>NW_025423499.1:324594-649188 GCF_020740685.1 Jaculus jaculus
CACTAGAAAGTGGAGAAACATCCCTTGTTCCCAGATTGGAAGAATCAATATTGTGAAAATGGCAATTTTACCTAAAGCAATCTACACATTTAATGCAATCCCTATCAAAATTCCAAAGGCATTCTTCATGGAAATAGAAAAAACAATCCAAAAATTCATTTGGAATCACAAAAAAACATCGAATATCTAAAATAATACTGAGCAACAAAAATGAGGCTGGTGGTATCACCATACCTGATTTTAACCTATACTACAGAGCCATAGTAACAAAAACAGCATGGTACTGGCACAAAAACAGACATGCAGATCAGTGGAACAGAATAGAGGACCCAGATGTAAGCCCAAGTAGCTATAGCCACCTGATATTCGATAAAAATGCCAAAAATACTCATTGGAGAAGAGACAGCCTCTTCAGCAAATGGTGTTTTGAAAACTGGATATATATCTGCAGAAGAATGAAAATAGATTCTTTTCTCTCACCATGCACAAGAATTAAGTCCAAATGGATTAAAGACCTTAACATCAGACCTGAAACTCTGCAACTGCTAGAGGAAAAAGTAGAGGAAACCCTTCAACATATCGGCCTTGGCAAAGACTTTGTGAATACAACCCCAATTGCTCAGGCAATAAAACCACAGATTAACCACTGGGACCTCATGAAATTACAAAGATTTTGCACTGCAAAGGACACAGTGAAGAAAGCAAAGAGGCAACCTACAGAATGGGAAAAAATCTTCACCAGGTATATATCTGATAGAGGATTAATATCTAGGATATACAAAGAACTCAAAAAGTTAAATAATAAGGTATCAAACAAGCCAATCAAAAATGGGCTATGGAGCTAAATAGAGAGTTCTCAAAGGAAGAAATATGAATGGCATATAAGTATTTTAAAAAATGTTCTACGTCACTAGTCATCAGGGAAATGCAGATTAAAACTACATTGAGATTCCATCTCACTCCTGTCAGATTGGCCACCATCATGAAAACAAATGATCATAAATGTTGGCGGGGATGTGGAAAAAAAGGAACCTTTCTGCACTGCTGGTGGGAATGTAATCTGGTCCAGCCATTGTGGAAAACAGTGTGGAGGTTCCTAAAACAGCTACAGATTGATCTACCATATGACCCAGCTATAGCACTCCTAGGCATATATCCAAAGGACTCATCTCATTTCCTTAGAAGTACGTGCTCAACCATGTTTATTGCTGCTCAATTTATAATAGCTGGGAAATGGAACCAGCCTAGATGTCCCTCAACAGATGAGTGGATAATGAAGATGTGGTACATTTATACAATGGAGTTCTACTCAGCGGTAAAAAAAAAAATGAAGTTATGAAATTTGCATAAAAAAGGATGGACCTGGAAAGTATTATACTAAGCGAGGTAACCCAGGCCCAGAAAGCCAAGCGCCACATGGTCTCCCTCATATGTGGATCCTAGCTACAGATGATTGGGCTTTTGCGTGAGAATGAAAATACTTAGTAGCAGAAGCCAGTAAGTTAAAAAGAAGACATAAAGGGTAGAGAAAGGAAGGGAAGAGGATAGTTAATAGGTTGATATTGTATATATGTAATTACAATGATTGTAATGGGAAGGTAATATGATGGAGAATGGAATTTCAAATGGGAAAGTGTGGGGTGGGGAGGGAGGGAATTACCATGGGATATATTTTATAATCATGGAAAATGTTAATAAAAATTAAAAAATAAAAATAGAAGACTACTAAATTAAATTTTTTAAAAAATACCTTAGGAGCCAGACATGGTGATACACACCTTTAATCGCAGCACTTGGGAGTCAGAGGTAGGAGGATCACTGTGAATTCAAAGCCACCCTGAGACTGCATAGTGAAATCCAGGTCAGCCTAGACTAGATTGAAACTCTACCTCAAAAAAAAAAAAAAAAAATTAAGAGCTCCAAATGAAGATCCTCTCTTGTGTCACTCCCCTCAAATGACACATATTCTTTGTCCTAGGTATTTATTACCTCTGTGTATCAATCTAAGGAGAATACAAATCTCAAATCTTGTCAGCAGGAACACTGGAGGGATGGGAGCCTGGTGCAGAATTCCCAAAAGAGGTGTGTGCTCCATGTGGTGACAAATGTGAGCTCCACGAATGACTCCTGCCCAGTAGTTCTGCCTGATCATGTACAGTCCAGTACCAACTGTTCTGCCAGTTCACATATAGACCAGGGCTAAAGACATGGCCAAAGACAGAAAAGATTTCTTAGAACTTTCCTGAGTCATGGGGTTCTATATGTTCTAGGCAGAGGAAAGACAGAAAAAGCATAATTTATCCACAAACCTGTAGGCCAAGAGGACAATTTTCTCTTTTTGTTTTGCTTTCCAAGGTAGGGTCTCACTCTAGCTCAGGTTGACCTGGAATTCACTATGTAGTCTTAGAGTAGCCTTTAATTCATGGTGATCCTCCTACCTCTGCCTCCTGAGTGCTGGGATTAATGGCATGTGCCACCATGCCTGGCAAGATGAGTATTCTTCATATGTCCAGCTTCTATCTACCTTGGAAATATTAGATTGTGCACATCCTGCACCTGAGAATCAGCATAAGTGTACAAGCTCTGAGGTAAGCAGGCATGGCTTTGAAACCTGACTCTACTTTGAATAAAAAGCTATCTCTGTCTCTCCTACTCTAAAGGCTTGATACAAGGGTGTGAAATTCATAAAAATAGTTTAGGGCTGGAGAAATGGCTTAGCAATTAAGGTGCCTGCCTGTAAACCCTAGGAACCAATGCTCAACTCCCCAGATCCCACATAAGTCAGCTGCACAAGGTGACACACGTGCACAAGGTGGCACACATGTCTGGAGTTTGATTGCAGTGAACAGAGGCCCTCTTTTGTGAATTCTCCCTCCCCCTCACTTCTTCTCATAAGAAAATAAATAAAAGGTTTTTCAAGGTTTTTCAAAAACAATTTAGGGCTGGAGAGATGGATTAGTGGTTAAGCACTTGCCTGTGAAGCCTAGGGACCCCGGTTCAAGGCTCAGCTCCCCAGCACCCACATTAGCCAGATGCACAAGGGGGCACACGTGTCTGGAGTTCATTTGCAGTGGCTGGAGGCCCTGGCACGTGCATTCTTTCTGTCTCTCTCTATCTGCCGCTTTCTCTCTGTCTGTTGCTCTCAAATAAATAAATGAACAATTTTTTTTTTTAAATTTATACTTATGAAGTGCACATCTGTAGCAAACAGCTTCAGGTTTGCTGTGATGAACTTCCAGATGAGGCACAGTTATGCAGGAAGGGATTTATTGGAGCTTAGAGATCCAGGGGAAGTTCCCTAATGGCAGAAAAGCTGGCCTGCCTTCACAGGACCAAGCAGAGAGAGGGAAGCATAAGCCTAAAAGCCAAAAGTCACATAGTACAGCACACTTCAGGAATTCCAGCTAGACACACTTTGCATATCTTTAGATTGAAATCTCAAACCCACCACCACAACTTAAACATCTGCCCAGTGACATTGCCTTCAACCAGCTGGCTGCAGATGCAAACTACAAATTTATCCCACACTGAATATATTGGGGGGCATCTATTCAAACTACTACAGTATCACTTAATATAACTCCCATTCTCCCTGCTGTTCTGATGAGTGATAAATTTGTCGTGAGTCAATTGGTACCCAAGGTGCATTTTTGAGGCTACAGGTCAGAAACCGAGACAGGATAAGATTGGCCATGACAATACCATAATGAGGCCTAAAAAACACTAAAGGTATTCATTCCTGTAGAAGCTTTTTTGCAGGCCTCAATCCCTCATTCCCAACATCTCTCTTCATCTGCCACATCATTCCAGTGAGATTAAGATGACAACTTGACTCTTCCTTGTAAGGGGGATACAGAAGTACATGAAACCAAAAGAAAATAGAAGTAGGAGTCATCAGTAAGTCACAGATACCGAAAGAAATATTAGCTGCTACTTTTCAACCATGTATATATGTCACTTTTCACCATCTAGTACAAGGAAAAAAATACAATGATTCCTATTTCAATAATATTACAGAGATATCACCTAAATTTAAAATGTTAAAAATTTAAAGATTCACACCAAGTACTAGATAAGTGCATGACCTTTTTTTTTTTTTTTTTTTTTTTTCAGGTAGGGTCTCACTCTAGCTCAGGCTGACCTGGAATTCACTTTGTAGTCTCAGGTGGTCACAAACTCATGGTGATACTCCTTCCTCTGCCTCCCAAGTGCTGGGATTAAATGCATGTGCCACCATGCCCAGCTGAATTAAAAATATATTCAGGGACTGGAGAGATAGTTCAGTAGTTAAAGGTGCATGCTTGCAAAGCCTAATAGCCCAGGTTCCATTCCCCAATACCAACATACCACCAGATGTACAAAGTGGCACATGCATCTGGAGCTTATTTACAGTTGCACCCATGTTTGTTCTCTCTTCCTCTCTCTCTCTGCTTTGAAATACATAAAAATATATTCAAGGGCAGGGATCACAGCTCAGCTGTTAAAGGTGCATGCTTACAAAGCCTGCCAGCCCCAGTTCAATTTCTCAAGCCACCTCCAGACAAAAAAAGTAGCATGTTTGTCTTGTGTACATTTATAGTGGCAAGAATCCCAGCATGCATGTGCATGCACAAGCATATATATGCATAAAAATAATTAAAACTTAAAAATATTGAAATAGCCAGAATAGTGGCTCATACTTTTAATCCCAGCACTCAGGAAGATAAGGTTGAAGAATCACTGTGAGTTTGAGGACAGCCTAGGCTATAGAGTGTGTTACAGGTTTCTGGGGATAGAATGAGAACTTACCTTAAAACAAGTATATTCATATACACATATATTTGCATATATAAGTATGTCTGTAATATATAAATACACACACACACACACACACACACACACATACAAAATAATACACTATGCGCTGAAATTTTGGTCCCTAATATGGAACAGTAGGTTCAAGATGTCAACAAAATCATTCCTGTCTGAGAAAGAGTAATAAAGAGCACACCAGCCTCTCTATCCACTAGAAGGAAAGAAAGATGTCTAGGAACAGACCACAACTACGACGCATCAAAGACATCAATTCATCCTTGAAAATTAATCTTGAACAGGCATTGTGTACACCTTTAATCTCAGCACTTGGAAGGCAGAGGGAGGAGGCTTGGTGTGAATTCAAGGTCAGTATGGGACTACAGAGTGATTTCCAGGTCATTCTGGGCTAGAGTCAGACCCTAACACTGAAAAAAAGTCTTACTCCACTAGGTATCAAAATATTGGATACAAGTCTGAAGGCATGAAACCAATAAAACTCCAGCTAAATTTTATTGTATAAACAAGGGGCCTTATTAGTTCTTTGCGCACGTGCACGTGTGTGTGATATTTTTGAACGATACATAAGAAAGTGTTAGGAGCTATACTATGGGGACTGGAGACATGGCTGTGCAGTTATAGGGCACTTGCTTACAAAGTCTGCTGACCCAAGGTCCAGTACCCATGTAAAAGCAGATGCACAATGTGGCACACACATCTGGAGTCTGTATCCAGGTATGAGATCCCTAAAGCACCCACACCCTATCTCTATATCTCTCATTTAAATAAATATAAAATAAAGAGCTATACTATAAGTGAGATTGCAGAATATCTAAGAGTCTTGCCTTCATACTCCTTCACAAGATTTATTTTTGTTTTTAGATCAAATATGCATTTTCAATAAAATCTAATTTCTAAATCTTACCTACGAGGTTATGCGAGATGGGGATATGCTAAACATACAAATCAAAAAAGTTCACCTAATTTTGTAGTATCTTTAACTTTAAAACCGATTTATTACATTTTTACTTATATATAAATAGGGAAAAGCTGATGACCTGCTGTCATCCTTTTTTGTCACAAAAGACACTTCAATGCACAACAGACACCATTATTTAGCACAGACCTTCCTGAGAGTAAAAGGCAGCACAGGGCCAGTTGAGGAGCTCTTGGGAGCTGTCTGCTGGTTTGAGACAGAGTATGGCTATGCTTCCAGGCTGGCCTTCGCTTGTGGTCCTCTTTAGTGGTGACATTTCAGACCTGACCCAGCACAGCTCCACATGTACAATAAATGTCATACAAATTTATGATTCCTCGTGGTAGTATTTTTTAGGTTCAAGATAACATGGTTTCTGAACTCTGACAGTTTTAAAAGTGGTCATTTCTCTTTTATCCAAATGCAACTCTCCATCTCACATAATAAAAAGCCACAAGCAAACCACTCTTCTTTTTGGCTTTAAATTTCCATGGGACTCTGTTGGGGTGGGCGCTAGGTGGTACTTGGAGCTAGGTGGTTACAACACCTATACAACCTATAAAGACTTTGGCTTGACTGACCGACATGCGTTATCCAGTGGTTACACAGTTTACACCTAAACACGCATTCTGAATGCATTAGTGTACCAGTAAATCAGTAAGTTCAATTGTGAATAGTTCCGAGTCCATTTTTCATTATCGTTGGTACGTTGTGTGTATCCGCACATGTGTGTATTCAGAGGGACTGCTCTATCAAAATCTCGTGTACACACACACAGACACACACACACACACACACACACACACACACACACACACACACCCCTATGGTGAAAGGCCCTTTCCCAGAACCAGTGCCAGAGGACTTGCCCCAAAGGAAGTTATCCCCAGAGTCATGTACCCAAACGATGAAGGCTCAACCTGAGGGAAGAAGCCCTGAGAAGAGGAGGTGGAGGAGAAAGGCTGGTGTGTGGCAGCAGCAAGGGGTGAAGAGTGGAGGTGACGCTTGGGGGTGATTGTCTCCCAGCTGCGCTTTCTGCAGAGCGAAAACTGAGCTGTGCTGTCTTTCTGGACTGTGCTGCAGGGTCCGTGAAACCTGCCAGCCTATCTGGAAAGTTTACACATCTCAGGATACCGGACAACCTGGGTGTGGAGGGGATTTTTTTTTTCCCCCTATTGAAGAGTAAGCTGTACCTTCCTTTAATTTTGGGAAAAAACTAACCCTTCGCTGGAGAACAGAGCACAGCCATCCCTGGGTCTGCATGGATTCTGAGTCCTCCTTCCCTTCCTCCTTCCGCCCATGATTGAGTGAATCTAGCAGAGAAAAGAGGGAAGTCATTCATCAAATGGACCGGAAAGACGCAGTTTTCGTGCGCTGTCAAGGAGGAAGTGACTTCTGCTTCTCCAGGGACCAAAGAGCTGAGTCTGGGAAGCGAGGACCAGGAAGGAAGGAGGGGGGAGAAACAGTGCGACCCCTTGGGACCCAGTTCCACCTGCGGGATCCCCGGCCCACCCACGCCCCGGCTCACGGGCGGAGCGATTTCATGTACTTGATGATGATGCCGAGCCTGGGGGTCGCCTCGAGCGGCTCCACGTGGCCTGCCTCGCTGTCTGCCCGGCCCCCTGTCCCGGCCAGAGCCGCCCCTCTCCGCCGGCCCCTCATCCGACCCAGGCGACTGTCGCAACCTCAGGGTGGCGGGAGCGTCGGGCGAGGCAGGACCGTCCCCGCCGCCCGCGCCCTCGGCCTCGGCCCGCGCGAACTGGCTCTGGTCGGGAGCAGACCCGGCGCCGGCGGGGAGGAGCGCTAGCAGAGGGCGGCGCCGCCCCGGTTCACCGCCCGGCGGCAGCTTTGAAAAGCCGCGGCGGCGCTCGGGCTGGAACATCCTGGGCGGGTCCAGGAGGGCAGAGGTCTGGCGGGGTCCCTGTCGGCGGGGTGGGCGGCGGGGCCGGAGCCGTGGACTGCGGGCGCGCACCGGCCATCGCCCGCTGACCGCGGCGTCCCCGAGGTGCGGCGCCGCCGCCCTCATTCCCCGGTCGTGCCGGGCTGGAGACTGGTTCTGACAGCCCGAGGGGACGGGCAGGCCTCTGGGCTTCTCAGGAGCCCTGCCTCGAGGGCAGCGCTGAACCCACAGAGGACGCCGCGGAGGGGTGTATCAGTAGGTCTTTATTTAATTCCATCGCAAACTTTTGGAAAAAGAAGCAGAAAGTTGTAATGCAAGGCTTAAAATATAAAATGAGGGTCAAGTATGTTTTCTTAGGGCATGTTATAAGTTTTGTGTTATAAGTTTCAGGTATATAGCTCTTTAACTAACCACAATGAAGATTGCTTTATAAAATGCTTAACTATAAGAAAGTCACCAGGTGTGGTGACACATGCTTTTTATCCCAGTACTCAGGAGGCAGAGATAGGAGGATCACTGTGAGTTCAAGGCCAGCCTGACAGAACATAGTGAATTTCAGGTGATCCAGGGCTACAGTCAGACCCTACCTCAAAAGAAAGAAAGAAAGAGAGAGAGAGAGAGAGAGAGAGAGAGAGAGAGAGAGAGAGAGAGAAAGAAAAAAGAAATATACATACCAGCTCTTTTTAAAAAATCTGTGATATCAAATGTCTGGTGAAACAAGTTTTTTTCTGTCATTAACCTACGAGAATCCTGAAGTTCCCCCACTCATTGAGTCAGATGGGTCACCATAGATACAACTGTGTCTACCCTGACCCACAGTTGAGCATCTACAGCTGTTGGACCACACATGGGACTTTGGCCATTCTCTATTCTATCTATGTAAATCATACTGGTGAACAGTTTACTAATGTCCCTACGGCCATATGTACTCTATATTTTTTATATCTCTTAAATCTTAAATCTCCTCAGTTGACTATCATTAAAAACATTCATTAGTAGCCGGGCGTGGTGGCGCACGCCTTTAATCCCAACACTCGGGAGGCAGAGGTAGGAGGATCGCCGTGAGTTCAAGGCCACCCTGAGACTCCATAGTGAATTCCAGGTCAGCCTGGGCTAGAGTGAGACCCTACCTCAAAAAAAAAAAAAAATTCATTAGTGATCATAGGAAATACTTCATAAAGTCTCTGTTATACAACATATACTTGTACTGCAAAAGGAGATGTTCACTGATAATCTTTAAGAAAGGTTATATATGCTTTTCCCACAGACAGAAGATTCAGCCATGTGACCTTGCTTTCTACAATAAAATGTGTGTAGAAGTTCTAAGCAAAACTTCTTTTCATTTATTTATTTATGCTTGATTTTTGTTTTCATTTTTTAAGGTGGAGTCTCACTCTAGCTTAAACTGACCTGGAACTCATTCTGTAAGTTCAGGGTGGCTTAAAACTCACAGTGATCTTCCTACGTCAGTCTCCTGAGTACTAGGAATAAAGGCATGGGCAATCATGCCAAGTTGTCATCTTTTAAATATTTTTATTTATGTGTGAGTGAGAGACAGAGAAGGAGAGAGAAAGAGAGAGAGAGAAGCAGACATAGAGAGAATGGGTACTCAGGAACTCCTGACACTACAAATGAACTCTAGACACGAGGTACCATGTTATGCATCTAGCTTACTTGGGTACTGGGGTATTGAACCCGGGTCATCAGGCTTTGCAAGCAAGTGCCTTTAGCCATTTAATTATTACTTTTATTCCTTTATTAAATATGGGCATATTTTGTATAAAAACAACACAAGTTGCTACCATCTTTTCCCTCCTCCCTGCTACATTACTGAAGAGGCCTTCCTCATTGGGGATGCAGGTCAACCTCATGGGCATTGTGAGGCATGCATTATGGAGGGGGGGAAACAATGTGTCTGTGAAGAATATTCAAACTTGTGGCTCTAATATTCTTTCAGCCCCCACTTTCACTGAGCCATGCTGGAACCAATTTAGTCTACTAAAGTGATGGGCACTTAGAAGACCCTGGATCACTGGTTTCGTAGGTGTTGAGTGTCTTCAGTATCTATCTCCATCACCCTTGTGCTGATACCAGATTCCATAAGAAAGCAGCTCTCTTGTTTTATTTGCCAATTCCCCTATGATTTCAGCTGGGGCTGTGATGACGTGGTTGCTTATCTCCTCAGGTCCAATTCCTGTTGAAAAATAAAAGCATATTACCCAACAGATAATTAATGGTTAAGTGGTAAAACCATTATTGGTTTAGAGAGAATTAAAAGGGAGTAGACTCGCTTACCATCTAAGCTTAGCAGGATCTTGGCTGTGGAAAGCAGAATAATTATCTGGATATTATTCTGACATGTCTCCTAGTTCCAGATATGGATTCCTTTCCACTGAGCAGATCTATTAGCCAATCCAATAGATTGGATATCGAACATGGATGTGTACCACTAGTGCACTTGAATGAACATCACGTCGGGCTGTGTGTTTTGAGTTCCTTGGACAGATGTTAGCTACTTTCCTCCAGATGCTCATATAGTGCCTTTCAGAGCTTGATGATCTAACTGGGGATTAGCTATCCTCCAGATTCCAAACAGATTCTCTTCATGGTCTGTGCCAATAGCGTTTGGTGTCTTCAGCCATAGGATCTTACCATTAACCTCTGGTGGGTAATCAAATGCTCTGAGAGAAGTCTATCTTGTTTGTTTTGGGAGATTTAGTAGGACTCTCTGATCATCAACTCAGTGTGGATGTAGTCCACATCCTGATACAGGGAATTACAGGCCAGCATCAAGGGAAAAGAAAAAAGAAAGAAAGAAACAGAAGAACTAGAAACAGGAGAAATTTCAGGTTATGTTTCATCTTACTCTCTCCAGGGTCCTTCGATACAGTTGCTACTCTTAAGATCCTCTTGAAGGTTACACCTTTTAGTGTGACTTCCAGTATATAAGATTCTATAGTTCCAGTTCAATTTGCATTAATTTTTTCTATCCCCCATCCACCACCCTTTCTCTTTCCTCAAGCCCTACCCTCTCTATTGTCCAAGCCTCAAGATGTTATTCAGATATGTCAGCAAATTGGGCTGATTCAGGTTAGGAACTGCAGGTGTGTGAAATCACGTGAAAGGTGTCTTTCTGTGATTGTGTGAGTTCACTTAGTATGATCTGTTCCAAGTTTGGCCATTTTTCGACAAATTTCAATGTGACATTTTTACTTACTGCTTAGCAGAATTCCACAGTGTAGATATAACACTTCTTGTTTATCCATTCATCCAATCATGGGCACCTGGGTTGATTCCAATTTCTAGCTGTCATGAATTGAGCAGATTATAAACATGGTTGAGCAAATATCTCCTAACAGTGATTAGAGGTTTTATAGCAAATGCCCTGTAAGAGAATAACAGGATCTGTTAGTAATTATATATTCATCCTTTTCAGGAGTCTCCATATTAATTTCCACAGTGTTTGTAGCAGTTTAATTCCCACCAACAGTTTCTCTACAGCCTCACCAACATTTGTATTCATATGATTTTTTAATGATTGCTCTCCTTACTGGGGTAAGGTGGGATCTCAACGTTGTTTTAGTTTGAGTTTCCCAAATGGATAGAGATTTTGAACATTTTCTTAAGTGTGTTAGCCATTTATAATTCTTCCTCTGACAAAGCCCTATTTAGTTCTCTGCCCCACTTTTGGAGTGGCTTGTTTGATTTTTTTTTTTATTTTATTATCTTTTTTCAGTTCTTCGTAGATTCTGAATATTACTTTCTGTCAGTGGTATAGCTAGCAAAGATTTTCTCCCATTCATTGGATAATCTATTGGCTCTGCTTATGGTAAGATTGTCTGTGCAAAATTGTATGAGAATACATTGGTTGAGTTCTTGTTTAATTTCCTTGGCTACTGGGGGATTGTTCATGAAGTCTTTTCCCGTAAGCAAATAACCTGAAGTGATGCTCACATGAGTACATTAGTGGCACATATCCATGGTGGGTAACCAACTGCTGTTGTATTGTCAAACAAATCTGCTCACTGGGAAGGAATCCATATCTGGAATAGGGAATAAAGCCAGAATCATATCCAGATAATGTTTTCCACTGTCAGGCTCCTACTAACCTTAGACGATATTGTCTGCAACCTTTTAATTCTCTCTAAATTCATAATGACTATCGCATATAACCAATGATGACATGACTCCATTATCTGTTGGAGAGTATGTTTCTCCTTTTAAGAAGGGAGCTGGACCTGAAGATATAAGCTACCCAGTGCACTCCACCACAGTTCCAACTGAAACCACAGAGGAATTGGTGAAAGAGCAAGAATCCGGCTTTCTTAGTGAATGTGGTATCAACACAAGGGTGATGGAGAGAGATACTGAGTACACTCAACACTTCCAAACCAGAGATCCAGAGGATCCTATGTTCCCAACACTTAATAAGACTTAAATGCTCCCAGCATGGCTCTGGGAAATTTGCAGAAGTGGGGGCGGTAAGATTGTTAGAGCCACAAGTTGGCACCTTTTGCACAGTGACATTACTTCTCCCACACTCCCATCATGCATGACCCAAAATTTCATCGGGTTGACTTGCATCCCCAATGAGTAAGACCTCTTTAGTAAAGTGGCAGGGAGGAGGGAAAGCATAGGAAAAACATGTCTTGTTTACACACAAAATATGTCCACATCTAATTAGAAAAAAACTTAAAATATTCCTTTCCATTTTTGCTCTGTTGCAAGACTTCAAAAGAGAAGTCAGAATACAGTCACCAGTGTTCTTCTGTAAGTAAGGTGCACACTCCCTCAGCCCCTAGATTCTTTTGAGATTATTTTTCTCTACCTATAATTTTGAAGTTCAAATATAATGTGTTCAGGTTTGGGGTCAAAAATATTTTTTTTTATTTTTCAGTACTTAGGGTTTGGCATTCTTCATGTTCCTGGAGCTACAGTTTAGTGGCAATAAGTGAGGAGATTTCTTAAGTCATTATTGCTTCAAACATTACTCCCCTTACTTTCTCTTTTTCATCCACTTCTGGAATTCCTATTACCTGTAACTCACACGTTATATAGTTGCAAAGGCCTTCTTCAATTAATCCATTGTTTTTTATTCTTTGCATATTTCCTTAAAATTTCCATGCACTTTCTTATTGTCTTCATTGTCCATGAAACATTTTCAATATTGTTTTGCAATTTGTAACCTCATAGTTTCATCATTCCTGCAATGTCTGATTTTTTTTTTTTCTGATGCTTAGTCACTTCCTTCTATTTTCTGCCTTTAAACATGCTTTGTACTTTTTAGTGGTGGTCTTATAGGATAAACTAGACAAAGGGAACTGTGGCTAAAAGCATTTAGACTGTCTTGGGAAGGTTTATGGGGAGGGACAGTGCTTTGTAGCTGAATGCGAGGTCACAGTGTTTTGGGGTGCCCAAGATGGTGATCTTCCCTAGTGGGACAGGATGGCTGCGGTGCTGAGTGGGGCATCATCCTTCCTCTGGAAGGTCAGGGTTTATAGCCATAGGACATTGAGAATAGAAGTTTGGACAATACATCCATGCACTCACCCATCACCACAAGCAAGAGGAAAGTTTCTCCAATTGTCATGGTGAGGCCCTCTTAGAGCTCCTGTATGAAAACTTACAAAGCAGCCTGGTCCTGCATATGCACACCATGACTGGCCCCCTCTGGAGTGGTCAGCTCACCCCAGTTCACACTCATCCACGAATGATGTGTCAATTACGCTGCAGTTTTCTGTCCTGGCATGGGTTCATTTTTAAGGAGGCATCTCCTGAGGGCCTTTGCTAAGGCCAGCTGTGCTCACGTAGCCAGTCTGCCTTGCGTGATGGACATCTGATTTCCTGTGATCTCACAGTTTAACAGATCATAAGAAATGTGGTGTTTTGTAGGTTGAGCATTTTATACCTTCTTGCTGGGATGGGTTGCTGGGCACTGCACTCCATACATGCCAGGTTGTTCTGTAAGATTTTCATTTTGTCTTACTAATAGGAGTGGAATGCACTTTAAGTTCAACACACTGATCTTCCTACATTTTATTCCTTGTCAAAGTTTAAGAATAACTAGTCTAGCAAAATTATAGAACTCTGTGAAGTTGTGTCAATTTACAAATGAAATGAATCACCAGCATGCCACAGACAGGACATGGTCAGCACAGCAGAGGGCAGGAGGGATCTTCCTAATCAAGGCTGAAGACGGAGGTAAGAAAAATTTAAGGAATCAAATGGATCTCTCTCTTTCTCTACTTGAATGAAGCATTCCAAATAGTTCTAAACCTCAGGTTTTCTGAAAAATACTTTCTTCCTATTTCTCCTTGAGCTACAGTGAGACTCTACCTAAAAAAAAAAAAAAAAAAAAAGCCCTACCATTGCACCAAAGGGACTAAGAGACTACATATCATCTGTTGTTTGAAACTGGGCAGTTCAAATAGGAGCTCTCTTATGGCCCCACACTTCTGGAATATTCAGAATTTAGTGGGAAAATTCTAGTTCCTATTAGTATATAGTTACTTAAGAACATCATTCAATTTATCTCTCAGACATGTAGATGAGATTTGATCACAATGAAGAAAAAAATGCTTGTCTGGCACGGTGGTGTACACTTTTAGTCCCAGCCATCAGGAGAAAGGAGGTAGGATGATCACCATGCATTCAAGACAAGCCTCAGCTACAGAGCAAGTTCCAGGTCACGCTGAGGAAGAGTGAGACCCTGCTTTCAAAAAACAAAAGATTTCTGATAAGGATGGCAGAGTAGGTAACACACCAAAGCAGTCGAGGGGAGAAAAAGCCAAAAACAAAACAAAACAAAACAAAACAAAACAAAACAAAACAAAAAACAGGAAAACATGCACTTTTACTAAAAACTGAGGTGTTTAGGAAATAGAATCAGCAGCAGAGAAGTAGGAGAGATCCAGAGCATCCAGAGCCCACAACGGCCTGCAGAAGGGCTGGTGGGTCCATGCACAGGACCATTCAGCTCTGCACCAGCCAGCCACCCGGCTCAGCTTGTCCAGCAGGAGAAGCCCGGTGAGGGCATTTTCCACTCACACCGGAGCTCTCTGCAAACTACAGAAACGTGAAGGGAGAACGGCAGTGAACAATGGAGGAGCAGATCACAAGGTAGAAGAACACTTGGAATGGCAGCAAACTATAGCAGCATTGGCTCCCTCCACCTCTCCCACCACCAGTGCCCAGGCCCAGGGAACAGATCATGCCTACTTGAATTGATAGTGCACCAAAGAGGGCCCTAAACAGGAGGGCACTAACTGAGACCAAAACCATCCCAAAAGGTAACTGGGATTTCACCAGGTCAGTACCCACCTTATAAACCTGGTATATAGGCCTAAACCAGAAGTGCTAATTGCACCTTCCATATCAGGATAAATTATATGTTAAATCAGATGGATGGTCAAATTTGCCATTCCTAAATAAGCTGTACTTTGGGCTTTTTGTTTGTTGCTTCTTGATTTATAGTGGGTTTTTCCTCTTCTATTATACAATAGGGAATGGTCTCACTTGGTCACAAGCTTCTTAGAACCCTCTACAGACCAAGAATCTTAATCTGCTTGTTGTCAGTATTAAGGGAGTGGATGAGGTACCACACAGTCTAAAAGAGAGACAGAGGATCTGGTTGTCATAATACCTAGACTTTGAAAAATACTGTGTGCTGTTTTTTATTAAAAGTATACATTGTTTAGTTAAATTTTAGGACTGTCTGTATTTGGTTCCACTCATCCTACTTGAATACCCTCATTTCAGGTCAAACTAACACCTAGTGTCACTTTTGTAGATACTTTGAGAGTCTTTTGTAGATACTTTGAGAGTCTTGAGAGCCACACCTGATGCCTTAAGCTCCTACCCTATATAACATTAGACTGATTGATACATCTCATAATACCCAGCTTACTAGGAACACCAATAATTAGATAATGAAGGATGCAAAAAAATACATATTATAATACAAGAAAAACCAAAAATGAAGACAATATAAATCGACCAAAAAGTATTAATGCATCAGAAATCACCTCCAGTGAGAATGAATTAGAGGAAATGCCTGAGAAAGATTTCAAAAGAATGATTATAAATATGTTCAAAGAACTCAAAGAAGAAATCAAATGAAGCAAAGAAGACACAGGATGCCAATTTAATGAAATAAAGAGGTCAATACCAGACATAATAAGGAAATAGAAATAATAAAGAAAAACAGTTAGAATTACCAGCAATAAAGAACACAGTTAATGAAATAAAGACTCTGTAGAAAATCCCACCAGTAGAATGGATGGAGAGGACAGAATATCTAAGCTAGAAGATGAGGTTTCAGATCTAATACAGTCCAACAAAAAGAAAGACAAACTAATAGAAAACTATGAGTGGGAATTTCAAGATATTTGGCACACTATGAAAACATCAGACATAAGAATTCAGGGCATAGTAGAAGGAGAAAAATTTCACTCCAAAGGCATAGTAGTCATCTTCAACAAAGTCATAGAAGAAAACTTCCTCAAAATTGAAAAAGAGGTGCCAATGCAGATATGGGAAGCCTTTAGAACACCAGCCAGACAAAACCTTGAAATAAACTCTCCTTGCCATATTATAATCAAACTACAAAACACACAATCCAAAGAAAAAAATATTGAAAGCAGTTAGAGAGAAAAATCAAGTTACCTATGAAGGAAAGCCCATTAAGATTACATCAGATTACACAACACAAACTTTAAAAGCCAGAAGGGCATGGAGTGATGTATTCCAAGTCCTGAAAGATAACAACTGTCAACCAAGGTTACTTTATCATGCAAAGCTATCCACTCAAATAGATGGAGAAATAAGGACATTACACAACTAAAGCATTCTAAAGGAGAATTTGAAGACAAAACCAGCTCTACAGAAAATACTTGAAAGAATCCTCCATGCGGAAGAAAAGGAAAAGCACACATACAAGGAACCTGGACAAAACAAGCAATATTCAAATACTAGCTAACACAAGAAAGCAAAGGTAGAAATGGAACCATAAAAAAAGGCAAACATAAATATACACCATTCAATAATATCACTTAATATCAACGGCCTCCATGCCCCAACCAGAAGACATAGGTTTGCAGACTGGGTTAAAAAGCAGGATCCTTCAATTTGTTGCCTCCATGAATCCCACCTTCCTACTTAGGATGGACACCATCTTAGAGTGCAAGGTTGGAAAACGGTGTTTCAAGAAAATGGACCTACAAAACTAGCAGGGGTTGCTATCCTAATATCTGACAAGGTAGACTTCAGTCCAACATTAGTTAAGAAAGATAAGGAAGGCCACTTTATATTGATTAAAGGCACCCTCCAACAGGAGGACATTACAATACTAAAAATATATGCAGGTAACATGGGGGCCCCCAAATTTATCAAACAAATGCTATTAGAACTAGGTCACAGATACCTCCAAACACAGAAGTAGTGGGTGACCTCAACACCCCACTCTCATCAATTGACAGTCCATCCCAGGAAAAAATAAACAGAGAGGCATCTGGATGAATTGAGGTCATAACAGATATATATAGGACATTTCATTCAAATAATGCTGAATATACATTCTTTTCAGCAGCACATGGAACATTCTCTAAAATGACCATATATTAGGACACAAAGCAAATCTTATCAACTACAGAAAAATTGAAATAATTCCTTGCATTCTATCTGACCACAATGGAATGAAACTACAAATCAATGGCAAGAAAGGCTACAGAGCATACACAAAATCATGAAAATTAAACAACACACTTCTAAATGATGAATGGATCAATGAAGAAATCAAGAGGGAAGTCAAAAAAAATTATAGAGTCAAAAATAATAATGAGAATACAACATAACAAAATCTTTGGGGCACATTGAAGGTAGTCCTAAGAGGTAAATTTATATCTTTAAATGCCTATATTAAGAAATTACACAGGTTGCAAGTAAATGACCTAATGCTTCACGTCAAAGCCTGGAAAAAGAAGAACAAGGGAAAGAAAAAAAAATCAGTAAACGGGAAGAAATAATAAAGATTAGGGCAGAAATTAATGAACTAGAAACTAAAAAACGATACAAGTATTGATGTCACAAAGAGTTAGTTTGTTGAAAGGATAAACAAGATTGATAAATCCTTAGCAAATCTAATCAAAAGAAAGAGAGAGGAGACACAAATAAATAAAATTAGAGATGAAAAATATAACATCACAACAGATGCCAAAGAAATTCAAAAAAAAATCATAGGGACATACTATAAAAGCATATACTCCACAAAGTATGAAAATCTGAAATAAATGGAAGATTTCTTTGATTTATTCGACCTACCTAAATTGAATCAAGATGAGATTAATCACTTAAATAGACAAATAATAATAATTGAGGTCCAAGCAGTTATCAAAAATCCCCAACTAAAAAATGTCCCAAGGTCCAGATGGATTCACTGCTGAATTTTACCAGACCTTCAAGGAAGAACTAACACGATAGCTTCTTAAGCTTTCCACAAAAGAGCACAAGAAGGAATCCTACCAAAGTCCTTCTACAAAGCCAGAATCACCCTAATATAAAAACCAGGCCAGGATAGAACAAAAAAAGAAAATTATAGACCAATCTCCCTCGTGAACATAGATGCGAAAAATCTCAAAAACTATTGGCAAACAGAATCCAAGAATATATCAGAAAGATCACTCACCCTGACCAAGTAGGCTTTGTCACAGAGATACAGGGATGATTCAACATACACAAATTGATAAATGTAATACATTATATAAATGGAATGATGGACAAAAATCACATGATCATCTCATTAGGTGTGGAAAAACATTTGACAAAATCCAACATTCCTTCATGATAATAGTCCTATGCAGACTGGGAACAGAAGGAACATATCGCAATATAATAATGGCTATTTATGACAAGCCTATAGCCAACCCATTACTAAATGTGGAAAAGCTGGAAGCTTTTCCAGTAAAATCCCAAACAAGACAAGGGTGTCCAATGTCCCCACTTTTATTTAATAAAGTATTGGAAGTCTTAGCCATTGCAATAAAAAAAGAGACACACATAAAAGGGATACAAATTGGACAGGAAGAGATCAAATTATCATTATTTGCAGATGACATTATTCTCTATATAAAAGACCCTAAAGATTCTACCAGCAAACTGTTAGAGCTAATAAACACCTACAGCAATGTAGCAGGATAGAAAATAAATACACAGACATCAGTAGCCTTCCTATATGCTAACAAAAAGCACACAGATTATAAAATCAGGGAATCACTCCCATTCACAACTGCATCAAACAAAATAAAGTTCCTTGGAATAAACCTAACCAAAGAAGTAAAGTAACTCTACAATGAAAACTTTAAAACACTCAAGCAAGAAATTGCAGAGGATACTAGGAATTGGAAAAACATCCTTGTTCCTGGATTGGAAGAATCAATATTGTGAAAATGGCAATCTTACCAAAAGCACTCTACATATTGAATGCAATCCCCATCAAAATTCCAAAGGAATCCTTCATGGAAATAGAAAAAAAAATAACAATCCAAGAATTCATTTTGAATCACAAAATACCTTGAATATCTAAAATAATACTGAGCAACAAATATAAGGTTGGTGGCATCACCATACCTGATTTTAATCTATACTACAGATAACAAAAACAGCAAGGCACTCACACAAAAGCAGACATGTAGATCAATGGTACAGGATAGAGCACCCAGATGCAAGTCCAGGTAGCTATAGCCACCTGATATTCGATAAAAAATGCCAAAAATACTCATTGGAGAAAAGACAGCCTCTTCAGCAAATGGTGCTGGGAAAACTGGATATGTATCTGGAGAATGGTGAAAATGGATTCTTCTTTCTCCATGCATAAGATTTAAGTCCAAATGGATTGAATACCTTAGCATAAGACCAGAAAACCTGAAACTGCTAGAGGAAAATTAGGGGTAACACTTCAATATATTGGTCATGGCAAAGAGTTTCTGAATAGAGCCCCAGTTGCTCAGGCAATAAAAACACAAATTAAACTCTGGGAACTGATGAAAATACAAAGATTTTATACTGCAAAGGACACTGTGAATAAAGCAAAGAGGCAACCTACAGATTGGGAAAAAAAAAAAATCTTTGCCAGCTATATATCTGATAGAAGATTAATATCTAGGATATAGAAAGAACTCAAAAAGTGAAGTAATAAGAAATCAAAAAAGCCAATTAAAAATGGGCTATGGAGCTAAATGGAGAGTTCTCAAAAGAAGAAATATGGATTGTGTATAAGCTTCTAAAGAATGTTCTACATCCCTAGTCATCAGGGAAATGCAGATTAAAATTACATTGAAATTCCATCTCACTTCTGTCAGATTGGCTGCGATCATGAATACAAATGATCATAAATGCTTGTGGGGATGTAGAAAAAGAGGAACCCTTCTGCACGGTTTGTGGGAATGCAATCTGGTCCAGCCATTGTGGAAATCAGTGTGGAGGTCCCTAAAACAGCTAAAGATTGTTCTACCATAGACCAAATGATAGAATTCATAGGCATATATCCTAAGGACTTGTGTCATTTCCTTAAAAGTAGGTGCTCAAAAATATATTTTGCTGCTCAATTCATAATAGCTGGGAAATGGAACCAGCCTAGATGTTCCTCAACTGATGAGTGGATAATGAAGATATGGTACATTTATGCAATGGAGTTCTAGTCAGCAGTAAAGAAAAATGAAGTTATGAAATTTGCAGGAAAATGAATGGATCTGAAAAGGATTACACTAAGTGAGGTAACCCAGGCCCAGAAAGCCAAGTGCTGAATGTTCTCTCTCATATGTGGATCCGATATACAGATGATTGGGCTTCTGTGTGAGAAAGAAAAAACTCAGTAGCAGAGGCCAGTAAGCTAAAAAAGAGATGTAAACGGAAGAGAAAGCAAGGGGGGAGGGTAATTAATAGGTTGGTGTTGTATATATGTAAGTAGAAGAATAGATTAATGGGTGTGAAAAGCCTAAAGTGAGGTCAGGGGATGAGATTGAGTAAAGGCAAAGTGAAGGGAGGACTAATCAAAATCTAAGAGGATATAAATAAAACATATGAAATCCTCCTGTTTTGGAAAGTGGAACACTCAGTATCCATAGATCATTGCTATAAATTATTTAGTACCAGGGATGGGATACCTTCCAGTGAGTTGTTGGCCAGAGAGGTCCCTGATGCCTCCAAAACATTATAGGCCATTGTCAAGGCCCTTGGTTTCCCACCAGGAATAGATGGTAAGACCCTATCACTGAACTCCACATACTGGGGCTGAAAGTACACTGAGAAATCCTGTTGGAACTGAGCTGATATCCTCCTTCATGTAGATCTGCTGTCAGAAAGCTAGAAGAAGCCATTCTACATGCAGTTCAATGAGAGAAAGAGATACCACCAGTGAAGATACTCAACAGTGGACACTGCCAGCCTTATAATTGGCCAGTCAGGCCAAATGAGCCAACTGCAACAATAGTGGCATGGCTATCATGGTGGAAACCAACTTCCCTCCAGTTGGACTGGATGTTCACTCCATGAGGGGAATACATCCCTGAAAATGAAAATTTAAACCAGGGGTAGTCATGTGTCCTAAAGGTGTAACATCTGCTGATATCAGGATAAGTCTGTATACTATGCTTATCAAACTTCCCAGTAAGCACTTCTCTTAATATTCATACCCTTATATTAATGTTACTCTCACTTTGGGTAGAGAATCTTCTCTTTACAGAGGTCTTCCTGAATGGTTCAGACAGGAGTGCCACATTGTAAGATCACTTTTTTCTTAATGTGACCTTGGGACAACTCATAAGGTATCATGGTGCTGGAAAGAAGTGACTAACGTACCAATTAACATCTCGATCACAACTTTCAAGGCTCAGGATCTAATGTGGAAGAGGTGGCAGAAAGTATGTAAGAGCCAAAGGGAGGGTAGGACTCCATACAACATGCTCCCTCCAGACATAAAATGGCCTGGATATCCATGACCTCATAGTGCCTGACCTTACCTAAACAAGTCCATCATAAGAGGAGGAAAAGATGATGACATCAAAATAAAAGAGATACTTCTACTCACTTTTATCCATAAAATCTCTTTTATTAGCAAGGAATTGTTACTAGTCTTGTATATCTTGACTCATTCAAATTTTTTCTGCAAATAAATATCATTATTCTGGGAAAAATGGAAATAGAAAGCTTTAACAAGTTCAAGTCTTATCAACTTGACATTTTAGGTGCATATACTGGTATAAGGTAATTATTTGAAACGTTAAAGATTTATGTGAAAATATTCTGTTTATCCACAGTATTTTATATCTTTATTTACTTACTTACTTTCAATCAAAGACATAGACACACACACACACACACACACACACACACGGAGACAGAGAGAGAGAGAGAGAGAGAGAGAGGGAGAAAGAGAGAGAGAGAGAGAGAGAAGAGAGAGTATTAGCATGCCAGGGCCTCCAGCCACTGTAATTGAGTTCCAGATGTATTTTCAACCTGTGCATCTGGTTTTTTGTGGGTACTGGGGAATTGAACCCAGGTCATTAGGCTTTGCAAGCAACTGCCTTAATTGCTGAGGTAACTCCACAGCCCCCTAACCAGAGTATTTTAAAAACCCTGAATAATACTTAGAATATCTAAAGACATTGAGGAAAGAAACATGGAATGTGCAACCATAAAATGTATTTGGCCATTTTTTTTGTTTTGTTTTTTTGAGGTAGGGTCTCACTCTGGTCCAGGCTGACCTGGAATTAACTATGTAGTCTCAGGGTGGCCTTGAGCTCATGGTGATCCTTCTACCTCTGCTTTCTGAGTGCTGGGATTAAAGGCATGTGCCACCATGCCAGGCCTTTTTTTTTTTTTGGGGGGGGGGAGGGCATCTCACTCTGGCCCAGGCAGACCTAGAATTCCTTATGTATTCTCAGGGTGTCCTTGAACCCATGGTGATCCACCTACCTCTGTCTTACAAATGCTGGGATTAAAGGTGTGTACCAACACACCTGGCAAGGGAAGTTTTTATTTATTTATTTTTATATAATGTATAACAGATATGTGACATGTCAGTACCATCATTTCCCTCCTTCCTATCCATATTATGTCTAGGGCCCTCCTCATTGGGGCTCCTGCTGTTCTCCCTAGGTTTAAATACACAGAGATAACACCAAACACAAATATTCTCAAAACTTTAAAGAAGCAAATGTTTTGATAAAAATTTCTCAAGTCTATACCCCTGTCACATGGTGGAGCCTAGAACAGATCATTCTCAACGAACTTACCCAATCACAGAAAAAAAATCACCACATAGTCTCACTAATCTAGTGCACCTCTACTTAATCTACCAAAGATACCTTACATACCCAGCAAGAATCTCATGGACTAGACCATAGGATGGAGGGGGAGGGAGGAAAGGGCATCGAGGCAGTGGGAAACACTAATCTAGACCCAAATGTCAATGGTAGCATAAAATTCTACTTCCTAAAAGGCAGTCCAAATGGCTGAACCTTCACCAGGCCCTTACAGGAAACACCTAAACCACATGGCACCAGAGAGGGTAGGATCAAGTCTAACCTAAATCTTCTACATTCTCCCTCCCTCCCTCTCCCCCATCCCTCACTCTATCCTCCCTAACTCTTGTATATTAGTTATCTTTTTCCTTATTTTCTTAGTGTGCACTAACCTGTAGCTCCCAGTATCAGCATGGGGCTTTCACCCACAATGAGCTTTTGATCAGAGAAACCTACAAGTTTTACTCAAAGGATGACAGATTTCTGCCAGAGTACTTGATGGCCCACCAAAGGTTAATGGTAAGACCCCATTGCTGAAGACACCATATGAAGCTGACACGTAAAATGGAATGGCATGGCTGGAGGCCAGGAGAGAGTCAGTCCCCAGACAATCAGCGGGTCTAGTGCCAGAAGGTGCTACATGGACAACTGGGGGAAATGACCAATAACTGTCCAACCAACTCATGGTTTAACTACTTAGCAACAAATAAATGGTTGTGATGCTCACACAAGTGCAATAGTGGGGCACAACCATGGTGGGGAACCAGCTGCTCTTGATTTGGCTAACTGAACCCTCAGTGGTGTGGGACCCATAGCTAGAGCTGGGAAGCAAGTCAGAACCATATCCAAACATAAGCCCACTCTCCACTATATAGCTACCATCAGTCCTGGGGTACAAGAGGGCCTACACCTATTAAACTCTGTATTAAAAAAGTAAGTGTTATCTCATTTGTCTTGGTGGTAACTTACTCTCTATTGGAGACTCTGTTTCTCTTTTTCAGATAGATGCAGATCCTAAGGAGAGAGCCACCCCATCATACCTCAAAAAGGCCCTGACTGAAACTAAGGAAAATTGGCAAAATGAGCAAAGGTGCTGTTTTTCTGATGAACCAGATACCAGCACAAGGGGGAAGGAGACCAACAAAGAGAAAAATCAACTCCTACCAAATTACTGTGGGCAACCATATGCACAACCCATATAGATCAACAAGGAGGGGCCATTGTGGAGAGAGTAGGCCACGGATGAACCTAATAATGGTACCAAAATGCCTGTATTTGCTGAATAGAAAACTAATTAAAAAAAAATTAAAAACTAAACTAGAATAAAATAAAAGGTTTAACATCCCCAATCATAAGGGAAATGCAAATTAAAACAACTTTGAAGTTTCACCCTACCCCATTAAGGATAGCAAACATTACAATATCCAGTGAGGGCTGGAGAGATAGCTTCTCCTTTACGACATTTGCTTATGATGCCAAATGACCCAGGTTCAAGTCCCCAAGGCCCCTGTAAGCCACATGCACAAGGGAGCGCATGTGTCTGGAGTTTGTTTGCCATGGCTGGAGGCCCAGAATGCCCATTCTCTATCTGCCTCTTTCTCTCTTGTACTTATTTCTCTTTCTTTTTCTCTCTCTTTCAAATAACTAAACAAAAATTAAATTATATAAAGATCAAATGAAAACAAATGGTGGCAATGATGTGGAGAAATAGGAACCATCATACTGTTTGTGGCAAAGTAAGCTTGTACAACCACTATTGAAAGCAATATGGAGATTCCTAAAAAGGTTGACTATAAAGTTGACAACAGACACTGTTATTCCCTTATTGGGCATTTACTCTAAAAGCTTCAAGTCTCAATTCAGAGATATATAATCAATCATGTATATAGCTGCTCAATTCATAATAACTACAAACTGGAATCAATCCAATTGCCCATCCTTGGATGAATGGATTATCAAGATGTGGTATATCTACAGGATAGAATTCTACCTAGCAGTAAGAAAAAAAAAAAAAAGACACATTGAACATTGTAGAAAAATGGTAGAACATGGAACAGATCACACTCAAGAACTCACAGAATCACAGAAAAACAATCAATGCATGGTCTGACTCATTTGTGGCTACTGGATCATCACGAGATACTGACATCCCTAATGGACATCTGGAGGCCTAGGCAATAGGGCAAGTAGGGCCTGAGAGGAAGATAAGTAGGGGAGACACAAAACTGTACACAAGTGGAACTGGAACCATAGAATCCTATAATTTAGAAGATAATCTAAAAGGTTGAGAACTCAACAGGACCTTAGAGGCAGGAACAGAATCAAAGGACCCTGAAGAGTGTGAGATGAAGCTTAGTTTTTGTTGTTGGTTTATTTCTTTAAAGATTCAATTTTAAAAAATGCATTGCAAGCTGGAGATATGGCTTAGTGCTTAAGGCATTACCCTTCAAAGCATAAGGACCCAGGTTTGATTCCCACAGAATACCCATATAACCCAGATGAAGAATGTGGCACAATTGTCTGGAATTCATCTGTAGTGGCTAGAGGCCCTGGAAGACCTATTCTCTCTCTTGGTCTCTCTCACTCAAATAAATTATATTAATTATATTTCATTATTATTATTTATTATATTTATATTTTTATTTTTATAATTTAATTTATTAGTTTTCTTTTTAGTAAGTACAGGCAGTTTGGTACCATTGTTTAGGCTCATCTGTGATCTACCCCCTCCCATTGGACCCTCCTTGTTGATGTAAATGGGTCGTGCATTGTGGAGTTGTCCCCAAGTTATTGGTATGATAAATGTCTCTGCAAATCATGACCCAACATGTGACTCTGGCATTCTTTCAGCCCCCTCTTCTGCAAAACTTCCCTCAGCCATGCTGGGTTCATTTGTGGTCTGCTTCAGTGCTGAGGTGTTGGGGGCCTCTGTGGCTCTGGCTCTCTGATTTGGGAGGAGTTGATTTTTCTCTGCGTTTGTCTCCTTCCACTTTGTGCTGGTATCCAGTTCACAGGAAAACATCACTCTTGCTTGTTTTGCCAATTGTCGTTAGTTTCAGTTGGGCCCCTTTTGAGGTATGTTGGGGCAGCTCTCTCCTTAGGATCAGCATCTATCTGAAAAAGAGAAGCCAACTCTCCAATGGAGAGTAAGTTAGCACCCAGAAAGTTGAGATAACACTTACTTTTTTGATAGACAGTTTGATAGGTGTAGGCCCTCTTATACCCTGTGATTGATGGTAGCTTGCTATTGTAGAGTGGGCTTGTGTTTAGGTATGGTTCTGACTTGTTTCCCAGCTCCAGGTATGGGTCTAGTGCCACTGAGTGGATCAGTTAGCCAAATCAAGAGCAGTTGGTTCCTCACCATGGCTGTGTGCCACTATTGCACTTGTGTGGGCATCACATCAGGTTATTTGTTGCTAATTAGGTTAGACAATGAGTTGCTTGGACAGATATTGGTCATTTCCCCCAGTCGCCTATGTAGCACCTTCTGGCACTAGACATGCTGACTGTCTGGGGACTGACTCTCTCCTGGCTTCCAGCCATGTCATTCCATTTTACGTGTCAGCTGCCTATGGAGTCTTCAGCAATAGGGTCTTACCACTGGCCTTTGGTGGGTCATCAAGTACTCTGACAGAAGTCTGTCACTGTTTTGGGAAACCTTGTAGGTTTCTCTGAACAAAAGCTTATTGTCGATGGTAGGCCCAAGCTGGAAGTGGGAGTTACAGGTCAGTGTCCACTAAGAAATTGAGGAAGAACATAATTAATATACAAGAGTTAGAGAGGAGAGAGATAGAGGAGAGAGGGGAAGAGGGAGGGAGGGAAGATATAGAATATTTAGGTTAGACTTGATCCTACCCTCTCCAGTGTCTTGTGGATCAGGTGATTCCTATAAGGCTCTAGTGACGGTTCAGCCATTTGGTCTGTCTTTTAGGAAGTAAAATTTTATGGTTCCATTGCCGTTTGGGTCTGGATTACTGTTTTCCACCCTTCGATGCCCTCCCCGCCCTCCCATCCTTCCTATTGTTTAGTCCAGGAGGTGCTTGTTGGGTATGTAAGGTATCTTGGGTAGATTCAGGTTAGGTTTTGTAGATAAGTGAGGCTATGTGTCGATTTTTTTTTCTGTGATTTGGTAAGTTCACTGAGAATGATCTGTTCCAGGTTCAACCATTTTTCCTCAAATTTCATTATGTTGTTTTTTCTTACTGCTGTATAGAATTCCATTGTGGGATATACCACATCTTTGTTATCCATTCTTCTAGTGATGGACATCTGCGTTGATTCCAGCTTTTAGCTATTACAAATTGAGCCACTACAAATATGGTTGAGCAAATCTCTCTGGCCTGTGGTTTGAAGGTTTTAGGGTAGATGCCCAGTCAGGGTATAACTGGGTCTGTTGGTATTTGTACAGTCAGCTTTTTCAGGAGTCTCCATTTTGCTTTCCAAAGTGGTTGTACCATCCTGCATTTCCACCAACAGTGAATGAGTGTCCCTGCTTCTCCACATCCTCGCCAGCATTTATTTTCATTTGACTTTTTGATGTCGGCTATCCTTATTGTGGTAAGGTGGAATCGCATAGTTGTTTTATTTTGCATTTCTCTGATGATTAGGGATGATGAACATTTTCTTAAGTGTGTGTGTGCCATTTGTATCTCTTCCTCTGTGAATTGCCTGTTCAACTCTGTGCCCCATTTTGTGAGTGGGGTATTTGTCATCTTATTGTTTAGACTTTTGAGTTCTTTGTAAATTCTAGAGATAAGGCCTCTGTCAGTTGGATAACCTGCAAATATTTCCAAGCATTCTGTGGGTATTCTATTGGCTTTGCTTATTATATGCTTGTCTGTAAAGAAACTCTTCAGCTTCATATGATCCCAATGGTTGAGTGACTGTTTAAGAACTTGAGCCACTGGGGTTTTGTTCAGGAAGTCTTTTTCCATTCCTATATCATGGAAAGTACTTCCTAAATTTTCTTCCAGTAGTTTTTGAGTTTCTGGTCTTATGTCAAGGTCTTTGATCCATTCGGATTTGAGTGTAGTACATGGTGAAATGTGTGGATCAAGTTTTAGTTTCCTGCATGTGGTTATCCAGTTTGTCCAGCACCATTTGCTGAAGATGCTATGTTTTTTCCAGTCTATGTTGTTTGGGCCTTTGTCAAATGTCATGTAGCTATAGTTTCTTGACCCAAAGTCCGGGTCCTCAAGTCTCTTCCATTGGTCTATATTCCTTTTTTATGCCAGTACCATGCTGTTTTTATTACTATGGCTTTGTAATATAACTTTAGATCAGGTATAGTGATGCCACCAGAGGTATTTGTTTTGCTGAGGATATGTTTGAATATGCGAGGTCTTCTGCCTTTCCATATGAAATTTGAGATCATTTTTTCTATCTCTGTGAAGAACACTGTAGGGATTTTAATTGGAATTTCATTAAATCTATATATTGCCTTTGGTAGGATTGTCATCTTCACAATGTTAATTCTGCCTATCCAAGAGCATGGGAGGTCTTTCCATCTTTTCAAGTCCTCCTCAATTTATTTTTTGAGAGTTTTTATATTTTTGTTGTATAGATCTTTTACTTCCTTGGTTAACGTTATTCCAAGGTATTTTATTTTATTTTTTTGTTGCTATTGAAAATGGGACTATGTCCTTTATTTCTTTTTCTGTGTCTTTGTCATTTGCATACAGAAATGCTACCAATTTTTGTGCATTGATTTTGTATCCTGCTACTTTGCTATAGGAGTTAATCACCTTCAGGAGTTTTGGGATGGAGTCTCTCGGGTCTCTTACATATACAATCCTGTCATCAGTGAATAGAGCTAACTTCTTCCTTTCCAAATTGTATCCCTTTTATTTCCTTCTCCTGCCTTATTGCTTGGGCTAGGACTATATTGAAAAGCAGAGGTGGGAGAGGACATCCCTGTCTTGTTCCTGATCTCAATGGGTATTCCTCCAGTCTCTCTCCATTAAGTATTATTTGGGCCTTTGGAGCTTTGTATATTGCCTTTATTAAGTTAAGATGTGAACCGGCCATGCCGATTCTCTCCAATGTTTTGATCATGAAGTTGTGTTGTATCTTGTCAAAGGCCTGTTCTGCATCTAATGAAATGATCATGTGGTTTTTATGTTTAAGCTTGTTTATGTGGTGTATTACATTGACAGATTTTCGTTTGTTGAACCACCCTTGTGTTTCTGGGATAAATCCCACTTGGTCAAGGTGGATAATGCTTTTAATGTGTTGTTGGATTCGGTTTGCAAGTATTTTGTTGAGGATCTTTGCATCTATGTTCATTAGGGAAATAGGCTGGTAGTTTTCTTTCTTGTGGCATCTCTGCCTGGTTTTGGGATTAGGGGTTACTAGCTTCATAGAAGGAGTTGGGTAGCTCTCCCTGTTCTTCAATTGTGTGGCACAGTTTTAGAAAGATTGGTTTGAGTTCTTCCATGAATGTTTGATAAAATTCGGCTGGGAATCCATCTGGTCCTGGACTCTTCTTTTTTGGGAGGTTTTTATTACTTTTTCAATCTCTGTGAGTGTGATGGGTTCATTGTTGTGATTAATCTGCTCTCAGTTTAGCTTTGGTAGATGATATGCATCCAGGAATTTATCCATCTCCTCCACATTTTCCAGTGTTTGGAGTAGAGGTTTTTGAAATAAGTCCTGATGATTCTGCCTATTTCACTCATGTCTGTTGTGATCTCTCCTTTTTCATTTTGAATTTTGTTAATTTGGAGTCTCTCCTTTTTTTGCTTGATCAAATTGGCCAGAAGTTTGTCACTCTTGTTTATTTTTTCAAAGAACCAGCTCTTTGTTTTGTCCATTGCCTTAATTGTTTCCTTGGTTTCCAATTCATTAATTTCTGCTCTGATTTTAATTATTTCTTTCCTTCTGGAGCTCTTTGGGTTGGATTTTTCTTGTTTTTCCAGTGCCTTTAGGTGGATGGTTAGGCTATTGATTTGAGATCTTTCTTTCTTTTTTATGAAGGCATAGAGTGCTATGAATTTTCCCCTGAGGAATGCCTTCATTGTGTCCCATAAATTTTGGTATCATGTGTTCTCATTGTCATTCAATTCCAGGAATTTTGCAATTTCATTTTTTATTTCATCCACTATCCATTTATTATTTAAGAGTGCTCTATTCCATTTCCAGTTGCCATTGGGGTTCTTGTTGTTTTTTGTTGTTGTTATTGATTTCTAGGAATATAGCATTATGATCTGATATCATGCAGGGAATTATGTCGATTTTTCTAAATATATGGAGGCTGTCTTTGTGACCCAGTATATGGTATATTTTAGAGAATGATCCATGGGCTGCTGAGAAGAATGTGTAGTCTGTGGATTTGGGATGGAAAGTTCTGTAGATGTCTGTTATGTCTAAGTGCTGTATAGTTTTGTTGAGCTCTCTTACTTCCCTGTTGAGCTTCTGTTTGGATGATCTGTCTATTACTGATAATGGCGGGTCGCAGCAGGGCGCAGGGTTCTCGGTGAGTGGGGTGTGTGCTTCCCTATTTTTCCACCATCTGGGCCCTCCCTCCTGCAAAAAGATTCTAATTGCCCTTGAGTACTTGCCTTCCCCCGCCCCCCCCCCCCCCCGGTATGTGGAGTGCAGTTAGGCGGTCACCATCTTGGACAGAAGTCCTATATTTATAAAATTTTAAAAATAGTGAACTGCTTAAGAAGCCCTAGCACTATGCTTCCAAGTCCCAAGAAATTATGTCCCAATGTAGCCAATGTTCAAACTACTGCTCATCATCTGGCCTTTTAATATATTTCACAAAGTCAGCAGTGGAAAAAATTAACAGAGGTTATGAGAAACCTTGTCAAAGAACAAATCAAAATGTCAAAATCATCTGGAGCTATAGAAAATTCAATGTCATAAATATTTACATCTTTTTCAGAAGAGTTCTCTTATTTTGCAAATACAAATGGAAAATCCCACCTGAAGTGCATGTGCTATCAATCTCCCTAGTGAACTACATTCAGTAATGAGAATCAGAACATCACTAAATGTCTCATTTTATTATGCAAGAATTATCCACCCTCATAATTCAGTTATACCTGATCTATATTAGAGTCTAACTTCTCAGTTTCAAAAGTGAATGTCTGACAGAGTCTTCATTAACCTCATGAAGATCAGAATTTGAAGAACATCCTTGCATATATAGTAAGTTCCAGACCAGTGTACCTTATAGGAGGAGAGAGGAAAGGAGGGAGAGAGGAGGGAGACAGGGGAGAGAGGGGAAAGGAAAGAGGAAAAGAGAGGACAGTGGTGAGAGGCAGGATAGAAAAGAGAGGAAAAAGGGCAGAAAAGGGATATTATGAACAGGGAGATAAAAAGAAGGGAGAGTGGGAGGGATATAAGGAAGGGTGGAGAGAGATGAAGGAAGGAGAAAGGAAAAGAAAAACAATGCATATAAACATAGAAAGCACTAGAGTGCTAAGCAAGTATGAATAATTGATGATGTAGCAAAGTGATTCCACACTATTTTGGGAAATTTAGGTTACCAATTCTGCAGATGATACATAATACATTGTAGACAGATTCGTTGATAGATAAATAGAAGATTGATTGATAATACATATCTTCAAGTGGAGCAAGAGTTGAGAATTATAGCCACAGGCTTAACATGGCTAGACACCAGCTTCTTTCTTTCTTTCTTTCTTTCTTTCTTTCTTTCTTTCTTTCTTTCTTTCTTTATTTCTTTCTTTTTTCATGATCATAAAGCTTTTTTTTTTTTTACTTCTTTAAATGCAATCAAAACAGTGAAATGTTAAATAGATGACAATACAATTCATAAAAAAAAATGTAACTAACCTAAAATGATATGACAGGAACCTGGAGATTTTCAAGCTCTTGCTGAAGTAATTACTAGGGAATAATGATATTGAGAAATGAAAAAATGACCTGTGAAAAATATAGATGTAGAAAAAGCTAATGCTAAAATTCAACATGTTATTAACAAGGTAACATTATATTCCAGTTTGATCAGGTTTCTTGGGCCTCTTCTCTGGATAAATACCTTGAAGTACTAAAGTGACTAGAAAGGAAAAAAAGGTCACTAAAGTCACTACTATCCTCAAGGCTTTGAACCAGTTCCAATAATGTGGCAAGAGGAAAAAGTCAGTATGTAGTGCTGTCCCCAAACCTATTATTGTTATGACCATAGCTTCATGGAGTTTTTCAGAAATGAGGATGGCAAAGCATGAAAACACAACAGGACCCATACTGTTAACTAAATTAAGATAGTCTGGTTTGGCTGGACTACTTTCTGGTAGAGTAAAACCCCATCTGACCCCTCCTAAGAAAGCTAGGAAACTGGCTCCATAAGCCATCTGAGTAAAAGCTAACATAGGAATATAAGTCTTTGTTGTGACCATGACCAGTGGAATAGCAAAAAATGGTATTAGTCCTGCCAAAGTTACATAAAATGCTGGTTTTGGGCTGTCAAGTATGTAAGTGATGGCACTTGGTGGCCTAGCAGGAAGGACTGCTTGCTTCTGTTTTTCTTGAAGCTGCATGGTGATGTATGATAGCATTGTGTCTTGCTCATAAACACTTGAAATGATGGGAAAAGCCAAGGCTGTGGGAACAAAGGAGAAAGATTCTGCTGGAGAGATGTCTTGGGATAAAGTGAATCTATTCTGCTAGTTCTGAGTCTCACTGTGTAAGGGTATTTCAGCATCTTTGAAGATGCTTGAGCAAAATTCTGGATGAAGTGAAGCATGCTGGACTCTAGTAAGGATCTTGCTCAGGAGGATGAAAACTGTTCTGATTTAATATATTTTACAGCTAAGAAGAAGGGCTGAAGCCTGAACCATTGTCGCTGTGTGTAAATAATAAATTGTCCTCATTTTATACATTTATTTTTTTTCAAAATATCAACATGAAAATCTCTTCCACAAAAACAACTTCAATCATTTAGAAAACTTTTTTTTTTTTCCAGTAGGTATCATAAGTAGATCTATGCTTCATGTAACAGTACTGCACAGAAACAGAAGATCTGGATTTAACAAACACCCCTGCCACTTCCTTGAATGCTCATTTCCTCATCTTTAAAATTGAAGGTCATATAGCTCTTTTTCTCTTTAATTATATACCCCAGTAGTTATTATCTACTTTGGGGAGTAGCAGTTTACATTTAAGATTATGACAGCAGCAACAAACATAGTTTAGTTGTGAGCCAGGCACGGTAAGTGCATATTCTCCATACATTATTTCTGCACTTTCGGGAACTCCATAATTACTGTAGCAGGTGTTTGAAAACTCAGGATATTGCCAGCATTGCATGGCGAAATTGAAAGTGGAACTTCTAAATCTATCTGGGACTTTCTGTTTCTTTATGTCTATAGGATATGAATTTTTTCAACACGGTAGGAAAAAAGAATAGAATTTCATGAATTTGAATATTAGATAAAATTCATATCTTGAAGTTTAAAAGAAGTTTCTTTGGAACACAGCCAGATTATTAGTTACACACTCACTATGTATGGTTGCTTTCAACCCACAACAGCAGAGGTCATAGCAGCAACAGACAACACTTGGCCCACACAGCCTGAAGGGTGGATCTGAGCCTACCCAGCCTCTATTGTAATGGTTAAGAAAACTTCATTGAGGACTCTGCAATTCAGATACCTTTCATATGGAAAGTATTTGGACTAGCTGAGTCAATATGGGCCCATCAGCCACAAAGAATTTATGAGCCTTAAATGGATTCATTGCTCACTGTTAAGTCAATTAAGCATTGCCAAAATAAGGGTTTTCATGAATCCTCTATGTAACTACTTACTAAAGCTATTTTATAGTGCAGCAGTATTAAGTCATTTACTTAGCATAGTTTACATTTCACCATGTTTTTATAGAAGTCTTATTATTTTCAGGAGCTGAACTTATAGCCATGGTGCTGGAACTCTGTGATAGTTGAATTCTACAGGGAGGTTTCCTCAAATACTGGCTTCCAAGTTATTACAAAACTCCCAGGCATGTGGCAGAATTTATATCCAAATGAATTTTCCCACATCAACAAAGAAACATTCTCCTAACAAGGAAGACCTTTGTTTTTGGCTTTTGTTCTTTGGCATAGAGTCTCATGTAGCCCTTGAACTCCTATAAGTCCTGTATACCTTCACCTTCTGAACGCTGAAAGTACAGGCATGCACCATTACATTTGGGGTACTAATACTTTATCAAGACAGGAGAGATTCTCTTCTGATAACAGCAGTTTCCAGACAAGCATGAAGATGTGAGTGTGACTGAAACCATCTGAGCACAATTTCCTAGAGCCCACACAAACATCTGGGCAAGGCCACACATGCCTGTGACCCTAGTCTTATAGGGAACAGAAACTTGAGAATTTGGGGCTCATAGAAATGGTATGGTAGTGTAGCAGACAGCTTCAGGTTCACGGAGATAAACTTCCAGACAAGGCACAGTTATGGAGGAAGGGATATTTATTTAAGCTTACACATCCAGAAAAGATCCATGAATGGCAGGGAAGCTTGCCTGCATTCACAGGTCCAAGGAGAGAGAGAGAGAGAAAGAGAGAGAAAGAGAGATGCACAAGCCTAAAAGCCAAAAGCCACAGCACACTTCAGGAACTCCGTCTAGGCACACTTTGCATATGTTTAGAATGAAATCTGAAACCCACCACCCAGCACATCTTAAGATTCACCCACTGACACTGCCTCCAGTCAGGTGGCATCATATGCAAACTACAAAAAAAAAAAAAAACCCAAAAACAAAAAACAAAGAAAAACCCAGAATATATTGTAGGACATCTATTCAAACCACCACAGGTCCACCAGGTAGCTGTGTGTACAAAGAGAAACTCCATCAGAAGGAAACAAACAGATGAGTGATGGAGTGGGAACAATTCATACATGTGTATATTACACACAACTCAACATGTGTTATAGAATATCTATATTTTTTTCATTTCCAAAAGATGTTATTCACCCCAGGAAGCTGTGTAAAAGAGGACCAATGCTCACACAACTCTCAAACCTGCAAATTTAAATCACTTTCCATAACTACCATTTTTCTATATAAAACTACAGCATTCAAAACAACTTAATTCTGTCAGATTTTGTTAAAATATTAGAATTTTGATTCCAACACTACATTTTTGTCATAACTACTGAGCACTTGCGGAAAATGCCAACGTAGCTTAGTCATCCTAAGGTATATGTGCAAAGAATTTGCCATGACCTCAACAACCCTGTCATAAAGTTCTTTGCAAAACATAGTATGGCTGCACTGTACTTGAGTAGGAGCAATGAAATGGAACTTGTAAAATCACCAGAACAGCTGTTCTTCATACCATATCCCTAAGGCTAAAATAATGAAGGCTGAAGATGTTCTTTAGTGGTTATATTGCTTGCCAGCAAAGCCAGTGGACACCCATTCAATTCCCTAGTATCCCCATAAGGCTAGATGGCAATACATGTGTCTGGAGTTCCTTGGCAGTGGCTAGACCCTAGTGTTCCCATTCTCTCTTTCTCTGTCCCTCTTTCACTATTTGCTTCTCTCACATACATAATAAACAAATAATAAATTTTAAAGTTAAATTAAGCAATCATCAAGAATCTATTACTAATTTCTTACTTCCACTTTTCCCCCTGAGGGAAGGTCTTGCTCTAGCCCAGGCTGACCTGGAATTCACTATGTATTCTCATGCTGGCCTCTAAATCACAGCAAGTCTTTGTTCATCCTTATCCAGCTGGTGCTGTTGGTAGACATGGCTCAGTCTTCGAATGAATCATGGGTAAATCGTAGGAAGAAGGAAATCCAAGGGTCTGGTCTGGGGTTTTGCTCTCTGTTATAAGCTGCTTTTATATCATGTCAACTGGCATTGTTGTGGCACTCTGTATGTTCTACACCAAACCAGATGGCTGCACAGAAAACAAGTGCTTCATTAACCTGAAGAAAAAAAAAAAAAAAAAAAGAATCTGAGGATATTCAACACCTACCAAAGCAGAGATCTAGAGGCTCCTAAGAACTTTTCACTGAAGTAGTTTTAACACCTAACCAAAATGGCTCAGGGAATTTGGTGGAAGGTGGGGCACAAAGATTGTAAGATCCACATGGTGGAACATCATGAGAGGCACTCCCACCCCACAAAAAAACCTGACTGCTGCTCCCACAATGCATATTCCACAACCCCATGGGGAATACCTGAAACCCCAAGTAAGAAGCCCCCCAGAGAAATGGGGGAAAGAATGAAGGATAAGAGGGAACAAATACATGGTGTACTCAGAAAAATATGTTGTTAATAAAGAAGATTTATATATAAAAAATAAAAACTGAAATGATGACAGTAAATACTAATTAGAATATGCTCAACACTGTTTACAGAAATTTTATTTTCTGTCCTCAAGGATGAGTGAGAATATGCAAAGATTTTTTTTTTTTTCTTCCTGTGATTGTGTGTGTTCACATGCTTGAGCAGATATTTCTGTAGTGAGACTTGGGACATTTTAGGATAGATGTCCAATAAGGTAATAACCGGTTTCTTGGTAGCTCTATGTTCTTCCCATTCATGGCTGATTCTTCTAATTTCCTCTGCACCTGACTCTCATATATATAATCAGTGAGTAATGATTTTTTGTTTGCTTTTTTTTCAAGTTAGGCTCTTTCTCTAGCCCAAGCAGACCTGGAATTCACTATGTACTGTCAGAATATACGTGAACTCACAACAATCCTCCTAACATTGAGTGCCAAGTGCTGGGAAGAAATGCATGTGCCACCAAGCCCAGCTAACGATTTTAAAATATTAATTAGATTTGAAATAAGGAAATAAATCAGGACAGTTGAGCCTTATTTCAAGTCCCAAGATCAATCTCAACTCACAAGAAAGGAATTACCTAAATTTACACAACTTTCTATACAGTTCATATTAATATAAACGAGGCTCCTCATCATACACTCATATGCTTATTAGATTTTTTTTTGTTTATTTGAGAGAAAGAATGAGACAGAGGAAGAGAGGGAGAGAAAGAATGGGCAGGCCCGTGGGTCCAGCCACTGAAAAGGAACTCCAGATGCACGTGCCACCTTGTGCTTACATGTGTTCTGGGGAATCAAACTGAGGTCCTTTGTGCAGACAAGCACCTTAACCACTAAGCCATGTGTCCAGACCCTCACACTTATTTATTTACTATCTAACTGGAACCCATAATGTGAAAGCAACAACAAAAAGTAATTCCTAACTTAGGTGGTGGAAGTGGATTGTACAAATATAAAATAAAATTTCTGTGTGGAATCCTGTAATGACGTAAAAACAATGTTAAAATTGGGAATCTGAGTCATCACAGCTTATTACTCTGTGGGAACTGAGGAACAAGGATGTAGGTCATGTATCAGCACTAAAGTATGAAGCTTAATGTCTGCATCATTACTGGGAGACGGGCTGGCAATCTTGGACTTTCCATGATTGTTTTCTGTGTTGTGTCCTCAGTCAATGGGAAACATGGGGTTGTGGGACATTACAAGCATGAAACTTCTATGAGCAGTGCATGGACCTCACAGTAAATGCTATGATGCTGATGGAAGTGAGGTATGTGAGGATTCTCTCCACTGCTTGAACAATGCTGCCCATACCTTCATGAGCTATGATCAGCAGGAAACCTTTCTGACCTTTTCATATCACATCTTGACTTGGAAACTCCAATGCAATTCAAATACATGATTTCATGTCCTGTTCATCCAAATGGAATTCTGAAATTAGTTTGAAAACAAGTATGCTCAGGAGAGTATCCCCATGACATTCATGCCTGGAGATACATGAACTCATAGCACCTGAAGCAAAAGATGATGCTCACAACATGTTTTTCAACTCATTGTTATGACCTTGATGTAGACCTCAAATGCAGAGCTCCAGGGCTGTGTTCTGTACTCATCAAGGAAGGAAGACAAAAACAACATAGATAGAAATTAGGGATATAAATATCTCCTCTAGTCAGCAATAGTAGTAAGGATGGATACACACACATAAACAGGCATATGTGATGTGTGTATCTACCTGATGCTGCCTATTACATTAGAGCTCAGACTGTGAGTTTTAAGACATGGGGAAGCTAATCATTTTAATTTTTGTCTTATTTCTTCCAATACTTTCTGTCGTCTTTTGCAGTTTAACAGAAAAAGGCTGCTTTTGGAGACTAAAACAAAACACAGAAAGTGATGGAGATATGTGCAAGGATTGTGTGTTTTTAATTTACACATCAAAGAAGCATATGATAGACTATGATTCACTGAACCAGCTTTATCGGTAACTGTCAGTTTTGTTACTTAACTTTCTATTGGAAAGTCAAGAATAATGTGTAAGAATTTTCTATATGGGTACAGTAACAATTTTTTAATCCCTTGCAGTTTTCCTCCCAAGCATATTATTTATGGATAAATCCAAATTTATTTTATATTTTACTGAGCAGAAAGTTGCTATAGTCAAATACATCTGAATTGTATATTTTCATGTTGCTGATTTGCAGGTTAATCCCATTGTGGTCAGATAGAGTACAAGGGGTTATATCAGTTTTCCCATAGTTTTTAAGATTTGCTTTGTGTCCTAATATATGCTCTATTTTAGAGAATGTTCCATGTACTGTGAGGAAAATATATATTCTGCAGTGTTTGGGTAGAATTTTATGTATATATCTGTTAGGTCCATTTGTTCCATGACATCATTTAATCCAGATGTCACTCTGTTTATTTTTCTGGGGTTGACCTGTCAATTGATGAGTTTGGCATATTAAAATCACCCACTGAAATTGTGTTTGTTGTCATCTGTGACCTTAAGTCTGATAGTATTTGTTTGATAAAATTGGGAGTCCCCATGTTAGGAGCGTACATGTTTAGGATAGTAATGTCCTCCTGGTGGAGTGGTCCTTAAACAGTAAAAAGTGACCTTCTTTATCTTTCCTCACTAGTGTTTTTTTTTTTTTTTGTTTGTTTGTTTTTTGTTGTTTTTTTTTTTAAAGTCTATCCTATCAGATACTAGGATAGCAACTCCTGCTTGTTTCCTAGGCCCATTTTTTTGAAATACTATTTTCCAACCTCTCACCCCAAGACAGTGTCTGTCTCTTATTGAGAGATGAGTCTCCTGAAAGCAACAAATGTCAGGATCCTGCCAGTCTACAAGGCTGTGTGTTTTGGTTGGTGAACTGAGGCCATTCATATTAACAGTTACTATGGAAATGTATGTATTATTTTCTCCATTCTTCTTGTTTTGTAGTGCTTCCTGTTTTCCCTTTACTTGCTTGTTTTAACTGTTATTTAGGTGTGGTTTTTGTTTTTTTTTTTAATTTTTCCTCTTCTTTGTGTTTTGCATTCTCTTCTTTATGAAGGATTCCTTTGAGTACTTTCTGTAGAGCTGGTCTAGTTGTCATACATTCATTGATCCTGCTTTTGTTTTGTAATATCCTCATTTCTCCATCAATTTGGATAGATAATTTTGCAGGATAAAGTGATCTTGGTTGACAGTTGTTATCTTTCAGAACTTGGAATATATCATCCCAAGTCATTCCAGCTTTTAGAGTTTGTATTGAATAATCTGCTGTTGTTCTGATGGGCTTGCCTGTGTAGATGACACTTTTTCTCTAAGTACTTTCAATATATTTTCTTTGGTTTGCGTGTTTAGTAATTTATTTATAACATGGCGAGGAGCAGTTCTTTCCAGATTTTGTCCGTGTGGTGTTCTAAAAGCTTCTGGTATCTGCATTGGAATTTCTTTCTCAATTTGGGAAAATTTTACTTCTATGATTTTGTTGAAAGTGCCTACTAAGCCTCTGGATTGAAATTCTTCTCGTTCTACAATATACTGAATTCTTACATTTCATCTTTTTATAGTACCCCAGATATCTTGAAATTCTCATTCATATTTTCCTATTAGCTTGCCTTTCTCTTGGTTGGACTGTATTAGTTCTGCCTCCTGGTTTTCTAGTTGACATCTGTTCTCTCCTCCATCCATTCTGCTGGTGAGATTTTCCAGCGTTTGGAAATAAGAGTAGCAAGAATTTGAAACTTAGTCTGTCAGGTGTTTTGTCTATATTCCAGTTAATACAATGGTGAAACACACAATTAAGAAAGCCCAGAGAATCTTTGTACTCTTGGTAGAATAGGAGATGTCACTCAAAGTTGTGATTACTTACATCCCTTCTGAGTTCCTAAACTGGCCAGTGTTACAAGTGGTAGCTGTTACAATTTAATAGCAAGACTGACATGTTACAAACAGAAATTTCCTTTTTCACTTCTACTTATATTTTCTTTTTTATTAAGTTGACACTTTGTATGGATATATCAACTGTTGTTACCATCATTGCCGTCACCCCTATCCCCATTTCACTGAGGGCCCTCCAAATATGATTACTGGTATTCACAATGTAATTATTGGTAATGAGATGTGAGTTGAAATGTCTGTCATTGTAGGGTAATGAAATGCGCTGTATGTCTCTGCTCAACCTGTGGCTAGTACATTCTTTCCACACACTCTTCCACAAAATTCTGAGTGTTATTCACTGTGCTTTATGTCTACCTTAGTGTGTAAGTCTCATCATTCTGGATTTTTGCTTTATTGCATTCAGAGTATTATCAGTGTCTCTATCCCTTACCTTCTGAAATACAGTAGGTGATTCTTGTTCTGTTGATATATTTTGGTTGTGCTTTGTTTTCTTTGCTTCCTCAAAAGAAAAACAGATACTCCAATGTAGAGTGGGATCAGGATACGTTAAAATGTACAAGAATTACGAATTTCAAGAGATTTTTTTCTTTTCACAATATTTATTAACATTTTCCATGATTATAAAAAATAGCCCATGGTAATACCCTGCCTCCCCACCCCACAAAGAGATTTGGATAGCTGTAGCCTCACTTTTGACCAACGACTAATGGATGGATCTCATTGGAGTCTATTATCTTGGTATCCATTGGATTCTGAATTGACTTTTAGTTTTACCTTTTCCACTGAGTGCATCATTTAGCTAATCAGATAGGCATTATTTACTTAACTAGGGTGACTGACACTATTGTTCAGGTGTGTACATCTAGTCAGGATTGTTGCTTGGGTATACCATAGTCCCCTGATTTCTCACAGTATTGCTGGCTGCTTTCATACAACATTTTATTCCATGTTTTCAGCACTATATGGATTAACCATCTGGGTGCTGACTTCCTTCCAGATTCACCCTGATCTCTCAATGTTCTTTGATAGTCTGCATTGCTTACATGTGGTTCTTCAGCAATGGTTTCTCACTTTTCCCTTTAGGTGAGTAATCAAGTGCTTTGACAGAAACTTGTCTCATTTGGGAATATTCATAATTCTCTGCAGTCAACAGCTCGATGTGGGTTGTAATCCAATTCAGGTACTTGAATTTGCCAGTCAGTGTCAAATATTTTAGATTAAGCCTCCATCCCATTCTCTTCAGGCCTAATCATTACCGGACTATCCCCCCATGCTCATATTGATGATTATATCTTTTAGTCTGCTACTGATGAGATAGTATTCTATGATACCAATATATTTTTGGATTTCATTTTGTTTATATTGCCATTCCACTGTGTCTTCCCATTCCCTTCCAGAAATTTCCACCCCTCTCATCTGACCGTCAGATTCTTTTTGGGTATGATAGCAATTCAAGCTATTCCAGTTTAGGAAGCATGGATGAGGGAAACCATGCATTTGTATTTCTATATATGAGTGATTTCACTTAGTATTATCTGTTCAAGTCCTACAATTTCCCTGAAAATATCATTAGATATTTTTCCTTGGGGCTGAGTAGAATTCCATTGTGTGTATGTACACATCTTCATTATTCATTTGTCAACTGATAGGCATCTGGGTTGATTCCAGTTCTTAGTCATTGCGATTTGAGCACCTACTATTGAGCAAATGTTTCGGGAGTGAAGAGTGGAGCATTTAGGGTAGATGCTCAGTTGAGGAATGACAGGCTTAGTTGGTAGCAATATTATAATCCTTTTCAGGAGTCTACTTATTGATTAGTATACTGATGGTTCAAGTTTGTATTTCCACCAGTACTTAAATAGGGGCCCTTTTTCCCTGAGTGTTCTCAAAATGTACTGTCATTTGATTTGTTAAAGATTTCCATCCTTTAGGGAGTGTGGTGGAATGTCATAGAATTTTTAATTTCAATTTCCCTGATGGTTAAGAATGTTGAACATTTTCAGAGATGACTTTGGGCATTTAATTTCTTCCTTTGAGAATTTTCTATTGAACTCTCTGCTCCATTATTTGAGGATAGTGTTTCTTTTTCCTATTGTTTAGTTTTTTGAGTTACTTTAGATTCTGGAAGTTAGGCCTCTGTCAGTGGTATAGCTGGCAAAGATTTTCTCCCCATCTATAGGTAGTTTGTGGGCTCTGTTTAGGGTATGTTGTTTGTAAGCAAACATTTTATCTTTATTAGTTGCCATGGGTTAAAAGATTTACTTAATTTCCAGGATTACTGTGGTATTATTCAGGAAGTATGGCCCTAGTCATACTTTGTAGAAAGTTCCCTTTTTGTTTCATCCTGTAGCTTTAGATTTCTGGATCTTATATTGAAGCATTTCATCCATTTGGAGGTTAATATTTTTGTCATGGGAAGAGGAATGGGTGTAGTTTTAGTTTTTCTATATATAGTTATTGAATATGTCCAGAAACATTTGTTAAGAATGCTATGTTTTCTCTAGTTTACATTGCTGTAGTTACTTGAAATAATTAAATCTTAAATGTTCACAAAAAGACCACTTAGAGTAAATGATTATGAAGAACTATATTAAATATGAAGTCAAAATTCATCTACAGAATACCTCTGATGAGTTAGAAATCATTAAACACATTAAATACCAGTAATTATAAATAAAAAAGACTTAATAATAAGAGAATTATATAGGATATCAAAAGGCTTTTTTTGCATAGAGATATAAATTTTAAGAGAACATGAAATGTTGAACATCTGACATATCATTATATCCTGAGATTTTCCTGCTTACTTGGTCAACTAGAAGTCTAGTAATGATACATAGAGACAGAAAAATGGAATATAAAGGTAGAGTACACTGTCAGAAGAATTACATTAATGATTATCAATAGCATCTTTGTTTTCCATTGATAAAAATGATTTTTGTTTACACAACACATCCTCCCTCCAGTGTATCCAAATCCTCAGATCTCAAATGTTATCCTCCTGCCACTGTTACATGGACTTGGATGTCACACATGACTCTCAGCATAGCCACCAAGTCACTATACCCCTTTCTCCCTCCTATATCACCTGTGGCAAGGATCATAATTACGGGTCTACAGAAGCACTCATGCTAGTTTGGGCACACTTAACCTTACCCATGTCCTTATTTCCACCCACACTGCCCATTTCCGGGTTCCAATGAGAGTATAGGAGCAATTTCCCAATATTCATGAACCTCTTCCTAGATAAATAATTATTTCTAGGGTTCCAATTGTGAGTCCGAATGTAGAGGCAAACTCTTTACCCTTTATACCACCTATGCCACCTCCTGATGGGAAGCCACAAAGAAAAAAAGCCCTTCAAGATAGGTGATTTTTCAACAAACTCTAGATACAAGAAGGGGTAGGTAACATGAGCTACAACTATTGACCAACCACAAGAGACACAACTACAGTGTTATACCACCAAACCAAAGGAAACCTGTAGGATGAAGGCAGAAAAGCTAAGTATCAGGGAGGAGCTTAAAGGGATGTGAAAAAAGAAAAGGGGAAGAGGGGAATGAAACTTTGTTTTCAAACACCATAATGAAACAAATCTTTGACAGTCAATAAAAATAAACTCACAGAACAACAGTAACTCTGGATATTTATGGTCGTAATTCTCTGACCAAAAGACTTACAGTAGAAGATTATGTCAGAAAAAGGGAACATTTCTTCACCTTAAAATAATTCACATTACCATTAGAGAGATAACTTTTTTTAAGTTATTTATTTTTTTATTAGTTTTCTATTCAGCAAACACAGGCAGTTTGGTATGATTATTAGGCTTATCCGTGGCCTACCACCTCCCCAATGGCTCCTCCTTGGGTATATGGGTGGTGCATTGTGGAGTTAGTCCACAGGTATTGGTACGATAAATGTGAGAGAGAATTTTTGAGGTAACAGATGGAAAAAGATTTTCTAACTGTGACATTTTATTTTTATATTCAACTTGAGAAGACATATAATCATCTGAGAGGAATTATAAGGATAAGGATATCCCTGGAGAGAATTCCTGTTAGATAATATTGACTGGGTAATTGAAGTGGGAATATCTAAATTTACTGTGGGCAGCAGCATAGCAGGGCAGAGATCCTCTACTGTATAAAAAGGAAGAGGCATGACTGCCAATGTGCAATATTCATATAGCTCTGTGGGCCTCCTTGCTGGACTGAAACAGGCCCCTCTCAGATACCATGCTATGGCTGCCAATAATATCCTTATCAATTTTGAGTATTCTTTAGTATGACCTGGAAGGATAATCTGCAACAAATATGCCTTCCTTTAACCTGATTTTTGTCAGCTATGTTGTCCTAGCAAAGGGGAATTACTTAACACAAGAAGCAAATGAACTACAAAAATGAAGGGACACCTCCAATTCCTGGTGAAATAGAGTTCACATTATAACTAGAATAGATACCCATGGCTTCAGACACATTATAGAAGCCATGCTTTGCTGTAAATAGGTAGGATTGACTGTATATTCAGCATTAATCAGGGCATTGCCTAACTCATTGCAGGATGGTATTTAACAAAAGTACTATAACATAGGAATTTGAAAAGGAAATTCTGCATAGGCATGAGGTCCTTTGTTCAAATCCATGGCCCTCACCTAAAATTGTGACTTGGTGCACATGTCATCCCATGTTTTGAGTTTGAAAAATCCTAATCCCTAGAGATTGGATGCTTGTGTAGCCTAATTGGTGAACTCCAAGTCATCAGAATTATTGCATGTAAATCAGGCATGGTGATACATACCTTTAATCTCAGCATTTAGGAAGCAGAGGTAGGAGTATCACCATAAGTTCCAGGCTACTCTAAGACTACATATTGAATTCCAGGTGAGAAAGGGCAAGAGTCAGAATCTGTGTCAAAATAAAAACTGAAGACAAACAACTACATGTAAAGTAATGTAGAAGAACAACTCACACTGGCTTATAGTATACACACTGAAACAAGACTAGGCCCTCACACACACACACACACACACACACACACACACACACATACACAATGTGATCTTACATAAACATGAAGGTGACTATTACACACGTTTACATGTACACAAAATACCATAAACTCAATCACTACTGCATTCATTTTTCATTTCTTTTTTTTTTTAATTTATTTATTTATTTGAGAGCGACAGACACAGAGAGAAAGACAGATAGAGGGAGAGAGAGAGAATGGGCGCGCCAGGACCTCCAGCCTCTGCAAACGAACTCCAGACGCGTGCGCCCCCTTGTGCATCTGGCTAACATGGGACCTGGGGAACCGAGCCTCGAACCGGTGTCCTTAGGCTTCACAGGCAAGAGCTTAACCGCTAAACCATCTCTCCAGCCCTCATTTCTTTTTTTTTTAAATTTAATTTATTAGTTTTCTGTTCAGCAAATACAGACAGTTTGGTACCATTGTTTAGGCTGATCAGTGATCTACCCCTACCATTGGACCCTCCTTGATGATGTAAATGGGTCGTGCATTGTGGAGTTAGCCCACATTTATTGGTACGATAAATGTCTCTGCATTTCATGACCCAACATGTGACTCTGACATTCTTTCCACCCCCTCTTCCGCAAAATTTCCCTGAGCCATATTGGGTTCATTTTTGGTCTGCATCAGGGCTGAAGTCTTGGGGGCTTCTGAGGCTCTGACTCTCAGATTTGGTAGGAGTTTATTTTTCTCTGTGTTGGTCTCCTTCCCCTTTGTGCTGGTATCCGGTTCATCAGGAAAACATGACCCTTGCTTGTTCCGCAAATTGTCCTTAGTTTCAGTCGGGCCCTTTTGAGGTATGTTGGGGCAGCTCACTCCTTAGGATGTGCATGTATCTGAATAAGATAAGCAGATTCTCCAATGGAGAGTAAGTTAGCACCCGGAAAATTGAGATAACAATTACTTTTTTGATAGAGAGTTTGATAGGTGTAGGCCCTCTTGTAGCCCATGATTGATGGTACCTTGATATTGGAGAGTGGGCTTGTGTTTGGGTATGGTTCTGACTTGTTTCCCAGCTCCAGCTATGGGTCTGGTACCACTGAGGGGATCAGTTAGCCAAATCAAGAACAGTTGGTTCCCCACCATGGCAGTCTTCCACTATTGCACTTGTGTGGGCATCACATCAGGTTATTTGTTGCTAATTAGGTTAGACAATGAGTTGCTTGGACAGATATTGGTCATTTCCCCCAGTCGCCCATGTAGCACATTCTGGCACTAGACATGCTGACTGGCTGGGGACTGACTCTCTCCTGGCTTCCAGCCATGCTATTCCATTTTATGTGTCAGCTATGTATGGAGTCTTCAGCGATAGGGTCTTACCACTTGCCTTTGGTGGGTCATCAAGTACTCTGACAGAAGTCTGTCACTGTTTTGGGAAACCTTGTAGGTTTCTCTGATCAAAAGCTCATTGTGGATGGTAGTCCCAAGCTGCAAGTGGGGTTTACAGGTCAGTGCCCACTAAGAAATTGAGGAAAAACATAAGTGATATACAAGAGTTAAAGAGGAGAGAGAGAGAGAGGGAGGGGGAGAGGGAGGGAGGGAAGATGTAGAAAATTTAGGTTAGTCTTGATCCTACCCTCTCCAGTGTCTTGTGGTTCAGGTGTTTCCTGTTAGGGTCTAGTGAAGGTTCAGCCATTTGGTCTGTCTTTTAGGAAGTAGAATTTTATGTTACCATTGCCGTTTGGGTCCAGATTACTGTTTCCTTCCCTTCGATGCCCTCCTCGCCCTCCCCATCCATCCTATTGTCTAGTCTATGAGGTGCTTGCTGGGTATGTAAGGTATCCTGGGTAGATTCATGTTAGGTGATGTAGATGAGTGAGAATATGTGTCGATTTTTTTTTCTGTAATTGGGTAAGTTCGCTGAGAATGATCTGTTCCAGGTTCAACCATTTTTCCTCAAATTTGTTTGTGTTGTTTGTTCTTACTCCTGTATAGAATTCCATTGTGTAGATATACCACATCTTTGTTATCCATTCTTCTAATGATGAACATCTGGGTTGATTCCAGCTTTTAGCTATTACGAATTGAGTCACTACAAACATGGTTGAGCAAATCTCTCTAGCCTGTGGTTTTAAGGTTTTAGGGTAGATGCACAGTAAGGGTATAACTGGGTCTGTTGGTATTTCTATAGTCAGCTTTTCCAGGAGTCTCCATATTGCTTTCCAAAGTGTTTGTATCATCCTGCATTCCCACCAACAGTGAATGAGTGTTCCTGCTTCTCCCCATCCTCAACAGCATTTATTTTCATTTGATTTTTTCTTGTTGGCTATCCTTATTGGTGTAAAATGTAATCTCATAGTTGTTTTAATTTGCATTTCTCTGTTGATTAGGGATGATGAACATTTTCTTAAGTGTGTGCTTGCCATTTGTATATCTTCCTCTGTGAATTGCCTGTTCAACTCTGCACCCCATTTTGTGAGTGGGGTATTTGTCTTCTTATTGTTTAGACTTTTGGGTTCTTTGTAGATTCTAGAGATTAGGCCTCTATCAGTTGTGTAACCTGCAAATATTTTCTCCCATTCTGTGGGTATTCTATTGTCTTTGCTTATTATATGCTTGTCTGTAAAGAAACTCTTCAGCTTCATATGATCCCATTGGTTGAGTGATTGTTTAAGAACTTGAGCCACTGGGGTTTTGTTCAGGAAGTCTTTTTCATTTCTTAATATTGAGAATTCTAGCATCAAGATACTCTGTCTGGAGTAAGTCTATTTCCAAGTCCGTGTATGACCTATAGACTATATATAGTCTTTTCACCAGTTTCTTATTAGCCAAATATGAATGCAGCTCTCTCTATATATATTCATAACACAAATATGTTTATGAATTTTCATTCATTTAATAAGTTAAAAATACCTAATTGACCCATATGCTAAGTTGGATCATAGTCTCACATTAAGGTGCATGATTACATGAGAATTTCAGGAGAAATCATAACTTATCACATGTATTACATGTCCACTCAAATTGTTTTGAAGTTTATGCTGTTTGAAGCCTCATTCATAATGATTACTGTGTTTAATTTCAGTGTGCCAGTCAAAAAATATCAATATATTCTGACAATGATTTTTGTCACTGAAGAGATCAACAGAAATCCCAAACTTTTACCCAACATGTCTATTATTGTTTTCTTCGATCCTTACATGTGTGATGATTCATTGACTATCGTCTCTCGCCTAAGATCCACAGAAGCTAAACAGAATATTCTTCCTAATTATCGTTGTGTAATAAATGAATGTGGTTTATTATTTACAGGACCCTCATGGGCAAGGAGTAGCAAAATTGGGACATTGCTCTCAATAAACCTTAATATAGGACAGGTGAGATTTTGTGATGTACAGATTAGAATTAGGATTTTCATTTGCTTATGGATATTTCCAGTAGATACTTTGTTTATCCATGTATTGGCAGACACAGTTAATAAAGATCATAATCTTTGATTTGGTGGGGTATCAGCGCTTACCTTTTCAAAATTGATAGGAGGTACTATGGAGATATACAAATGGATTTGCTACAACCCACCCTTAAGCTGATGCGTACTGTTCCAGAGTTTTATGATTAGTGAAATACAACTAATAATGGTGTCAGCCATCACCCTTTCAAACATTCTTCCCAAATGGTAATTAACACAATTCAGATCTTAGTTTGTTTTTTTCCATTGTTCTTCCTCACATTCATTTCTATGTTCTGTGTCCTTTAGATTCACTATGGCCCATTTAATCCTGTTCTGAGTGACCATATTCAGTATCCTTATCTGTATCAGATTGCACCCAAGGAAACAAGGCTGCCTTTTGCCATAGTCTCCTTAATGCTTCATTTCAACTGGATTTGGGTGGGGCTGGTCATCTCTGATGATGACCAAGGTATTCAATTTCTCTCAGACTTCAGAGAAAAGATGCAAGGAAATGAACTCTGTTTAGCCTTTGTGAATGTGATCCCATTAAACATGGACTTATACAATACAAGGGCTGAGAAATATTATAAACAAATTGTGACATCATTGGCAAATGTTGTGGTCATTTATGGTGAATTAAATTCCACACTGGAAGTAAGCTTTAGAAGATGGGCATATTTAGGTATCCGTCGGATCTGGGTCACCACCTCACAGTGGGATGTCATCACAAATACTGGAAGGCACTTCATTCTTGATTCATTCTATGGTGATTTCATGTTTTCTAATCGCCATCATGAGATTCCCAAATTTAAAAAAAATTATTCAGTCAATGAACACTTCTCCAAATCCAATAGATTTTTCTTTTATGAGATCAGAATGGATGCATTTTAATTGTTTGAACATTGAATCTCCATGTAGAACAAAGAGTAAATGTGCACTCAATAATTCATTAAAATGGTTTGCAAGTCATGGATTTGACATAGCCATAAGTGATGAGAATTATAATCTATACAATGCTGTGTATGCCTGGGCATATGCTTACCATGCAATGCATTATGAACATGTAGATGTTCACCCAATAATGCAACTATGTGTACCTGACTGCTCTAAGGTATGTAGTGTCATCAATAATACCTTCTAAGTAGCTCCATACATTTTTAAAATCTATTGCTGGAAGCACTCTCAATTTGCGGTGTTTCTCCATTGTTTCATCTCCTAGGAAGTAAATATATACTGAGTTTATTACTTACTTTTATCATGGTAAATACTTGACCAAAAAACGTAGTTGAGAGTATTTTCATTCTACTTCACAGTTCAAGAATATAGTCCATCACGATGGTGACACCATGGAAGCAGGGGCATGAAACAAACTAGCCATGACATCTATAATCTGTAACCAAGGGTGATGAATTTATTGGTCATCTAGTTCTCCCTGATTATAAACCCTTTTTCCATGAAATAGTGTCACCTACATTCAGTGTGACCTTTCCATGTTTAGTAACCAAACTAAAATTTCTTAGTGACATGTCCACAGATTTATGTCTATGGTAAATCTAACTCCAGCCAAGCAGACAACCATGACAAATCATTACTGTGTACATACATGAAAAATACTGAAATTGATGACATCAGTTTTGAATGATCCATATTTTATGTGACATGTTTTCTGAGCCTGACACAATGCCCAACTGGTTTTACAATTTGATAAGTGATCCAAGTTTATTTAATAATTTATTTACTTCAGTTTTTTGAGGTAGGGTCTTACTCTAGCCCAGGCTGACCTGGAATTCATTATGGAGTCTCAGGGTGGCTTCAAATTCATGGTGGTCCTCCTACCTTTGCCTCCTGAGTTCTGGGAATAAAGGTTTGTGCCACCATGCCTGGCTTCCCATTTTGTTTGTTTGTTTGTTTGTTTTTGTTTTTTATTTATTTATTATGATGTGCTTGATATCTAGATGTGAGCTTACTTTTCCCATGCCAAAGTATCCTGATCAATGTGAGTGAGAAGTCACATAAATTGCTATTGTAATTCTGTATCACTGCTATAACTGAAGACCTTACTGCTTTAGTTAACCTTTTTTTTTGATTTCTATAATCATAGTGAGCTTTAAGGCTTATGTCAATAGCCTTATCTAATATTTGGTGATTAATTTCCACAGTTTCTCCACAAATAATCTTATAAAAACATAGTAATGTTTAATTTATCTGTGGAAATTCATTTATTTCACATAATTGGGTACATGCTATAGAGTTTCATTTTCAGGGAAGGGTTGTAAAATAGGAAGGTATTACTCATATCACATATTATGTGCATTTGTGTATGTACCTAATAGGAAATGATATACTTCTTTTAGTTTTACCACACTATGAAGAATACGCAATTTATTAACCCCATTGGAGACTTAGTGACTATTAATGAGAAAACAAAATGTGATGCAGACTATGACATTTCCCACATTTCAAATTTTCCACAAGGTCTTGGAATAAAGGTGAAAATAGGACAGTTTTCTTCATATGGTTCCTTTGGTCAACAATTGTATTTGTCTGATGAGGCCATAGAGTGGGCCACAGGGGGTAGACAGGTACGTTTATCTAACTGTAATACTTTACTCAAGGCATAAATAGATAAAATCATGTGGGGTCATGTGTGCCCTCTTGATTTGGCCAAGGGCAACATGTCAATTCAGATTCTTTTTTCCAGTGTCCTAGATTTTCTTTCTATCTCTTGAAAAATATTTGGAAATGACAAAATATTTCATCTAAATCTTGAGAGACACACCTTTAATCCCACCACTCACAAGGCAGAGGTAAGAAGATCACTGTGAGTTCATGGCCAGCCTGAGACTACTTAGTGAATCACAGGTCAGCCTGAGCTAGAGTGAGATTCTACCTCAAAAAAAAAAAAAAAAAAAAATCTTGAGGGACATGGAGTTTGACACCTCAAATTTTTTGTAGATGTGGGGAAAGAGTTTAATAAAGGTGATTGTTTTAACATATAGTTTTGAATGGACTATATAACATTGCTAACTTTTGCAACTGTACTTCTGGTTTTCCTCAGATTCCCTCTTCTGTGTGCAGTGAGACTTGCAAGCTTGGTTTCAGGAAGTTCCGACATGAGGGAAAGGCAGCCTGTTGTTTTGATTGTTTCCCCTGCCCAGAAAATGAGATTTCTAACAAAACAGGTAAGTTGATGGTTTAGAGAGTCTTTCTTCAGATTGATCTTTTCCGCACATATAGTGGGAACTTCTAAGGGCCTTAAGAGAACCTGAAGAAACAGATAATATTTCTTCGTTGCTTAATGTAATCACTTGGTTCAAATGAAAAATACTCATGACTATAAACATAAAACTTTACTCCATGAACCACATTTTTAGTACCTAGATCCATTGTACATACTAGTTCTCCCACAATAAAAAATACTCTTTGAGATAAAATAGTTAATGAATATATTATTTCTATCAAGGATATCACATATACATATAATAATCTGTGAATCTACATAAAATGAAGTTAATAAGAAGGAATCTTCCACATCTTTATCCTCTCAGGATACAAGAGGTTGCTGATGGATAGTCAGTGCTCAGAGATGTCATTTTTGGCTTTAAATATTTATATTTATTTTATTCAGTTATTTACTTATGGATTTATTAGAGAAGGGAAATAGAAATAAAGTGAGAATGTGAGTGCCAGAGCCTCCACCCACTTCAAATGAACTCCAGATGCACGTGCCACCATGTGAATCTGGTTTGCATGGGACCTGGAGAGTCAAACACAGGTCTTTAGTCTTTGCAAGAATGTACTTTAAACAGTGTGCCATCACTCCACCCTTTTTTGACTTTAGAGATATGTAATTTTGCAAACACTTTCAATGTAAGCATAATATCTCCCAAGTGTCTATGAAATAATTTAGAAAGCAGTTGATTTTAAGACTTTAGACATGAGCATATCACAGCAATTTAGATCCTTTACCAGGAAACTTAAATATTCCAATTAAAATATCATGAGCATTGTTTCAGATGTAATTTGAAGCACTTAAGGAGAAAATGGGAAATATTCTGAAGTTAAAAATAAGAATAAAAAATTTATCTCAGATGTCAAGCCTACTAGGTTGAGCACAGAATGGAAGAATAGGTACTATTAGGTACTGTTTTATGTTGCCCTCTATACTACTGGTGAGAATGCAAGACAATGGGAGTGGCATGCTAAAGTAGTACCTAAATGCCAATAAATATGATCAAAGGGATTTAAATATCATATAAATATTAATTCCTCAGCATTTACATCTACTAGTGTCTGGAGCATACTCTAATATCCAGAGAACTTTTTCAGTGTACCAGAAATCAAAGTGGATATAGAGGAGTATTGTTACATGATGTAGAAAAAAGGAATGAGATTGACATAATTTTTTTTAATTATTTATTTATTTATTTGAGAGCAACAGACACAGAGAGAAAGACAGATAGAGGGAGAGAGAGAGATTGGGCGCGCCAGAGCCTCCAGCCTCTGCAAACGAACTCCAGACGCATGCCCCCCCTTGTGCATCTGGCTAACGTGGGACCTGGGGAACTGAGCCTTGAACCGGGGTCCTTAGGCTTCACAAGCAAGTGCTTAACTGCTAAGCCATCTCTCCAGCCCTATATGGATGATATTTTAATAGCCAATAGAAATAGGGGAATCCTACAAAATTTATTACAAGAAATGATTTCTACCCTAGCTGCTTATGGTTTGAAGGTATCCCCTGAAATGATTCAAATAACACCCCCTTATATTTATTTAGGGAGAATTATAGAAAGTGATGCTGTACCCAAACAACCCTTAAAATTAGATCTGTCACACTTAGATACCTCTATGGATTTTCAAAACGTTTTTTTATAGAGGGGCCATATTGGACTTCAAGGAAGAGACAGCATGGCTGGAATTGTGTCATGCAGCTCTTCATCACTCAATTCTTGGTGATCCTGAAATGGCATGCTTGCTGTCTCTGGCAAGGAATATAGAATATAATTATGCTGCAACAAGAAGGAAATACTGCCAGTAATCTGATGATACTTTGCATTGTCTGCCAGGTATGGATCAATGTGTGAAGTGCTCAAACAATCAGTATGCCAACATAGAGAAAAATCACTGCCTCCAAAAAACTATGAAGTTTCTGGCTTATGAAGATGCCTTGGGGATAGCTCTGGCTTGTGTAGCGCTTTGCTTCTCTATACTCACTGCTGTTGTACTTGGGGTTTTTGTAAAGCACCAAAATACACCAATTGTGAAGGCCAGTAATCGAACAAACAGCTACATCCTTCTCATTTCCCTCAAGTTCTGTTTTCTCTGTCCATTACTCTTCATTGGACACCCCAACGCAGCCAAGTGTATCCTGCAGCAGATGACATTTGCACTTCTGTTCACTGTGGCTGTGTCAACTGTTTTGGCCAAAACAATTACTGTGGTTCTGGCCTTCAGGGCCACTGCTCCAGGAAAAAGGTTGAGTGGGCTGCTGGCATCAGGAGCACCTAACTTCATCATTCCCATCTGTACCTTGATCCAACTTGTTCTCTGTGGCATCTGGATGGGAACATCCCCTCCCTTTGTTGACACTGATGAACACTTGGAACATGGGTACATTATCATTGTGTGCAACAAAGGCTCAGACACTGCCTTCTACTGTGTCCTGGGATACCTGGGATCTCTGGCTATAGGGAGCTTTACTGTGGCTTTCCTGGCCAGAAACCTGCCTGATACATTCAATGAAGCCAAATTTCTGACCTTCAGCATGCTGGTGTTCTGCAGTGTGTGGGTTACTTTCCTCCCTGTCTATCACAGCTCCAAGGGGATAGCCATGGTGATAGTGGAAGTCTTTTCTATCTTGGCCTCCAGTACAGGATTGGTAAGTTGCATCTTTTTCCCCAAGTGTTATATCATTTTGATAAGACCCAGTAAAAATAGTCTAAAGAGGGTGAAGAAAAAACATATTGTACAATCAACTAATTTTTAAATTTTACTTCATATGTCTTAATTTAAATTATATCCTGTAGAAACCCTTCCACTATTGTAAACACTAAATATTAAAAAGAGGGTAGATATTTGTTCATGTGTACAAGTCTTATTTGGTCTCTAACATTGGTTTTTTCTCTCACAATTTTTATTAACATTTTCCATGGTTATAAAAAATACCCCATGTTAATGCCCTTCCTCCCCCCACCTACTTTTCCCTTTGAAATACCATTCTCCATCATATCTTCTCCCCATCTCAATCAGTCTCTCTTTTTATTTTGATGTCATCATCTTTTCCTCCTCTTATGATGGTCTTGTGTAGGTAGTGTCAGGCACTGTGAGGTCATGGATATCCAGGCCATATATGTCTGGAGGGAGCATGTTGTAAGGAGTCCTACCCTTCATTTGGCTCTTATATTCTAACATTGTTTATCAGCTTCCATGTACAGCTGTCAGGCCAGGTTCCACTACTGGAAGCTAATTTCACAAAGTGTTATATGCCTCTGGAGATGGTTTGCAGTAGCAAGAATAATCATTTTCTCACATCTCTCTCCAATTAGTAAATAAAGACACTTAGAACAAAGCATTGCTAACATACTGTGTATTTTGCTCCCATCAATCTTGATAACCTGTAATGTATCTGATACCTTCTTCAGATTGTCTCAAAGAAACCTACTATAGTTTGCAGGATATAGAAAATGTCTTTGAGAATGTCTTAAAAGGTTGTATTTGAGTGTTCAAAGAATATTCAGAGATACAGTGAGGGTATGATTAGGAGGTAAAAAAATAGTTCCCTTTGAAAGTAGCAGAGGCCTTACCTAAAGATGTTTTCAATATACATCAATGTTTATCCCTGCATAGGAGCAGATAGTTCATCCCCTGGAAAATTGAAACAGAATAGTTATGGTTTAAATCATAAGTCATTTGATGTTCTGTGGTAGGGAATGTACACAAGAATGTCAGCAAAACTTCGGTGAAAGTGAAAATGTTGTTCATGGTCTACATGAAAGACAGTCCGGCATAGGAATAATCCAATATGCACTTCCTGGTACAACTAAGATGATTAATTACCCTATCATCTTTTTTTGCTGAATATTCCTTGTCTTTCCTTTGTGTCCATGAAACATGAACTTTTATCAGGCCTGAACAACTATGTGGACCATGAAATTTTGAATGTAATATGTAGAGAAGTTCAAATCATAGTGGCCAAGGGAATAGCTCATCAGCAGTATTATTTTTTATTGTTTTTAGTGTGTGTTCTATCCCATTCTTGAAAAAAATTACACAAATGATTCAAACATTTATCCATTGTAACAATAAATGTGAAATTATTGACTATTCTGAAGTATAAATTTATACAAATTTTGGTATACAATATTGCAAAATATGGATTATATTTAACTGTTAATCTTACAATATTTAAAAATATAGATATGATAATTTCAAGAATTGTTTTCACTTATACATGAATAAACTAATCACTCACATTTGCATAAGTCGGTAAAATTGCCAATTAATTTTAAAAACCCATAAAACTCGATGTTAGGTTATGAGCTATGCAAAGACCAGGATCCACAATTTTCAATTCTATATTTAATGAAATGAAGGAAATTATATTTGTGTAAAATGAAAGTATTCTCCAGTAAATAGTTTTTGGCTTCATTGATGTATTTGTCAGTCTACACAAAGGGTTACAGAAATCAGCCTGTTTCTTAAAACAGAGTTTAGTGACTAACGTAACTATTCAGTAATTCTTATAGGCTAAAAGTTTTGTCTCCAGGACATAATCCTATTGGAGATTGTACATTTAAGTGAGGTGATCTGCTGTCATTAATAAATGATATTTAACTATGTTCTTGCATGGGATACTGTCACACAAACTGCTCCTCTCCCTCTGTACTATGTGGCGGCACATTCTGCCTTTCATTCCACTAAGGATGTGCTGCTGTCTCGTCACAGCCTATAGGCACTGGCAGCAAACACGTGAACATAGAATAAACGTGCTTAAACTGTGAAACAAACTCACTGCTTTCTCTACATGATTAGGTACTTTCCCATATGCTGCTGAAAAAAATGGGTATTGTGCCACAATTGCATGGGATCTTCTGTAGATGTGTAGATTTTATTTTTTTACATATGATTCTGACTTTCTTCCCAGCTCCACCTATGGGTTCTGTTCCATTGAGTGGATCCGTTAGCCAAATCATGCACAGTTGGTTACCCACCATGGCTGTGTACCAATATTGCAATTGTGTGAGCATCATATCAGGTTGTTTGCTGCTGAGTAGCTAAGATCACATGTTGCTTGGACAGATGTTAGTCATATTCCCCGTCACTCATGTACCACCTTCTGGCACTAGGTGAGGTAATTGTCTGGGGACTGACTCTTCAAGATTCCAGCCAACTCATTCCATGTTGTTCATACCAACAGCATTGGTGTCTTCAGCAGTAGGGTATTAGCACTACTCTATGGTGGGTCATCAATTGCTCTGACAGAAATATGTCTTATTTTGGAACACCTTGTAGGTCTCTCTTATCAACAGCTCATTGTGGATGTTAGCCACATGTTGGTAGTGGGAGTTACAGGCCAGTGCCAAGGAAATAAAGAAGAAAATTATAGGTTACATAAAAGGGATAGAGAGAAGAGAGAGAAGAGGAAGAGAGAGTGAGAAAGAGAGAGAGACAGAGAGAGAGAGGAGAAGATAAAGGTTAGTCTTCATCATACCCTCTCCAGAGCCTTGTGATTCAGGTATTCCCTCTAATGATCTGATGAAGTTTCAAACATTTAGTCTGTCTTTTAGGATGTACAATTTTATGGTACCATTGCCATTTGGGTCCAGTTTAGTATACCCACACCCACATTACCCTCGCCTCCCACCCTGCCCTCTTATTTTCTGGTCATAAAATGCACCACATAAACAAGGTTAAACACAAAAACCACATGATCATTTTGATGGATGCAGGAAAGGCTTTTGACAAAATACATCACTTCATGATCAAAACATTGGAGAGAATTGGCATGATCAGTTCATGTCTTGACATAATAAAGGCTATACATAAAAGTTCCTAAAACAAAAATAATATTTTATGGAGAGAGATGGGAGGAATTCCCATTGAGATCAGGATCTAGACAGGGTTGTCTACTCTCACCTCTGCTCTGCATTATACTACTGGAAATCCTACCTCAAACAGTAAGAGAGGAGTAAGAAATAAAAGGGATACATTTGGAATGGAAGAAGTTAAGTTAGATCTATAGGCTGATGACATCTTTCTATATGTAAGAGACCTGAGAGAGTGCAACCCCAAATTCTTGAAGGTGATTAACTTCTTTAGCAAAGCAGCCCAATACAAAATTAATGCACAAAAATCAGAAGCCTTTCTATATGAAATGACAGAGATGCAGAGAAAGAAATAAGGGACATTGTCCAATTTTCAAAAGAACAATAAATGAAATATGTTGGAATAACTTTAACCAAGGAAGTGAAAGATTTTTACAATGAAAACATAAAAACACTCCTTACAACATGCTCCCTCCAAACATAAAATGGCCTGGATATCCATGACCTCATAGTGCCTGACGCTACCTACACAAGACCATCGTAATAGGAGGGAAAGATCATGACATCAAAATAAAAGAGAGACTGATTGAGATGGGGAGGAGATATGGTGGAGAATGGCATTTCAAAGGGTAAAGTGGGGAATGGAGGGAGGGTATTACCATGGAATATTTTTTATAATCATGGAAATTGTTAATAAAAATTGAGAAAAATTAAAAATTAAAAGAATAAAACATACTACAAAATAAATTGACCTGAAAAAAAAATTATCAAAAGCAGAAAATAAAGCATTTCCTTACTTAAAAAAAAAAAATTGAGGAGGACCTGAGATAATGGAAAGATCTGTCATGGTCTTGTATAGGCATAAGTAACATTATGAAAATGCCAATTCTACCAAAGGCAATAAACAGATTTAATGCAATTCCAATTAAAATCCCAACATTACTCTTCACAGTGATAGAAAAAACTGCTCTCAATATTCATATGGAATGGCAGAAGGCCTCGGATAGACAACTTTATCCTCAGCAAAAGAAATAACTCTGGAGTCATCACCATGCCTGATGTAAAGCTATATTTAAAAGCCTTAGTAATAAAAACAGCATGGTACTGACATAAAACAGGTGTATAGATCAATGGTATAGAATTGAGGACCCGGATTTTGGGTCAAGCAACCACAGCTACTTGCTATTTTACAAAGGCCGTAGCAATATAGGCTAGAGAAAAGACAACAACTTCATCAAATGGTGCTGGACAAACTGGATAAGAATATGCAGGAAACTAAAACTTGATCCACACATCTTGCCATACACAGCATTCAAGTCCAAATACAAGAGGAAATTTCCATGATACATGAATGGAAAAAGACTTGCTCAACAAAACCCCAGTAGCACAGGATGTTAAAGAATCACTCAGCTAGTGGGATCACATGATGCTGAAGAGTTTCTTCACAGACAAATATACAATAAGCAAAGCCAAAAGATTACCAGCAGAATGTGAGAAAATATTTACTAAATATCCAACTGACAGAGGCCTAATCTCTAGAATCTACAAAGAACTCAAAAACTTAAGCAATAAAAAGTCAAACAATCCACTCACCAAATGGGGCAAAGAATTGCTCAGGCAGTTCACAGAGGAAGAAATACAAATGGCAAACACACACATAAAAAAAATGTTCATCATCCATAATCATCAGGGAAATGCAAATTGAAACAACTATGAGATTTCACTTTGCCACAGTAAAGATAGCAAACATTAAAAAATCAAATGAAAATAAATGCTGGTGAGGATGTGGAGAGATAGGAATGCTCATCCACTGGTGTTGGGAACGTAAGATGGTACAACCACTTTGGGAAGGAATATGGAGACTCCTATAAAAGCTGAGTACATAGTTACCAACAGACTCAGTTATTCCCTTACTGGGCATATACCCTAAAACCTCTAGGCCTCAGTCCAGAGAAATTTGTCCAAACATGTTTATAGGTGATCAATTCATAATACCTAAGAGCTGGGATCAACTCAGATATCCATCACTAGACAAATGGATAACTAAGATGTGGTATGTCTACACAATGGAATTCTACACATCAGTAAGGAAAGATGACACAATAAAATATGAAGAAAAATGATCAAACCTGGAACAGATCATGCTCAGTGGACTCACCCAATCACAGAAAGGTAATTGACACATAGTCTCACTCATCTACAGCACCTAACTTGAATCTACACAAGATGCCAACATACCTATCACGAATCTCAAGGACCAGACAATAGGGTGGGTGGGGAGGTAAGGGAAGGTAAGGGAGGGGGAACACAAATCTGGACCCAAATGGCAATGGCATAAAATTCTATATCCTAAAAGACAGACCAAATGTTTGAACCTTCACCAGGGTCTTAGAGAGAACATCTGAGTCACAAGGCCCTGGAGAGGGTATGATAAAGACTGACCTTAATCTTCTACTACCTCTCTCTCTCTCTCTCTCTCTCTCTCTCTCTCTCTCTCTCCCTTCCTCTCTTTCCCTCTCCCTCTCTATCTCTGTCTCTTTCTTGCTCTCTGATCCTCTTCTCTATAACTCTTTTATATTACTTATCATTTTCATCCTTCTTACAGTTCAGTGGGCGCTGACCTATAACTCCCAGTACCAGCAGGTGGATATCATCCACAATGAGCTTTTGATCAGGGAGACCAACAAGGTTTCCTAAAAGAATGACAGATTTCTCTCAGAGTACTTGATGACCCACCATAGGTTAGTGGTAAGACCTTACTACTGAAGACACCATATGAATTTGACATGTAACATGGAGTGACATGGCTGGAAGGTGGAAGATATTCAGTAACCATATAGTTACTCTGTCCAGTTCTAGAAGTTGCTATATGGGCATCTGGGGGAAAATGACCAATATCTGCCCAACCAATTCATAGTCTAACCTACTTAGCAGAAAATAACCTGTTGTGAATCTCACACAAGTACAATAGTGGCACACAGCCATGGTGGGTAATCAGCTGCTCTTGATTTGACGAAGTGATGAGGTCAGTTACAGAACCCATAGCTGGACTTGGGAAACAAATCAGAAGCACATCCAAAAATGAGCCCATTCTCCACTACTACCAACCGTGCGCTACAAGAGGGCCTACACCTATTAAATTCTATATAAAAAATAATGATTATCCAATTTATCTCCAATTTATATCTTTCCATCAGAGAATCTGCTTCTCTTTTTCAGATAGATGGAGGTTCTAAGGATAAAACCACCCCATTGTACCTCAAAAGGGTTCCAGCTGAAACTAAAAATAATTGGCAAAACAAGCAAGTGTATTGTTTTCTTGGTGAACCTGGTACAAGCAAAAGGGTGAAGGAGATTGACACAGCACAATCAACTCATACCAAATCATATATCCACAGACACAGAGGCTCCCAAAACCTCATGACTGAAGCAGACCTAAAATGAACCTAACATGGCTCAGGGAAATTTGTGGAAGGGGAGACAGGAAGAATTTCAGAGCCACACATTGGGTGATGATACACAGAGACATTTCCTCCTACCCATAACTGATGGCTAACCCCACAGTGCATGACCCATATACCCCAACAATAGGGGCCAGGTGGAGGGGGGAAGACAGGAGGTGGCTCACAATGGTTCCAACTTAACTGTATTCACTGAGTACAATACTAATAAAAAATTTCACAAATAAAGTTTCCCTTTCATTTAAAAAATTGCAGCATCCCAGTGTACTCAAATGTAGGAACTTATATATCCATTCCTTTAAGGGAGATTCAACATAGTCCTCATTGCCATGGTTTCACACTGACTTAGACTCTGGGATCAATACTGTGTTAGGAAGTTGCTATGGGAATTGTGCTATTCTGCACTGACTCCATTTTCTCTACAAAAGATTCAGACATAGCCTTTCCACCACTGTAGATTCACACCAAATAAATACTCAATGTAACATCTTCATTGTGTCAGAAAGAAGTCACTACAGGAAGTAAACCTCCCCCCCCCATGGACTAGATACTCAATAAATACAATCTGAACCCATTGTGGGGTCACAAGACCCTCATTCCAACTACAAAAAGAAAGAAACAACAGGCTCAGGTGAAACCAAAGACAGGAACTGACAGGAGGAGTGAGAGAGCTGTTTCCACAGTAGGCCTGACAACCTGCACCAGGGTGATGGAGACAGGCACTAAGGAGACTCACAACACACCAAAGAAGAAATCTAGAACCTCCTGAGACCTCAACACCAAAGTAGACATAAAGAACACCCACCATGGCCTTCACTTGTCATCCCAGGGCTTGGAAGGCAGAGGCAGGAGCATTGCTGAAATGTACTTGCCAGGTGGTCTAGCTGAACTGGGTAGCTCCAGGCTCAATGAAACCCTGTCTCACAACATAAAATGTAGAGCCTTAAAAACAAACAACAGATCTTACCTCAAGAAACAAACAAACAACAAAAAACAGAGAAAAATTGAGGGAAATAATATCAAAATCATGATATCCAATATGAAAGTGCCAAAACACAAATAAAATAATTATCTTCAAAAGCTGGCCAGATGTGGTGGTTCATACCTTTTATCCCAGCATGGGTAGACAGAGGTATGAGGATGGCCATGAGTTTGGGGTTAGCAAGCGACTACATAGGAATGAATACCAGGTAAGTCTGGGCTAGAGCGAGATCCTATGTCAAAATAAATAAATAAATAAACAAAACAGGGGCTGGAGAGATGGCTTAGCGGTTAAGCGCTTGGCTGTGAAGCCTAAGGACCCCAGTTCGAGGCTCGGTTCCCCAGGTCCCACTTTAGCCAGATGCACAAGGGGGCACACGCGTCTGGAGTTCATTTGCAGAGGTTGGAAGCCCTGGCGCGCCCACTCTCTCTCTCTCCCTCTATCTGTCTTTCTCTCTATGTCTGTTGCTCTCAAATAAATAAATAAATGATTTTAAAAAATAAATAAATAAAACAAAAATATAAAGAAATTAATTAAACTTTGCTGACACATGTATGAAGAGGAAAAAGTGCTGTTCATATAAGGACATAGTATTAGCTTTAATTTTAGTTATCTGTTTCTAATGTTTTTCATTGAACATTTTTGGATCATTATATGTACATATATGTGTGTATGTATGTGTATATATACAGAGAGACAGAGTCTTATAGCCTTAGTAGCCAAAAATACTGGGACTTTTCAAGTTTACAAATAGGGTAAGACCCTGAGCATTGAAGTTTGGAACCCCCAGAACCCACATAAGACTGGATGGCATAAGGCCTGCATCTGTCATCCAAAAGTACCTACACTACTGGGTGACAGAGTTAGGGGAAACCCAAAGCATGCATGGGTGGTTAGATGGTCGGTACCACAGAAGTCTTTTCTCTTGCTCTCTCTCTCAAACATGGTGAATGATGAGGCCTAACATCCCAAGACTTATGCATTCCCCCAACACCGCATAGACACATACAAACACACACAAATGCCATACTCTTCAACTTATTCTTTACTTTTTCTTTTGAGACAGTCTCCCTCTAGCCCAGGCTGAGATTACTTAGTGGGTAAGGCACTTGCCTGCAAAGTCTAAGGATCCAAGTTCAATTCCCCAGTACTCACATGAAGTCAGATGCACACAATGGCTCATGTGCCTGGAGTTCATTTGCAGTGGCTGTAGGCCATGGCATGCCCATTCTCTCTCTGTGTGTGTCTCTCTCATTATGTAAATAAACTAATTAATTACAAAGGGTGTCAGTGACAAAAAGGTCAGGAAACTGAATAGCAGAGCAAAAGTGGCAGAACCTTAGGAAGCAAGACTCCCATAGAGGGAGTGTCAAGGTGAAATTTCAGTCCCTTCTGTTCCTCCTTACTGTATTTTATTCATATGAATTGTGTGGTAGGGTTGGGGGGATGACTCAGTGGTCAAGACACTTGCTTGAAAAGCCCAAAGACCTGAATTCAATTCCCCATTATCCAATCAAAGCCAGATGCACAAGGTGGTGCTTTCATCTGGAGTTCATTTGCAGTGGCTAGAGGCCCTGGTGTGCTCATATTCTCTCTCTCTCTAATAAAGAAAATTTTAAAAAGAATTGAATGTTGAGAAAATCAGACATTCATTTACACTAGTTCTCAGCCACTATGAACTTTGAGATTAATTTAAAAGAGTTCAGGATGGATTCTGGGCTTGTATGTGCTCACACATCTTAATGGTGTGCAGTGTGTGTGTGTGTGTGTGTGTGTGTGTGTGTGTGTGTGTACTTGTGCATGCATGTGAAGGTGTGGACACATACATGTGTCATACACCTGCTCATCTCTTCATATATCAGGGACCAGATGTCAAGGTTAGGTCTGTGCCTAAAGGCCTGTTTGAACTATTCTTTGAAACACTGTCTCTCAATGAACCTGGAGGTCATGAATTAAGCTAGATGATCTGGCCAGTGAGCACCAGGGATCCTTCTGTCTTCACCTCCCCTGCACTGGGATGGCAAGGGGGCACCACAGCACCTGGCTATTTACATGTGTACTGAGGCTTTGAACTCACATTCTCATGCTTGCACAGCAAGTGCTTTCCCCATTGAACCATCTCTCCAGCTCCAATGTCAGTCACTTTTTTGTGTGTGTTTTGAAGTAGTGTCTCATTGTGTCCCACGCTGATCTAAAATTCACTCTGTAGTCTCAGGCTGACCACGAGCTCACAGCCATGATCCTCTTACTTCTGCCTCTCCAATGCTGGGATTCAAGGCATGAGCAACACCACATTCCACAGGCCAGTGACTTATAATTCTATGTCGTTTACAAGACTTTGGCTGACTTCTAATTGGGGTCCTTTTTTCTTGGGCAAGCTTTCCAGGTTAGAGAGATCTTTCCAGGTACCTCTCCCAGTGACCTGGGGTGCAGAAAGAGATTATCACAGCAGTACACACAACTACTATTGGGAATACCGGGTGTCCTGGCATTTAGACATCACCTCCAAGACTGTGAAGCTTACAGGTGCCACAAGGATCCCTGCAAGTATATTTGATTTCTCTTAGAAATTCAGATTCAGTTGAGCAGACTTGACCACCCTGAGGAAACTTTTCAGATCCAGAGTCATCTGAGTACATGTTCCCATAAAATAAACCCTGACATATAAGGAAAAAGAACAGGGGGTGTAGAGATGGCTCAGTGTTAAGGTGCTTAGCCAGACGTGGTGGTGCACGCCTTTAATCCCAGCACTCGGGAGGCAGAGGTAGGAGGATCGCCATGAGTTCGAGGCCACACTGAGACTACATAGTGAATTCCAGGTCAGCCTGAGCCAGAGTGGGACCCTACCTCGAAACGCCCCCCCCCCAAAAAAGAAGTTAAGGTGCTTGTGTGTAAAGCTAAAGGATCCAAGTTCAAGTCCCCAAAACCCACAGAAAGCCAAATACACAAGGTGGCACATGCTTCTGGAGATGTTTTCAGCAGTTAGGGGCCCTGGCATGCCCGTACTCTCTCTGTGTCTGTGTCTGCCTTCTCTCTGTCTCTCTCTCTCTCAACTAAGTTAAAAATAAAAAGAAACAAAGCCATTGACTCTTAAGAACTTAGATGTGTGACCTCATCTTATCTAGATAGTTGAACTCTTAGGTCATTTTTGTTCTTTTCTTTTTTCATTAATTAGTTTTGTCTCATCTATGACACTGTGGTGGTCATGTCTCCCTAGGCTTCATATGAAACACAAAGGAGACCATGTCATACCCCAGGCCTCATCTGTAACCCAATGAAGATCATGTCTCCTCAGGCCTCATTTGTAACACAGTGATGATCAAGTCTCCCCCAGTGTCATCTGTGATACAACAATGATCATTTCTCCCTAAGCCTCATCTGTAACAGTGATGATCCTGTCCCCCAGGCCATATTTGTAAAATAAAGATGATAAATTGTCTCACTACACTACTTCTGTAGTGAAAATTCGATCATGTCTCCCCAGTCCTCAACTATTACATAGTGAAGACCATGACTTCTTAGGCCTCATTTTTCACACAGTCATGACCATGTCTCCCCAGGCTTCGTCTGTAACACAATGATAGTCAAGTCTCCCCAGGCTTTTACTGTAGCACAACAATAATCACACTACCCAGACCTCATCTGCAACACAATGATGATCAGGTCATGTCCACAGCCCTTGTCTGTAACAAAATGATGATCAAGCTCCTCCAGGCCTCATCTGTAACACAATGATTCTCATGTCTCCCTTGTCCTCTTCTCTAAAACATTGATGATTCTGTCTTCCCATGCATCAGTAACACAATCATTATCATGATTCCCCAATTGTGATCTGTAACACAATGATAGCCATGTCTCCGCAGGCCTCATCTGTAACACAGTGATGATCATGTCCTCCAAGGCTTCTTCTGTAACACATTGATGATCAAGTCTTCCCAGACCTCAACTCTAACACAATGATGATCATGTCCCCCAGGCAGCATCTGTTACAACATGATCGCCATGTCTCCCCAGGCCTCATCTGTAATCCAATGATTATCATGTCTCTCCAGGCCTCATCTGTTACACAATGATGATCAGCTCCCCAGGCTACACCTGTAAAATAATCATGATAAATTCCTTTCACCATACCATTTCTGCAGCAAAATGATGATCATTCTCCACAGGCCTCATCTGTAACATGCTAAAGATCATGTATCCCCAGGCCACATCTGTAATATAATGATCATAAAGTCTCCTCAGACCTCATTGGTAACACAGTGTTGATGACGTCTCCCCTGGCCTTGTCTTTGCACAATGATGGTCATGTAATCTAGATGTCATCTGCAACAAAATGCTAATCAAGCCATGTCCACAGAACTCATCTTTTAAACAGTGATGTTCATGATTCCCCTGGCATCTTTTCTAAAGCTTTGATTATTATGTCTCCTCAGGGCTCATCTACAGTACAATGATGATCATGTCTCCCTTGGCCTCATCTGTAACACAATAATAATCAAGTGTCCCCAGGCCAGAAATATAATAATGACGATCAAGTCTCTTCAGGCCTTGTGTGTAGCACAACGATGATCATTTTACCCCACACCTCATCTGCAACACAGTGGTGATCAAGTCATCTCCACAGACCTCATCTGTAACACAATGGTGGGCATGTCTCTCCAGCCTGCATCTACCACACTGATGATTATCTCTCCCTAGCCCTCATCTGTAACAAAATGACAATCCTTTCCCCAGCCCACGTCTGTAAAATGTTGAGGTTGAAGTCATCTCCACATACATCTGTAGCACAATGATAGCCATGTCTTCCCAGGCCTCATCTGCAACATAATGATGATCATGTTTCCCAAGATTTCATCTGTAACACAGATCGTCATGGCTCCTCAGTTCTTATCTGTAACACAATCACTGTCATGTCTTCTCAGTCCTCATATGTAAGATAGTGATGATCACCTCTCCCCATGACTCATCTGGAACACAGTGAATATCATGTCTCCCCGGCCTCATCTGTAACACAGTGATGATTATGTCTAACCAGTATTCATGTACAACACAGTGATGATCATGTTGCCTTAGGCCTCACTAAACTCAGGCGTTAGTGAATGATTACTTCAGTAACAGTTAAAACTCTTGGTAAATATTTTTAAAATCAGAACTCTTGGTGATTGTACATGAACACATGCTGAAATCATTACTTTAAAATGATCATGATACAAGCTTCTATGTACACTGGCCTCAAAGATTGACATGACTTTTGAGAACTGTGAACAGGAACAAAACTTGTTTCAATTTTACACTATCCCATGAATTCCAGGACCCTCTGCAGGCTGCCTTCTCAGTATCTGCTCAGTTCGAGAGCCTTCATGAGCATCTTTCCACATAGCTTATAAAGTAGGACTCTGTGGCTGGAGACATGGCTCAGCTGTTAAAGGTTCCTGATTGGAAGGCATGAAAATTTCCAGTACCCATATAAAGCCAAGGTGCACAGGGTGGCTTATTCATAGGCGGTTCATTTGCGTTGTTAAAAGTCCCTGGTGCCCCCCACCTAGCCTCATCCAGCAATCAGAAGATAACTGCTTTACTAAGTTCCAAGAAGCACTTTTTTTAAAAAAAAATTTTTTTTGTTGTTTTATTTTTATTTATTTGAGAGCAAAAACAATAGAGAATAAGATGTAGAGAGAAAGACAGAGAGAGAGAGAGAGAGAGAGAGAGAGAGAGAGAGAGAGAATGGGCATGCCAGGGCTTCCAGCCACTGCAAATGAACTCCAGATGTGTGCACCCCCTTGTGCATCTGGCTAATGTGGGTCCTGGGGAACTGAGCCTCAAACCAGGGTCCTTAGGCTTTACAGGCAAGCGCTTAACCTCTAAGCCATCTATCCTGGCCCCCCAAAAGCACTTCATTTACATTATAGAAAGTTGTAAAAATTTTGCTTTCCCAAAAAATGTAATTTCCAGGATTTAGTGCCACCTAATACTGAAACACAATATTCAACAGATGTCAGGTTTCTCCACTTTATTCAAAACTTTTCATATGACTATTTGTGAATTTGCTTTGACAACTCTTTCCCAGAGAACGTGTATGTACCTTGAATGAATGGCAAAGAGATTAGAGGATAGAGTCCCTAGATACATCGAAATAGCCTGTGGTGAAGATGATTATAATGGTCTAAACCTTGGGACTCCTCTATAGTTAAGGTAAAAAAAAAAAAAAGAATCCAGCCTTAAAAAAACCTGTTGAGGGCTGGAGAGATGGCTTAGCAGTTAAGTGCTTGCCTGTGAAGCCTAAGGACCCTGGTTCGAGGCTCGGTTCCCCAGATCCCACATTAGCCAGATGCACAAGGGGGCGCATGCATCTGGAGTTCATTTGCAGAGGCTGGAAGCCCTGGCGTGCCCATTTTCTCTCTTTCCCTCTATCTGTCTTTCTCTGTGTCTATCGCTCTCAAATAAATAAATAAATAAATTAAAAAAAAAAAACCTGTTGAGTGCTGGAGAGATGTCTTAGCGATTCAGGCACATGTCTGCAAAGCCTAAAGACCCGGGTTTGATTTCCCACTACCCACATAAGCTGGATGCACAGGGTGGCACATGCATCTGGAGTTCATTTTCAGGGGCTGGAGCACTCATTCTATCTGCTTGCCTCTCTCTAATAAGTAAATAAAAAATAAAAAGCCTGTTAATTCCTCTTGGGCACTTGAGAGAAGGTCCTGAGAAATGTATTGAGATCCATGAGCAGGTATAATGACAGCATTTGTAAACTCTCTGGTGAGTGAGCTATGTGCTAAAATGTAAACTCCAAAACACAAGGAGATTTAATACCCTATACGGCTTGAAAGTGCCTGAGATATAAGACTGATGAATTAGTGCAGGAATGAAACATGGACTGGTTGCCATTTTGAACTCTTTGTGATATTAATAGAGTGGTCTGAGTTTTATCCATTCCTCTGGATGTCCTTGTCTTGTCAGTGTCCTTCCAAATGAAGCATAATATAATTATTAGTGTGGCTTGGAATAATATATGTGTAAAGATGTCTGCCACACAGATGTATCGGTACATGACACTTAAGTTTGGTTTTTTAGGAGGATGGCAGACAAAATATAGTCTTTGAAGAAGGACAAAATTTGAATTTTAAGTGAATCACTAATTCTTTGGGTTGCATTCATTTTTACAGTAGGGACATCAAGGCAGGGTCTCAAACTGCAAGGCAACCACTCTACCACTGAACTAAAATCCCAGTCTTTCAATGTTTTTCATATTTAATAGATAATCATCTTAGCACTGGAAGGGTTAAATGAGAAAATTATGTAAAAGCAGTTAGAACAATCTATTACTATAGTAAGTAATTTTTACTTTACTTTCTGAAGGTGAGTTTCAAGGCACAGGAATACAAGTGTACATTATATACATCAGGCACTTTTGCATGGATAGACATCCATTACCTTCCCATAAATTGTTCAAATTTTTTACTATCTTAGTTAGGACCACATGTTATTCCCTGTGTATAATAGTACACTTCAATACTCCCTTCATTTTTCTCAAGTTATTTTTCACAATTAACCTTATAATTCTCTAGCATACTGTTCCCAATCTGCCCTGACACTACATAGACTCCAATATGGCCCTGTGGAGTGGCTAATGTGACTACATTAAAAGCAGAATTCAAGACCTTCCTAGACTGCCTTGCATCCCCACTGCTTTTTTTTAGGTGGGATGTTCTCCTCTCTTGAAACAACCCCTCTTTTTAATTTCTTATCCCTCATATACCAAATCTGGAGCTGATGGCATACTCTCTTCAGCTTTTTTTTTTTTTTTTTGTCTCGACAGCATTTGTGAAGCATTTACCATGGAGTCCAAATAGCTTCCTGAAGACCTGGGCAACATCCATGACCAGGCCAGGTCAGAATAATGCTTTCCTGTTTTCAACAGTGCACTATGATTCTGAGAAAAATTCTCATGCAATAAAGGAAAGTTTTCTCACAATTATCTTTATAGTGTCTTAATGCAGAACTATTTATTTTTATTTATTTATTTATTTGAGAGCAACAGACACAGAAAGAAAGACAGATAGAGGGAGAGAGAGAGAATGGGCGCGCAACAGACACAGAAAGAAAGACAGATAGAGGGAGAGAGAGAGAATGGGCGCGCCAGGGCTTCCACCCTCTGCAAACGAACTCCAGATGCCTGCGCCTCCTTGTGCATCTGGCTAACGTGGGACCTGGGGAACCGAGCCTCAAACCGGGGTCCTTAGGCTTCACAGGCAAGTGCTTAACTACTAAGCCATCTCTCCAGCCCGCAGAACTATTTTAACACTACATTTATCACATAACTTATTCTATTTCATATTAAGCTTTTCTTCTTCAAAGTGTGGCCTTCTTAACATTTTGTGTTTGCTCTATTTTAAAGAAATCTAATTATAGGAGCTGGGAAGATGACTCAACGGTTAAAGGTGTTTGCTTGCAAAGCCTGATATTGATTCTCCACTATCCACATAAAGCAAGTAGCACAAAGTGACTCATGCAAGTGGAGTTTCTTTGTAGCAGCAAGAGGCCCTGACATACCCATGTTCTCTCTCCCTATTTCTCTTTCATAAAGTATTTGGTTGAAAAGAAACATTAATTCCATATCAAATACACCTTTTTGCCATAGAGCTAGTCTAGAAGTTTCCTAATACAGACATGCTTTCTGAGATTCAGTTCCAGCCAGAGTACAAGAAAGCAGCCTGTTTCATTCTTGCAAGGGCCATGCTGTCTTATCTCCAGCTGCAAATTGGGCCTGCATTATGCTACTATTCTTGGGCAGGAAGGCTGGCTGCCAGAGAAACCTGATAAAGGGTGGAGGTACAAGTCCAGAGGATTACATTTCCAGCTCCCAAAATAACCATGAATTTGCCTGTTACCTGCAAATCAGGCCCTGCATACTCCTTTAGTGTGATGGGATGCTACCACCAGCCTGATTCCATGGGCCCTGAGGAGTCACACCGCTTCTCCCCCCATCCATATCCTCACCTGAAGACAGAGCCATGGAGAGAGCATGTAGGAGTGTTAGGAAGGTCAGATATGCGAGGCCGGTTTCTCCCTTCTCCATGCCTTTACCATCCCTTTCTTTTCTTTCATCATTACTGTTTTCTCCTGTCTTCTGTCTCCAGCTCCAGGAAGGTATTGCTTTCCAAAACTCAGTAACTTGAGTACCTCCTTCATGTTATTATTCACTTACCCACACCTCCCACATCTGAATTCCACCTGTAATACTTGGGATCATTGTTTCACTTAAAAAAACAACAACAACAACAACAAAAAAAAACAAAAACACAAGAACTTAAATAAAACGCACTGCCTTAAATTTAAAGAAATCCTTGACAAAACTAGAAAGCTCCTTATACATTGAAAATGTGTAGTTAGCGAATTTTAATTGGCTGTGGCTGCTTGCTTCAGGGCTTGTGCTCAGCTGAGTCTGTTGTTAGGTTAGAATGCTAGAGAGGTGTTGAGGATTTATATGCCTTAACCTGAAACATGATCCTTGAAACAGAGGTGGAAAGAGGACCAAAAAGAGAGCAACTTGATCATTTATTTGTTGATCCTATGACTATATGTAGCATTTGGGAAACACTGTTTGAGTGTTAGATTCATGAAAATACATTTTTGCTTTCAATATTCTGATTGGTTTCATCCTGTTTCCTACAAGAACTTTGCTCCTTTAGATTAGTCAGCAGAGAATAAATGTTTATGGTGTAGGATTCATTTCTATGCATGGCCGAATAGGATTAGTAACAAGACTTAAGTCCGTCCTTAGGTTTTAATGTTGCCTCGATTTCATTTTCCCAAGAGACTCAGGGTTTGGGTAACTGACCTCAATCTCCAGAGTGTGGTCCTCCCAGCTCCGGTAACAGCTACTGTGTCCCCACGAGGCTCCTGGAAGGTTGCAGGCAGACCTCCACCCTGGCATCTTTGGCCATGTGTTGACCATGGTTGCCATGGCAGTCATACATTGTCCCCGCCTACCTTTGTTTCATCAGGAGTGTCAGGACCAATGGGAACGTCACTTGTGCCAGCCATTATCCTGCTCTGCAACCACGAGAGACGTGTCAAGCATTGGAGGCCCAGTAATGGCCAGTGCCACCTTCGCTGATTTCCAATGAGCCCAACCAACTGCCACCATCCGGGCACGATATTCCAGATGCTGAGCAGTGGCTTCAAGGACTACCCTTTCTTCTAGTGAGTGCCTGGCTGGAGCATGTGGGGGCAGGGCGGGGGAGTTAGCGCTCAGAAGAGAGGAGGAGGTTTGGGGGAGCGCAGGTGAGGAAATGAGGCATTGAGGGGGTGAGGTGAGGAGGACTTGGGAGCACCGCATGAGGAAAGGAGGACTTGTTGGAATAGGGTGATGAAAGGAGAACGTGGGAGCACGGGGCAAGGAGAGGAGGACTTAAGAGCTCCGGGTCAGGAGAGGAGGATGATTTGAAGCTCGAGCTGGGCACCTGGGCGCTCTGTGGGCTGTAGCCTGGCCTCTGTGCCCCTAGTCCTTGTGGCAGCCCCAGGCTTTGCAGGCGGTGGTCACTCTCTGCTGTTTCGATGGCACCAGAGAGAAATAGTTCTAGAGATCCCTTCCATGGCCAATTTGATTCCAAGCTAGCAGCATTTTCTAAGGTGACCATCAGTGTGACAGCATTCCTCCTCATGGTCTAGGGTGGCCATCAGTGCAGTGAGGTGGAGCACCACTGAGCTGGGTAGTTGCTTGTTGCCATGGTGAACTGTTTGTCCCTTTGCTTTTGTGAACTGGTCTGGCCTTGTTTGAATAACCCTTATTCTATCCACACATGGAGGAACAGGGACTCAGAGGTGGGTGGCACATATGACATCTCAGGGAACAAGTGCCATCATCCTATAAGTGGTTCCCATGAAATAAGGACTTCCATGAACCAGCTTCACCCTTATCTACTTGTTCTGGGAGTGTCTATTTGCTATGTAGCCCTGGCTAGCCTAGACTTGCTCCAGCCTCAGCCTCCTGAGTGTTGGGATAACAGGTATGAACCACTGCACCTTGCAGCATTATATAAACTAATAGCATGTTTCATTGAACCTATATGGTGGGTATTTTGGGTTCCTTTTTTTGTTCAAGTATTTTAGTCAGTTTGAAGTTTAAATTGGTGTCTAAATTTACTTTGATCACTTAAGTTCTCTATATTTGCATGGTGACCATTTTTTAAAGGATGAAAGCTTACATTTTGCTACACAAATTTCCTTAGTATTTTGTTTGTAAAGAAATATGTAACATATGCTTACATGTTCTGGCACTAATTTAATACTAAAACCATGAAAATGATAGTGAATACAAAAATAAAATAATATTTCCTCTAAAGGTTATTCGTTACATGTGGCAGGTGTATAGACTTGAGAAACTTTTATCAAAACATTTGCTTCTTTAGAATTTTGAGAATATTTGCGTTTGGTATTATCTCTGTGTATTTAAACCTAGGGAGAACACCAGCTGCCCCATAGAGGTGGGCCCTAGACATAATGTGGGCAAGTCGGAGGGAAATGATGGTACTGACATGTCACATATCTGTAAAATATTAGATAAAAATAAATAAAAACTTCCCTGCCAGGTGTGGTGGTACACACCTTTAATCCCAGCATTTGGAAGACAGAGGTAGGTGGAACACCATGGGTTCAAGGACACCCTGAGATTACATAGTGAATTCTAGGTCAGCCTGGGCCAGAGTGAGATGCCATCCAAAAAATAAAAATAAAAATAAAGGCCTGGCCTGGCATGGTGGCACATGCCTTTAATCCCAGCACTCGGAAAGCAGAAGTAGAAGGATCACCATGAGTTCAAGGCCACCCTGAGACTAAATAGTTAATTCCAGGTCAGCTTGGACTAGAGTGAGACCATACCTCAAAAAACAAAACAAAAAAAGGGCCAAATAGATTTTATGGTTGCACATTCCATGTTTCTTTCCTCAATGTCCTTAGATATTCTAAGTATTACTCAGGGTTTTTAAAATACTGTGGTTAGGGGGCTTTGGAGTTACCTCAGCAATTAAGGCAGTTGCTTGCAAAGCCTAATGACCTGGGTTCAATTCCCCAGTACCCACAAAAATCCATATGCACAGGTGGCAAATTCAATTACAGTGGCTAGAGGCCCTGTCATGCTAATGCTCTCTCTTCTCTCTTTCTCTCTCTTTCTCCCTCTCTCTCTCTTTGTCTCCGTGTGTGTGTGTGTGTGTGTGTGTGTGTGTGTGTGTGTGTGTGTCTTTCTTTGATTGAAAGTAAGTAAGTAAGTAAATAAATAAATAAAAATACTGTGGATAAAGAGAATATTTTCACATAAATCTTTAACATTTCAAATAATTACCTTATACCAGTGTATGCATCTAAAAGGACAAGTTTGTAAGGCTTGAACTTGTTAAAGCTTTCTATTTCCATTTTTCCCAGAATAATGATATATGTATTTGCAGAAAAAATTTGAATGAGTCAAGATATCCAAGACTAGTAATAATTCCTTGCTAATAAAAGAGGTTTTATGGATAAAAGCGAGTAGAAGTGTCTCTTTTATTTTGATGTCATCATCTTTTCCTCCTCTTATGATGGACTTGTGTAGGTAGTGTCAGGCACTATGAGGTCATGGATATCCCGGCCATTTTATGTCTGGAGAGAGCACAGTGTAAGGAGTCCTACCCTCCCTTTGGCTCTTACATACTTTCTGCCAATTCTTCTGCATTAGATCCTGAGCCTTGGAAGTTGTGATCGAGATGTTAATTGGTACTCTAGTCACTTCTTTCCAGTACCATGATACCTTATGAGTTGTCCCAAGGTCACATTAAGAAAAAGGTGATCTTACAATGTGGCATTTACACCTGTCAGAACCATTCAGGAAGACCTCTGTAAAGAGAAGATTCTCTACCCAAAGTGAGAGTAACATTAATATAAGGGTATGAAATATTAAGAGAAGTGCTTACAGGGCAGTTTGATAAGCATAGTATACACACTTATCCTGACATCATCAGATGTTACACCTTTAGGGCTCATGACTACCCCTGGTTTAAGTTTTCATTTTCAGGGATGTATTCCCCTCATGGAGTGAGCATCCAGTCCAATTGGAGGGCATTTGGTTTCCACCATGATAGACATGCCACTATTGCACTTGTTGGCTCATTTGGCCTGACTGGCCAATTATAAGGCTGGCAGTGTCCATTGAGTATCTTCACTGGTGGTATCTCTTTCTGTCACTGAACTGCATGTAGAATGGCTTCTTCTAGCTTTCTGTCAGCAGGTCTACATGAAGGAGGTTATCAGCTCAGTTCCAGCAGGATTTCTCAGTGGCCTTTCAGCCCAAGTATGTGGAGTCTTCAGTGATAGGGTTTTACATCTATTCCTGGTGGGAATCCAAGGGTCTGGGCAATAGCCTATAATGTTTTGGGGGCATGAGGGACCTCCCTGGCCAACAACTCCCTGGAAGATATCCCATCGCTGGCACTAAAAATTTTCTAGCAACAATCTATGGATCCTGAGTGTTCCACTGTCCAAAACAGGAGGATTCCATATGGTTTATTTAGATCCTCTTAGATTTTGATTAGTCCTCCCTCCACTTTTCCTTTACTCAATCTCCTCCCCTGACCTCACTTTGGGCCTTTTCACCCCATTAATCTATTCTTCTACTTACATACATGCAACACCAACCTATTAAGTACCTTCCTCCCTTGCTTTCCCTTCCATTTACATCTCTTTTTTAGCTTACTGGCCTCTGCTAATGAGTTTTTTTCTTTCTCACACAGAAGCCCAATCATCTGTAGATAGGATCCACATATGAGAGAAAACATGTGGCACTTGGCTTTCTGGGCCTGGGTTACCTCAATTAGTGTAATCCTTTCTGGATCCATCCATTTCCCTGCAAATTTCATAACTTCATTTTTCTTTACTGCTGACTAGAACTCCATTGTATAAATGTACCATACTTCATTATCCACTCATCAGTTGAGGAACATCTAGGCTGGTTCCATTTCCCAGCTATTATGAATTGAGCAGGAAAATATATTTTTGAACACATACTTCTAAGGAAATGACACGAGACCTTAGGATATATGCCTATGAAGTCTATAGGTGGGTCATACGGTAGAATAATCTTTAGCTGTTTTGGGAACCTCCACACTGATTTCCACAATGGCTGGATTAGATTGCATTCCCACCAAAAGTGCAGAAGGGTTCATCTTTTTCTACATCCCCACAAGCATTTATGATCATTTGTTTTCATGATGGTAGCCAATCTCACAGAAGTGATATGAAATTTCAATGCATTTCCCTGATGACTAGGGATGTAGAACATATTTTTTTTAGATGCTTATACACAATCCATATTATTTTTTTGAGAACTCTCTATTTAGCTCCATAGCCCATTTTTAATTGGATTTTTTGATTTCTTATTACTTAACTTTTTGAGTTCTTTGTATATCCTAGATATTAATCTTCTATCAGATATATAGCTGGAAAAGTTTTTCCCAATCTGTAGGTTGCCTCTTTGCTTTGTTCACAGTGTCCTTTGCAGTACAAATTCTTTGAAATTTCATCAGTTCCCAGATTTTAATTTGTGGTTTTATTGCCTGAGCAACTGGGGCTCTATTCAGAAACTCTTTGCCAAGACCCATATGTTAAAGCATTACCCCGACTTTTTCCTCTAGCAGTTTCAGAGTTCCTGTTCTGATGCTAAGGTCTTTAATCCATTTGGACTTAACTCTCATGCATGGAGAGAGAAGAATCTATTTTCATCCTTCTCCAGATACATATCCAGTTTTCCCAGCATCATTTGCTGAAGAAGCTGTCTTTTCTCCAATGAGTATTTTTGGCATTCTTATTGAATATCAGGTGACTATAGCTACCTGGACTTGAATCTGGGTGCTCTACCCTGTTCCATTGATCTACATGTCTGCTTTTGTTCAACGACCTCGCTGTTTTTGTTATTATGGCTCTGTAGTATAGATTAAAATCAGGTATGGTGATACCACCAACCTTATTTTTGTTGCTCAGTATTATTTTAGATATTTGAGATTTTTTGTGATTCCAAATTTATTCTTGGATTGTTTTTTCTATTTCCATGAAGGATTCCTTTGGAATTTTGATGGGGATTGCATTGAATATGTACAGTGCTTTTGGTAAGATTGCCATTTTCACAATATTGATTCTTCCAACTCAAGAACAAGGGATATTTTTCCAATTCCTAGTATCCCCTGCAAGTTCTTGCTTGAGTGTTTTATAGTTTTCATTGTAGAGATGCTTTACGTCTTTGGTTAGGTTTATTCCAAGGAACTTTATTTTGTTTGATGCAGTTGTGAATGGGAGTGATTCCCTGATTTTATAATCTGTGTGCTTTTTGTTAGCATATAGGAAGGCTACTGATGTCTGTGTATTTATTTTCTATCCTGCTACATTACTATAGGTGTTTATTATCTCTAACAGTTTGCTGGTAGAGTCTTTAGGGCCCTTTATGTATAGAATCATGTCATCTGCAAATACTGATAATTTGATCTCTTCCTGTCCAATTTGTATCCCTTTTATGTGTGTCTCTTGTTTTAATGTGATGGCTAAGACTTCCAGTACTTTATTAAATAAAAGTGGGGACATTGAACACCCTTGTCTTATTTCTGAATTTAGTGGAAAAGCTTCCAGCTTTTCCCCATTTAAAATATGTTGGCTATAGGATTGTCATAAATAGCCATTATTATATTGAGATATGTTCCTTCTGTTCCCTGTCTCCGTAGGACTTTTATCATGAAGGGATGTTGGATTTTGTCAAATGTTTTTCTGCACCAAATGAGATGATCATTTGATTTTTGTCCATCAATCCATTTATGTAACGTATTACATTTATCAATTTGTGTATGTTGAATCATACCTGCATCTCTGTGATAAAGCCTACTTGGTCAGGGTGAATGATCTTTCTGATATATTCTTGTATTCTGTTTGCCAATATTTTGTTGAGAATTTTTGCATCTATGTTCATGAGGGAGATTGGTCTATAATTTTCTTTTTTCTTTTTTTTTTGTTCTATATTTGCCTGGTTTTGGTATCAGGGTGATGCTGGTTTTGTAGAAGGACTTTGGTAGGATTCTTTCTTCTTCTATTTTATGGAAAAGCTTAAGAAGCTATGGTGTTAGTTCTTCCCTGAAGGTCTGGTAAAATTCAGCAGTGAATCCATCTGGACCTTGGGACATTTTTTAGTTGGGAGATTTTATTTATTTATTTATTTATTTTTATTTGAGAGCGACAGACACAGAGAGAAAGACAGATAGAGGGAGAGAGAGAGAATGGGCACGCCAGGGCTTCCAGCCTCTGCAAACGAATTCCAGACGCGTGTGCCACCTTGTGCATCTGGCTAACATGGGACCTGGGGAACCGAGCCTCGAACCGGGGTACTTAGGCTTCACAGGCAAGCACTTAACCGCTAAGCCATCTCTCCAGCCCAGTTGGGTGATTTTTGATAACTGCTTGGACCTCCATGCTTGTTATTGGTCTATTTAATTGATTAATCTCATCTTGATTCAATTTAGGTAGGTCGTATAAATCAAGGAACTCATCCTGTTATTTCAGATTTTTATACTGTTTGTAGTATATGCTTTTATAGTATGTCCTTATTATTTTTTTTAATTTTCTTTGGCATCTGTTGTGATGTTATATTTTTCATCTCTAATTTTATTGATTTCTGTCTCTTCTCTCTTTCTTTTGGTCAGATTTGCTAAGGATTTATCAGTCTTGTTCATCCTTTCAACAAACCAACTCTTTGTTACATTGATCCTTGGATTGTTTTTTAGTTTCTATTTCATTAATTTCTGCCCTAATCTTTATTATTTCTTCCCCTGTACTGATTTTTTGTTTCCCTTGTTCTTCTTTTTCCAAGGCTTTGATGTGAAGCATTAGGTCATTTACTTGCAACGTGTCTAATTTCTTAATATAGGCATTTAAAGATATAAATTTACCTCTTAGGACTACTTTCAATGTGCCCCAAAGATTTTGGTATGTTGTGTTCTCATTATTATTTGACTCTATAAATTTTTTGATTTCCCTCTTGATTTATTCATTGATCCATTCATCCTTTAGATGTGTGTTGTTTAATTTTCATGATTTTTGTGTATGCTGTGTAGCCTTTCTTGCTATTGATTTATAGTTTCATTCCATTGTGGTCAGATAGAATGCAAGGAATTATTTCAATTTTCCTGTAGTTGATAAGATTTGCTTTGTGTCCTAATACATGGTCATTTTAGAAAATGTTCCATGTGCTGCTGAAAAGAATGCATAGTCAGCATTATTTGAATGAAATGTCCTGTATATATCTGTTATGACCTCATTTCGTCCAGATGCCTCTCTGTTTATTTTTTCCTGGGATGGACTGTCAATTGATGAGAGTGGGGTGTTGAGGTCACCCACTACTACTGTGCTACTGTGTTTGGTGTTATCTGTGACCTAGTTCTAATAGCATTTGTTTGATAAATTTGGGGGCCCCCATGTTACCTGCATATATTTTTAGTATTGTAATGTCCTCCTGTTGGAGGGTGCCTTTAATCAATATAAAGTGGCCTTCCTTATCTTTCTTAACTAATGTTGGACTGAAGTCTACCTTGTCAGATATTAAGATAGCAACCCATGCTAGTTTTGTAGGTCTATTTTCTTGAAACACCATTTTCCAACCTTGCACTCTAAGATGGTGTCCATCCTTGCTAGAAAGGTGGGATTCATGGAGGCAACAAATTGAAGGATCCTGCTTTTTAACCCAGTCTGCAAACCTATGTCTTCTGGTTGGGGCATGGAGGCCATTGATATTAAATGATATTATTGAATGGTGTGTATTTATATTTGCCTTTTTTTTAATGCTTCCATTTCTACTTTTGCTCTCTTGTGTTTGCTAGTTTTTGAGTATTGCTTGTTTTTTCCAGGTTCCTGGTATGTGTGCTTTTCCTTTTCTTGGCATGGAGGATTCTTTCAAGTATTTTCTGTAGAGCTGGTTTTGTCTTCAAATACTCCTTTAGAATGCTTTTGTTGTGGAATGTACTTATTTCTCCATCTATTTGAGTGGATAGCTTTGCATGATAAAGTAACCTTTGTTCACAGTTGTTATCTTTCAGGACTTAGAGTACATTACTCCATGCCCTTCTGGCTTTTAAAGTTTGTGTTGTGTAATCTCCTGTAATCTTAATTGGCTTTCCTTCATAGGTAATTTGGTTTTTCTCTTTAACTGCTTTCAATATTTTCTCTTTGGATTGTGTGTTTTATAGTTTGATTATAATATGGCAAGGAGAGGTTCTTTCGAGGTTTTAGTCTGGCTGGTGTTCTAAAGGCTTCCCATATCTGCATTGGCACCTCTTTTTCAATTTGGAGGAAGTTTTCTTCTATGATTTTGTTGAAGGTGACTACTATGCCTTTGGAGTGAAATTTTTCTCCTTCTACTATGCCCTGAATTCTTATGTCTGATATTTTCATAGTGTGCCAAATATCTTGAAATTCCCACTCATAGTTTTCTATTAGTTTGTCTTTCTCTTTGGTGGACTGTATTAGATCTGCAACCTCATCTTCTAGCTTAGATATTCTGTCCTCTCCATCCATTCTACTGGTGGGATTTTCTACAGAGTCTTTATTTCATTAACTGTGTTCTTTATTGCTGGTAATTCTAACTATTTTTCTTTATTATTTCTATTTCCTTATTATGTCTAGTATTGACCTCTTTATTTCATTAAATTGGCATCCTGTGTCTTCTTTGCTTCATGTGATTTCTTCTTTGAGTTCTTTGAACATATTTATAATCATTCTTTTGAAATCTTTCTCAGGCATTTCCTCTAATTCATTCTCACTGGAGGTCATTTCTGATGCATTAATACTTTTTGGTGGATTTATATTGTCTTGATTTTTGGTTTTTCTTATATTATAATGTGCATTTTTTTGCATCCTGTATTATCTAATTATTGGTGTTCCTAGTTAGCTGGGTATTATGAGATGTATCAATCAATCTGATGTTATATATGTTCAGCATAGGAGCTTAAGGCACTAGGTGTGGCTCTCAAGACTCTCAAAGTATCTACAAAAGTGACACTAGGTGTTAGTTTTTCCTGAAATGAGAGTATTCATGTAGGATGAGTGGAACGAAATACAGACAGTCCTAAAATTTAACTAAACAATGTATACTTTTAATAAAAAACAGAACACAGTATTTTTCAAAGTCTAGGTATTATGACAACAAGATCCTCTGTCACTCTTTTAGACTGTGTGGTACTTCATCCACTCCCTTAATACTGACAACAAGTAGGTTAAGATTCCTGGTCTGTAGAGGGTTCTAAGAAGCTTGTGACCAGGTGAGACCATTCCCTATTGTATAATAGAAGAGGAAAAACCCACTATAAATAAAGAAGCAACAAACAACAAGCCTAAAATACAGCTTATTTAGGAATGGAAAATTTTACCATCCATCTGATTTAACATATAATTTATCATGATATGGAAGGTGCAATTAGCACTTCTGGTTCAGGCCTATACACCAGGTTAATTAGGTGGGTACTGACCTGGTGTAATCCCAGTTACCTTTTGGGATGTTTCGGTCTCAGTTAGTGCCCTCCTGTTTGGGGCCCTCTTTGGTGCACTATCCATTCAAGTAGGCATGATCAGTACCCTGGACTGCAGCTCTGTTCCCTAGGCCTGGGCACTGGTGGTGGGAGAGGGGAAGGGAGCCAATGCTGCTCTAGTTCACTGCTGTTCCACGTGTTCTTCTACCTTGTGATCTGCTCCTTCATTGTTCACTGCCGTTCTCCCTTCACGTTTCTGGAGTTTGCAGAGAGCTCCGGTGTGTGTGGAAAATCCCCTCACCTGGCTTCTCCTGCTGGGCAAGCTGAGCCTGGTGGCTGGCTGGTGCACAGCTGACCGGGACCATGTGTGGACCCACTGTCCATTCTGCAAGCTGTTGTGGCTCTGGATGCTCTGGATCTCTCCTACTTCTCTGCTGCTGATTCTATTTCCTAAACACCTCACTTTTTAGTAAAATGGCGTGTTTTCCTGTTTTTTTGTTTTGTTTTGTTTTGTTTTTGGCTTTTTCTCCCCTAAACTGCTTTGGTGTGGTACCTACACTGCCATCCTTATCAGAAATCTTTTGTTTTTTGAAAGCAGGGTCTCACTCTTCCTCAGCGTGACCTGGAACTTCCTCTGTAGCTGAGGCTTGTTTTGAATGCATGGTGATCATCCTACCTCCTTTCTCCTGATGGCTGGGACTAAAAGTGTACACCACTATGTCAGACAAGCATTTTTTTCTTCATTGTGCCAAATCTCATCTACATGTCTGAGAGATAAATTGAATGATGTTCTTAAGTAACTATATACTAATAGGAACTAGCATTTTCCCACGAAATTCTGAATATTCCAGAAGTGTGGGGCCATAAGAGAGCTTCTATTTGAACTGCCCAGTTTCAAACAAGAGATGATATGAAGTCTTTTAGTCCCTTTGGTGCAATGCTAGGGCAATTTTTTTTTTTTTTTGAGGTAGAGTTTCACTGTAGCTCAAGGAGAAGTAGGGAGAAAGTATTCTTCAGAAAACCTGAGGTTTAGAACTATTTGGAATGTTTCCTTCAAGTAGAGAAAGAGAGAGATCCATTTGATTCCTTAAATTTTTCTTACCTCCATCTTCAGCCTTGATTAGGATGATCCCTCCTGCCCTCTGCTGTGCTGACCATGTCCTGTCTGTGGCATGCAGGTGATTCATTTCATTTGTAAATTGACACAACTTCACAGCGTTCTATAATTTTGCTGGACTAGTTATTCTTAAACTTTGACAAGGAAGAAAATGTAGGAAGATCAGTGTGTTGAACTTAAAGTGCATTCCACTCCTATTAGTAAGACAAAATGAAAATCTTGCAGAACAGCCTGGCATCTAAAGAGTGCAGTGCCCAGTAACCCATCCCAACAAGAAGGTCAAAACTGTGCAACCTGCAAAACACCACATTTCTTATGATCTGTTAAACAGTGAGATCATAGGAAATCAGCTATCCATCACGCAAGGCAGACTAGCTATGCAAGCACAGCTGGCCTTAGCAAAGGCCCTCAGCAGATGCCTCCTTAAAAATGAACCCATGCCAGGACAGGAAACTGCAGCGTAACTGACACATTATTGGTGGATGAGTGTGAACTGGTGTGAGCTGACAACTCCAGAGGGGGCCAGTCATGGTGTGCATATGCAGGACCAGGGTGCTTTGTAAGTTTTCATACAGGAGCTCTAAGAGGGCCTCACCATGACCATTGGAGAAACTTTCCTCTTGCTTGTGGTGATGGGTGAGTGCATGGATGTATTGTCCAAACTTCTATTCTCAATGTCCTATGGCTATAAACCCTGACCTCCCCAGAGTAAGGATGATGCCCCACTCAGCACTGCTGCCATCCTGTCCCACTAGGGAAGTTCACCATCTTGGGCACCCCAAAACCCTATGACCTCGCATTAAGCTACAAAGCACTGTCCCTCCCCATAAACCTTCCCAAGACAGTCTAAATGCTTTCGGCCACTGTTCCCTTTATCTAGTATATACTGTAAGACCACCACTAAAAAGTACAAAACATGTTAAGAGGCAGAAAATAGAAGGAACTGACTAAGCATCAGAAAAAATAAATGAGACATTGCAGGAATGATGAAACTATGAGGTTACAAATTGCAAAACAGTATTGAAATTGTTTCATGGACAATTCAGACAATAAGAAAGTGCATGGAAATTTTAAGGAAATATGCAAAGAATAAAAAACAATGGATTAGTTGAAGAATGCCTGTGCAACTATATAATGTGTGAGTTACAGGTAATAGGAATTCCAGAAGTGCATGAAAAAGAGAAAGTAATGGGAGTAATATTTGAAGCAATGATGACTTAAGAAATCTCCTCACTTATTGCCACTAAACTGTAGCTCCAGGAACATGAAGAATGCCAAACTCTAAGTACTGAAAAGTAACAAAAAATGTTTTTTAACTCCACACCTGGACACATTATATTTGAACTTCAAAATTACAGGTAGACAAAAATAATCTTAAAAGAATCTAGGGTTTGAGGGAGTGTGCACCTTACTTACAGAAGAACACAGGTGACTGTATTTTGACTTCTCTTTAGAAGTCTTGCAACAGAGCAAAAATGGAAAGGAATATGTTAGGGCATTTTTTTTTTAAATTAGATGTGGACATATTTTGTGTGTAAACAAGACATGTTTTTACTATCGTTTCCCTCCTCCCTGCCACTTTACTAAAGAGGTCTTACTCACTGGGGATGCAAGTCAACCCAGATGAAATTTTGGGTCATGCATTATGGGGGTGTGGGAGAAGCAATGTCGCTGTGCAAAAGGTCCCAACTTGTGGCTCTAACAATCTTACTGCCCCCACTTCTGTAAATTTCCCAGAGCCATGATGGGAGCATTTAAGTCTTATTAAATGATGGGAACTTAGGAGCCTCTGGATCTCTGGTTTGGGCAGTGTTGAGTGTCTTCCGTATCTATCTCCATCACCCTGTGCTGATACCACATTCACTAAGAAAGCCATATTCTTGCTCATTTCACCAATTCCTCTGTGGTTTCAGTTGGAACGGGGGTGGAGTGCACTGGGTAGTTTATATCCTCAGGTCCAACTCCCATCTTAAAAGGAGAAACATACTCTCCAACAGATAATGAAGTCATGTCATCATTGGTTATATGCAATAGCCATTATGAATTTAGACAGAATTAAAAGGGTGTAGACCCTATCGTCTAAGGTTAGTAGGAGCCTGACAGTGGAAAACATTATCTGGATATGATTCTGGCTTTATTCCCTGTTCCAGATATGGATTCCTTCCCTGTAAGCAGATCTGTTTGCCAATACAATAGCAGTTGGTTACCCACCATGGATGTGTACCACTAATGTACTTGTGTGAGCATCACTTCAGGTTGTTTGCTTACTGGGAAAAGACTTCATGAACAATCCCCCAGTAGCCAAGGAAATTAAACAAGAACTCAACCAATGTATTCTCACACAATTTTACACAGACAATCTTACCATAAGCAGAGCCAATAGATGATCCAATGAATGGGAGAAAATCTTTGCTAGCTATACCACTGACAGAAATCTAATATTCAGAATCTACAAAGAACTGAAAAAAATAATAAAATAAAAAAAATCAAACAAGCAACTCCAAAAGTGGGGCAGAGAACTAAATAGGGCTTTGTCAGAGGAAGAATTACAAATCATTAACATGCTTAAGAAAATGTTCAAAATCTCTATCATTTGGGAAACTAAAACTAAAACAATTATGAGATTCCACCTTACCCCAGTGAGGAGAGCAAACATTTAAAAATCAAATGAAAACAAATGTTGGTCAGGCTGTAGAGATATGGGAACACTCATTCACTGTTCATGGGAATGTGAACTGGTACAAACACTGTGGAAATTAATATGGAGACTCCTGAAAAGGATGACTATATAATTACCAAAAGATCCTGTTATTCTCTTACAAAGCATTTACTATAAAACCTCTAATCACTGTTATGAGATATTTGCTCAACCATGTTTATAATCTGCTCAATTCATAGCAGCTAGAAATTAGAATCAACCCAGGTGCCCATGATTGGATGAATGGATAAATAAGATGTGGTATATCTATACTATGGAATTCTACTAAGCAGTTAATAGAAATGTCACATTGAAATTTGTAGAAAAATGGCCAAACTTGGAACAGATCATACTAAGTGAACTCACACAATCACAGAAAGACAACTATCAAGTGATTTCACACACCTGCAGTTCCTAACCTGAATCAGCCCATCTTGCTGACATATCTGAATAACATCTTGTGGCTTGGACAATAGAGAGGGTAGGGCTTGAGAAAAGAGAAAGGGTGGTGGAGAGGGGATAGAAAATTGAATGCAAATTGAACTGGAACCATAGAATCATATATGCAGGTAGGCACACTAAAAGATGGAACCTTCAAGAGTATCTTAAGAGTAGCAACTGTATCGAAGGACCCTGGAGAGGGTGTGATGAAACATAACCTCACATTTCTCCTGTTTCTCGTTCTTCTCTTTCTTTTTTCTTTTTTTCTTTTTCTTCTTTTCCCTTGATGCTGGCCTGTAATTCCCTGTATCAGGATGTGGTCTACATACACAATGGGTTGTTGATCTGAGAGTCCTACTAAATCTCCTAAAACAAACAAGACAGACTTCTCTCAGAGCATTTGATTACCCACCAGAGGTTAATGGTAAGATCCTACTTCTGAAGACACCAAATGCTATTGGCACAGACCATGAAGGGAATCTGGTTGGGATCTGGAGGATAGCCAATCCCCAGTTAGATCATCAAGCTCTGGAAGGCACTATATGAGCTTCTGGAGGAAAGTAGCTAACATCTGTCCAAGGAACTCAAAGCACACAACCCGACGTGATGTTCATTCAAGTGCACTAGTGGTACACAGCCATATTGGATATCCAATCTATTGGATTGGCTAATAGATCTGCTCAGTGGAAAGGAATCCATATCTGGAACTAGGAGACAAGTCAGAATATTATCCAGATAATTATTCTGCTTTCCACAGCCAAGATCCCACTAAGCTTAGATGGTAAGAGAGTCTACCCCCTTTAAATTCTCTCTAAACGAATAATGGTTTTCCCACTTAACCAGTACTGTATTCATTTTCTGTTGGGAAATATGCTTTTAATTTTCAACAGGAGTTGGAGCTGAGGAGATAAGCAACCACTCCATCACAGCCACAGCTGAAACCATAGGGGAATTGGCAAATAAAACAAGAGAGCTGCTTTCTTATGGAATCTGGTATCAGCACAAGGGTGATGGAGATAGATACTGAAGACACTTAACACCTATGAAACCAGGGATCCAGAGGCTCCTAAGTGCCCATCTCTTTAGTAGACTTAATTGGTCCCAGCATGGCTCAGGGAAACTTATGAAAGAGGGGGCTGAAAGAATATTAGAACCACAAGTTTGAATATTCTTCACAGACACATGGTTTCCCCCTCCTCCATAATGCATGATTCACAATGCCCATGAGGTTGACCTGCATCCCCAATGAGGAAGGCCTCTTCAGTAATGTGGCAGGGAGGATGGAAAAGATGGTAGCAAAATGTGTTGTTTTTGTACAAAATATGCCCATATCTAATAAAGGAATAAAAGTAATACATGGTTAAAGGCACTTGCTTGCAAAGCCTGATGACCTGGGTTCAATTCCCCAGTACCCAAGTAAGCTAGATGCATACCATGGTACCTCGTGTCTAGAGTTCATTTGTAGTGGCAGGAGGTCCTGATGTACCCATTCTCTCTATGTCTGCTTCTCTCTCTCTCTTTCTCTCTCCTTCTCTATCTCTCACTCACACATAAATAAAAATATTTAAAAGATGAAAACTTGGCATGGTTGCCCATGCCTTTAAACCTAGTAGGAAGATCACTGTGAGTTTTAAGCCACCCTGAACTTACAGAATGAGTTCCAGAGCAGTTTAAGCTAGAGTGAGACTCCACCTTGAGAAATGGAAAAAAAAAATCAAACATAAATAAATAAATGAAAAGAAGTTTTGCTTAGAACTTCTACGCACATTTTATTGTAGAAAGCAAGGTCACATGGCTGAATCTTCTGTCTGTGGGAAGAGCATATATAACCTTTCTTAAAGATGATCAGTGAACATCTCCTCTTGCAGTATGAGTATCTGTTGTATAACAGAGACTTTATGAAGTATTTCCTATGATCACTAATGAATGTTTTAAATGATAGTCAACTGAGGAGATTTAAGAGAAATAAAAAAATATAGAGTACATATGGCTATAGGGACATTATTAAACTGTTCACCAGTATGATTTATATAAATAGAATAGAGAATGGCAAAAGTCCCATGTGTGGTCCAACAGCTGTAGTTGCTCAACTGTGGGTCAGGGTAGACACAGTTGTATCTATGGTGACCCATCTGACTCAATGAGAGGGCGAACTTCAGGATTCTCATAGGTTAATGACAGAGAAAACCTTGACCATCCAGTTTCACAAGACATTTGCCATCAAAGAATTTTTTTAAAGAGATGGTATATACATATTTCTTTTTTCTCTTTCTTTCTTTCTTACTTTCTTTTTTTTTTCTTTTTTCTTTTTCCTTTTTTTTTTTTTTTTGAGGTAGGGTCTGTCTGTAGCCCAGGATCACCTGAAATTCACTATGTATTCTCAGGCTTGCCTGGCCTTGAACTCACAGTGATCCTCCTATCTCTGCCTCCTGAGTGCTGGGATAAAAAACATGTATCACCACACCTGTTAACTTTCATATAGTTACTCATTTTATAAAGCAATCTTCATTGTGGTTAGTTAAAGAGCTATATACCAGAATCTTATAACACAAAACTTATAACATGCCCTAAGAAAACATAATTGACCCTCATTTTATATTTTAAGCCTTACATTACAACATTCTGTTTCTTTTTCCAAAAGTTTGAGATAGAATTAAATAAAGTCCTATAGATACAATTTATTAAATATGTGTAAGAATAATACAGCATGCCCACATGAAAACAGTGTATTAGAGAAAGAAATGACCACATTTTCTTCCAGTGGTGTCTGTTGTGCTAAATAGCATTAATAATTTCTGTGTCTTGGCAGAAACTGGAGGAAACTTCCTCTACCATCATACACATGAATAAGATTTGAGATTGGTAGGATGTGAGGAAAGGAGGATGAAACCACTCTATATTCACTCCTGGACTGACAGCGTCAGGCAGCAGATTGCGTCATTTGAAGTACATTCTGTTACAACTGTACATGGAAGAGATTCCAAACATCACATAAAGCAAAGGAATCCTCACAAGGCCTTACTGACAGATAGTTGAGCGGTGTTTCTTACAGTGTCTCTGTGACTTCTGCATCTTTAGGAACATAAACATGGCATGAGCTCCAATTCCAGGATCTGTGTCAGTGTAGTTTAACACATAGCAAATAAATCAACATTGGCTGCCTACTCTTTTATTTTTTTCCTATTTCTTTCTTTCTTTTTTTGGCTGCCTATTTTTAAATGATATTTTCCATTCTCCTACAGACTGTTCTCACATGATTCTCCTGGGGCTGCTGATAATGCACCTTAGGCTTAGATTCCACATAGGGTATCCCTATTATGACAATGGAAAGAGGCCTGATGTTCTACTTTCCTGCAGGTGACCAAAGTTTCTTAACACTGAAAAAAGCAGCAGTTATCAGGCATTGAAGATCATGGTCTGTGGTTAAATATTTCTCCATATTTTCAGTGCTTTCAAGATGTATTTAACTAGGACTTCTCATTTTTGTAAGACAAATTATAGAATACAGTTTACTTGTTCTTGGAAATAATTTGTGTTGATAACATACAGATTGCATTAACTTTTTGATACCGCAATGAATAACTGAGCTAAATAAACTTGTGGTGAGAAAAGATGATTTTAGTTCATAGTTTGAGATTTATGTCCCTGACTGCTTGAACTTGTTGCCGTGGACTAAGGTGTGCAGTGCATAGTGGAGCAGCAGGCTGCTCTCCTCATGGAGGATGGGACCCACAGACAGGAAGAAATCAATTACACAACCCCCTTGCCAGGCATGCTCCCAATGCCCTGAAACCTTCCACATAGGCCCCAACACTTCAGGGTTCCACCATTTTCCTGTATGTGAAGTTGGGAACCAATCTTTTACCCCAATTTATAAGTTTCCCTCTGCTGGTATTATTTTGTCTAATCTTTGTTTTACTCTAGAATGAACTTCTAGGAGCCTCAGAGATGATAAGTCCTATGGTGTGGCAAGTGATATAATCAGTTTACAATCTTTACCAAAGTGATTGTCCTCTCATTAGAATCCTGTGACAGTCTGTTTTCCTCCAATAATTTTTACTTGCCTACTGTATTGAAGGCATGTTTCTGGGAGATAGGGATAGGCCAATAAATACAACTGACAAGGTTTTTTTTAATTTTTTCTCTTTTTCACATGGAAATTTTTCCCTTTATTTCATTGAGACAGAATTATGGAGTTCACTTAACAGACTATGTAAGTAAAAATTACCATGGACAGGACAGTTTATTCAGAGTGATGATACAATTGTCCAAGAAAAAATCTCAGAATGGTATGAGTGGTGAGAGATATGCAGGGTGTGTGGGGGGGTCACAGTCACAATGTGAGGTTTGTGGACAGACATCTCTGAAGTGGTGACAGTGAGTTGCCTGTTTATTCTTCTTTCTATTTGCCACCTCCCCCACCCCAGCACGATATGATCGTCTAGTCTGCCAATTCAGTGATTGCCAGTATGATACAAAGAAGAGAGAAGGAGGCGTGTGTTGTGAATGAAAATGATTTGGGAGTGGGATTCTATGTAGGGGTAGGAGCGCTGTCATAACTGCTGGCTTAGTGGAACAGATTCCTCCTCTCAGTCTTCAAAGTCATGCCAAAAAGCAGAGTTTTCCCTGGGTAGGTGGTCAGGTATGCAGAAGGATTTTTAAGTTATTTTTGAAAAGACACGTTTTATTCATTTATTTGAGAGAGAGGGGGAGAAAGAAGCAGATAGAGAGAGAGGCCCCCAGCCCTGTGAACAAACTCCAGATGCATGTGCCACATTGTACATCTGGCTTACTTGAGTCCTTTGGCTTTTCAGGCAAATTAATTGCTAAGCCATCTCTCCAGCCCTAAATTTAAAATTTAAAATTTAAATTGCAGGCAGGAGAAGCATTCTGAGTTTATGTTAGAAGACAGATTTCAATTATTTTTTCAAGGTAGGGTTTTTTTTTTTTTAACAAGCTTTTTGTCATAGATGCTCATCTCAGTCTTCAGTAGTATGTGTGCTGGTCTTAGTTGAAAAGGGACATTGCACTGCTTGGGCAGGGAACAGGTTAAGGTGCAATTGGACATTATTCAGGTGAAATAACACATTTTGCAAACTGTATGCTGTATTTTCTGTCTTCTCCTAATCCGAAATTCATGACTCTAGTGTTTGGTGATACTAATTTTAATACTTTACAAGTGTACCATATGATATATAAATCTATAGGCCAGGAAATATTGGCAAATATTATTCATATCATAGAATAAAATAATAAGTAACTAAACTGTAGTTTTAGAGTTCTTAAATGAAAACTCACAAATGAAAATTTTTATTGTAATAAAGATTGATGTGGTACTGTCAACAACTGTATAAAAGTCAAATGTACTAATAGCTGAATATTAAAAAATACCATAAATCGGTTATATTTCCTAAGATAGCTAAGTAAGACTATTTCTGAGTAACAAAGGTGGGACTTCCTTCATCTGAAGGACTAGTATGACAAAATCTGTGCTTCCATTTACTTCCTTCCTCTAGATTTTGTTAAAGAACATGGGCTGTAAATGAGACTGGTTCAGCACCCTCCTGGTCTGCACATGTCAAGGGAGACATATGCGATGTTGGACGTAATTCTCAAAATCTCACTATAGGGCGGTGCTGGTTGTAAAACCAGAGGTTGTTGCTCATCTACAATACATTCATTTTTGGGCTGCATTTCCATTTAAAGAAAAGGTCAGTCTTCCCTAGAAGATGGTAAATGTAGAGTCTGGGTCCTTCCCAGGCCTCATCCAAATCTGGCTGGTGTAGCCCCAGAAGAGCTAGATGCAAAAGTGAAGAGATATGGGAGGAGTTCGGCCGCACGTTCTATTCTAAAGCCTGAACTGACTTGTAGACAAGGCTCCCTGTGCCTTCATCTCATCTGTGAAATAAAGGCTAACCTAGACGATCTCTAAACGTCCAGTGCTTGTTAAAAATTAGAAATTCTAAAACAATTCTTAGTCTAAAAGTTTGAAGAGTTTCTTGTGCTTTTAGCAAGTTTAAGGAAGAAGCAAAAACGTATTAAATTGCTAATAATTAAATTTAACATTACAAACCCCAGTAATCTAAGTCGTTACTGTCATGTCTTCTATCCATCAGGGAACTTAGAGCCATTATCTGCATCCAAGCATTGTGTGTTTAATTTCATTGAGTCAGTGCTCCTTTCAAAGATTTCTCCTCTCAATCTTTTTACTGCAAAATGTGTTTGTATAGAAGTATGTGAAGAGAAGAGGTGGAACCTTGCCAAATAGGAGCGCTTTCAGCTACAGTAGACCCCATTCCATGGTATTTATCCCACTCACATCATGGCTGTGTTAGGAGTCATCTCACGTCGATTGAGGTGGTCACTTCAGGCATATCTCGCCTTTAATCACTGTTCCTTGTCATCTTTATTCGGATTCCATCCATAGAGGCTGAAGGACAGAACTCCAGGGAGTCAGTAAACCCTACTTTATCGCGCATGGAGTGGACTTGAAAGGACTGTCCTTAGAGTCTGCAATTTATCCCTGACCTTGCCAAGCTTCAAGGCTCCCAAACACTGGTATTAAGACTCAACACCTCCATTCGTCCAGATTGCTTTGTTTTGTAGACAGTTTTGGGTCCCCCCCTCCACTCCCATGTTGTTTGGTCTCTAGGCTGGTGTTGCTCACCTGAACTCATCTGTTTGCGGAGCGCACACCCTGGGCAGCAGGCGGGCGCCGGGCCGCGCGGGGCGAGGGTTCAGAGCGCGCCCCCCCCCCACGCCTCGCCCGCCACACCCCTCCTCGGCGGCCTCGGTTGGGTCAGCGCTGCCCTCGAGGCCGGGTCCTGAGAATCCCAGAGGCCTGCCCATCCCCTCGGGCTGTCAGAACCAGTCTCCAGCCCAGCACGACCGGGGAATGAGGGCAGTGGCGCCGCACCTCGGGGACACCGCGGTCCGCGGGCGATGGCCGGTGCGTGCCCGCAGTCCATGGCTCCGGCCCCTCAGCGCGCCCGCCGACGAGGACGCTGCCTGGCTCGGCGCCCGGGGCCTTTGGTGTGGCTCGGGGCGGGCGGCGGCCGCGGGTTCCCACACCTCCCGCTGCATTTCGCAGGCTTCTCTGCGGCTCGCCGCCGCCCACCCCGCCTACACGGACCCTGCCAGACCTCTGCCCTCCTGGATCCGCCCAGGATGTTCCAGCCGGAGCACCACCGCAGCTTTTCAAAGCTGCCGCCTGGGCGGTGAACCAGGGCAGCACCGCCCTCTGCTAGCGCTCCTCCCCGCCGCCCCTGCTACCGACCAGAGCCAGTTCGCGCGGGCGGCGGGACAGTCCTGCCTTGCCCGAAGCTCCCGCGACCCTGAGGTTGGACAGTCGCCTGGGTCGGATTGTAGGAAAAAACCCCCGCAGGGGTCCCCCACGCTCTGCCCGGATAAGGCGACACGCCAAATCACTCAGGAGAAGCGCTCTTGATGCAAACTGTAAGAGGATTTTATTCCAAGGGCGCTGGGGCCCACAGTCGTACACCTCTCAGGGGTAGAGGACTGCAGAGCTCCAATGCAGGAACCGGACAGTTTTTATAGGGTTTCTAACAAAGCCTGTGCATTAGACCAATCATTTTCTAATATTAGGAGCCCCGCAGGGTGTTAGCCAGTCAGTTTGTGCCACCCCATAGTTTCTAAGCCAATTAGTTTATGACCTTGGTGGTCAGCATTTGCGCAGGTCCTTGGGTGGGAGTAGCAGAGTGTGGTACCAGTCTCCTATGACCTTGGAGGTCAGCCTTTGTGCAATTCCTTAGGTGGGGGTAGCAGAGTATGGTATCAGCCTCCTGTGACCTTGGTGGTCTGAGGCAGGCTGTTACAGCTTATGGTGCAAGCTACTAAGGCTAACAGTGTGGGCTATTAAGGCTTATAGTGTAAGGTTTATAGTGCAGGCTATTTACAGAAACCAAATAAGTGGTTCACTTCATTACTCATTTCCCATCCTTGAGGGCTATCTCATGCCCTTTTACCTAGTTTTATATTAGGAGTGGGCTCTGATATAATGAGAAGAGGGATTTTTTACTTGCTTCCAACAGAGAGTAAAGCCTGGAGTTTGAGGTATGCAGGGAGCCCGCTTAAGCTCCCCTTGGAGCGTGATAGTATTTCTGATCTTCTGAATTCTTGGGCCTTTCAGGATGAGGGGCCGGCGGAGAGGGGCGGCTCTGGCCGGGACAGGGGACTGGCAGACAGCGAGGCAGACCACGTGGAGCCGCTCGAGGCGACCCCCAGGCTCGGCATCACCATCAAGGTACATGAAATTGCTCCGCCCCTGAGCCAGTGCGTGGGTGGGCCGGGGATCCCGGCAGGTGGCACTGGGTCCCAAGGGGTCGCACTGTTTCTCCCACCTCCTTCCTTCCTGGTCCTTGCTTCCCAGACTCAGCTCCTTGGCCCCTGCAGAAGCAGAAGTCACTTCCCCCTTGACAGCCCGGGAAAAGTTCGGCTCTGCGCCTTTCCGGTCTATTTGATGAATGACTTCCCTCTTTTCTCTGCTAGATTCACTCAATCATGGGCAGAAGGAGGAAGGGAAGGAGGACTCAGAATCCATGCAGACCCAGGGATGGCTGTGCTCTGTTCTCCAGCGAAGGGTTAGTTTTTTTCCAAAACTAAAGGGAAGGTACAGCTTACTCTTCAATAGGGAAAAATATCCCCTCCTCACCCAGGTTGTCTGGTATCCTGAGATGTGTAAACTTTCCAGATAGGCTGGCAGGTTTCACGGACCCTGCAGCGCAGTCCAGAAAGACAGCAGAGCTCAGTTTATTTTACTACACTAATGCATTCAGAATGCGTGTTTAGGTTTAAACTGTGTAACCACTGGGTAATGCATGTCGGTCAGTCAAGCCAACGTTTATATAGGTCATATAGGTGTTGTAACCACCTAGCTCCAAGTACCACCTAGCGCCCAGCCCAACAGAGTCCCATGGAAATTTAAAGCCAAAAGGGCAATTCCTATTTTAAGAAGAAGAGTGGTTTGCTTGTGGCTTTTTATTATGTGAGATGGAGAATTGCATTTGGATAAAAGAGAAATGACCACTTTTAAAACTGTAAGTCAGAGTTCAGGAACCATGTTATCTTGAACCTAAAAAATATTACCACGAGGAATCATAAATTTGTGTTACATTTATTGTACGTGTGGAGCTGTGCTGGGTCAGGTCTGAAATGTCACCACTAAAGAGGACCACAAGCTAAGGCCAGCCTGGAAGCATAGCCATACTCTGTCTCAAACCCGCAGACAGCTCCCAAGAGCTCCTCAACTGACCCTGTGCTGCCTTTTACTCTCAGGAAGGTCTGTGCTAAATAATGGTGTCTGTTGTGCATTGAAGTGTCTTTTGTGACAAAAAAAGGTGACAGAAGGTCATCAGCTTTTCCCTATTGATATTTCTGTAAACATGTAATAAATCGGATTTAAAGTTAAAGATACTACAAAATTAGGTGAAATTTTTGATTTGTATGTTCAACATATCCCCATCTCGCATAACCTGGTAGGTAAAATTTAGAAATTAGATTTTATTGAAAAATGCATATTTGATGTAAAAACAAAAATGAATCTTGTGAAGGAGTATGAAGGCAAGACTCTTAGATATTCTGCTATCGCACTTATAGTATAGCTCTTTATTTATATTTATTTAAATGAGACATATAGAGATAGGGTGTGGGTGCTTTAGGGATCTCATACCTGGAAACAGATTCCAGATGTGAGTGCCACATTGTGCATCTGCTTTTACATGGGTACTGGACCCTGGGTCAGCAGACTTTGTAAGCAAATGCCCTATAACTGCACAGCCATCTCTCCAGTCCCCATAGTATAGCTCCTAACACTTTCTTATGTATCATTCAAAAATCTCACACACACGTACACACGCGCAAAGAACTAATAAGGCCCCTTGTTTATACAATAAAATTTAGCTGGAGATTTATTGGTTTCATGCCTTCGGACTTGTATCCAATATTTTGATACCTACTGGAGTAAGACTTTTTTTCAGTGTTAGGCTCTGACTCTAGCCCAGAATGACCTGGAAATCACTCTGTAGTCCCATACTTACCTTGAATTCACACCAAGCCTCCTACCTCTGCCTTCCAAGTGCTGAGATTAAAGGTGTGCACACAATGCCTGTTCAAGATTAATTTTCAAGGATGAATTGCTGTCTTTGATGGGTGGTAGTTGTGGTCTGTTCCTAGACGTCTTTCTTTCCTTCTAGTGGATAGAGAGGCAGGTGTGCTCTTTATTACTCTTTCTCAGACAGGAATGATTTTGTTGACATCTTGAACCTACTGTTCCATATAGTAGACCATATGTGTGAGTGACTTTTTGTTACAATAAGTGAAAACCTGAATAGGAGGAAGATGGTTTCAGTTCATATTCACTTGGTTTATATTTCTAGACTTGTGGTGAGGCAGACCTCATGGTGGAAGGGCATAGTAGAGAGATAGCTAGGAAGCACAGACAATGAGGGAGGGGTTGAGGACAGGGTGTACATCTGAAGGGCATGTGCCTACTGACCTACTTCCTCTCACTAGGCCCTGCTGCTCTCTCCCCAGGATCCCATCAGATTATGAATCTGTGAATAAATCTACTGATTAGGTCCCAGTTCTCATGATACCCCATAGCCCACCTGTAAACATTGCATTAGGGACCAAACTTTCAAAACATAGCATATTATTTTGCATATGTGTGTGTGTGTGTATTTATATATTACAGACATACTTATATATGCAAATATTTGTGTATATGTATATACTTGTGCGGCGAACCCCCTGACCAGCAGGAGAAGAAAGACCAGCAAATGAAGATCCTTCTTGATCACACTTTATTGGAGAGCCTCTTGGTTAACTGGAAAGCTGATGGCGAGGGGCCGGGGCGCGGGAGTGTAGCTGCTTTTATAGGGTGTAGCACTACGAGGCACCTACGGATTGGCTGCCACCTGTTCACCCACCACCCAGGGCCACGGGATAGGCCCAGGGTGCATTACATCACGCACATGCACAGCATCAAGCACGACTGCTGCTAAGACATGACCAAGTAAGGAGTTGATTGTCCTGCCCCTTGGCAGGAAGTAAGCGCCATCTTGTAATGGCGACTGTCTCAGCTCCTCACATACTTGTTTTAACATAAGTTCTCATTCTAGCCCAGGCCAAACTGGAACACACTCTATAGCCCAGGCTGTCCTCAAACTCAGATTGATTCTTCAACCTTAGCTTCCTGAGTGCTGGGATCAAAAGAATGAGCCACTATTCTGGCTATTTCAATATTTTTAAGATTTAGTTACTTTTATGCATATGTATGCTTGTACATGCACATGCATGCTGGGACTCTTGCCACCATAAATGGACACAAGACATACATGCTACTTTTTTGTCTGGGGGTGGCTTGAGAATTGAACTGGGGCTGGCAGGCTTTGCAAGCACAAACCTTTAACAGATGAGCTGTGATCCCTGCCCTTGAATATATTTTTATGTATTTCAAAGCAGAGAGAGAGGGGGAGAGAGTGCAAACATGGGTGCAACTGTAAATAAGCTCCAGATACATGTGCCACTTTGTACATCTGGTTTTATGTGGGTATTGGGGAATGGAACCTGGGCTGTCAGGCTTTACAGGCATGCACCTTTAACTACTGAACTATCTCTCCAGTCCCTGAATATATTTTTAATTCAGCTGGGCATGGTGGCACATGCATTTAATCCCAGCACTTGGGAGGCAGAGGAAGGAGGATCACCATGAGTTTGAGACCATGTGAGACTACATAGTGAATTCCAGGTCAGCCTGGGCTAGAGTGAGACCCTACCTGAAAAAAAAAAAAAAAATAGGTCATGCACTTACCTAGTACTTGGTGTGAATCTTTACATTTTTAACATTTTAAATTAAGGTGATGTCTCTGTAATATTCTTGAAATAGGAATCATTGTAGTTTATTCCTTGTACTAGATGGTGAAAAGTGACATACATACATGGTTGAAAAGTAGCAGCTAATATTTCTTTCGGTAACTGTGACTTACCGATGACTTCTACTTTCTTCTATTTTCTTTTGGTTTCATGTACTTCTGTATTCCCCTTACAAGGAAGAGTCAAGTTGTCATCTTAATCTCATTGGAATGATGTGGCAGATGAAGAGAGGTGTTGGAAATGAGGGATTGAGGCCTGCAAAAAAGCTTCTACAGGAATGATTATCTTCAGTGTTGTTGAGGCCTCATTATGGTATTGTCATGGCCAATCTTATCCTGTCTCGGTTTCTGACCTGTAGCCTCAAAAATGCACCTTGGTTATCAATTGACTCACGACAAATTTATCACTCATCAGAATGGCAGGGAGAATGGGATTTATATTAAGTGATGCTGTAGTAGTTTGAATAGATGTCCCCCCAATGTATTCAGTGCGGGATTAATTTGTAGTTTGCATCTGCAGCCAGCTGGTTGAAGGCAATGTCACTGGGCAGATTTTTAAGTTGTGGTGGTGGGTTTGAGATTTCAATCTAAACATATGCAAAGTGTATCTAGCTGGAGCTCCTGAAGTGTGCTGTACTGTGTGACTTTTGGCTTTTAGGCTTGTGCTTCCCTCTCTCTGCTTGGACCTGTGAAGGCAGGCCAGCTTTTCTGCCATTATGGAATGTCCCCTGGTTCTGTAAGCTCCAATAAATCCCTTCCTGCATAACTGTGCATCGTCTGGAAGTTCATCTCAGCAAACCGGAAGCTCATTGCTACAGATGTGCACTTCATAAGTATAAGTTTTTAAAATAATTTTTTGTTCATTTATTTATTTGAGAGCAACAGACAGAGAGAAAGAGGCAGATAGAGAGAGACAGAAAGAATGCACGTGCCAGGGCCTCCAGCCACTGCCAATGAACTCCAGATGCGTGTGCCCCCTTGTGCATCTGGCTAATGTGGATCCTGGGGAGCTGAGGCTTGAACCAGGGTCCCTAGGCTTCACAGGCAAGCACTTAACCACTAATTCATCTCTCCAGCCCTAAGTTATTTTTTGAAAAATCTTTTATTTATTTTTTTATGATAAGAAGTGAGGGGGAGGGAGAATTCTCAAAAGAGGGCCTCTGTTCACACTCCAGACATGTGTGCCACCTTGTGCACATTTGTCACCTTGTGCAGCTGGCTTATGTGGGATCTGGGGAGTTGAACATTGGTTCCTAGGGTTTACAGGCAAGCACCTTAACTGCTAAGCCATTTCTCCAACCCTAAACTCTTTTTATGAATTTCATACCCTTGTATCAAGCCTTTAGATTAAGAGAGACAGAGACACTGAGACACCCTGGTATCAAGCCTTTAGAGTAAGAGAGATAGAGATAGCATTTTATTCAAAGTAGAGTCAGGTTTCAAAGCCATGCCTGCTTACCTCAGAGCTTGTACACTTATGCTGATTCTCAGGTGCAAGATGTGCACAATCTAATATTTCCAAGGTAGATAGAAGCTGGACATATGAAGAATACTCATCTTGCCAGGCATGGTGGCACATGCCATTAATCCCAGTACTCAGGAGGCAGAGATAGGAGGATCACCATGAATTAAAGGCTACTCTAAGACTACATAGTGAATTCCAGGTCAACCTGAGCTAGAGTGAGACCCTACCTTGGAAAGCAAAACAAAAAGAGAGAATCGTCCTCTTGGCCTACAGGTTTGTGGGTAAATTATGCTTTTTCTGTCTTTCCTCTACCTAGAGCCTATAGAACTCCATGACTCAGGAATGTTCTAAGCAATCTTTTCTGTCTTTGGCCATTTCTTTATCCCTGGCCTATATGTGATCTGGCAGAACAGTTAGTACTGGACTGTACATGAACAGGCAGAACTACAGGCAGGATCGTTGGTGGAGCTCACATTTGTCACCACATGGAGCAGACACCTCTTTTTGGAATTCTGCACCAGGCTCCCATCCCTCCAGTGTTCCTGCTGACAAGGTTTGAGATTTGTATTCTCCTTAGATTGATACACAGAGGTAATACATACCTGGGACAAACAATATGTGTCATTTGAGGGGAGTGACACAAGAGAGGATCTTCAATTGGAGTTCTCAATACTTTTTTTTTTTTTTTTTGAGGGACAGTTTCAGTCTAGTCTAGGCTGACCTGGAATGCACTATGCAGTCTGAGGGTGGCCTTGAACTCACTGTGATCCTCCTACCTCTGCCTCCCAAGTGCTGCGATTAAAGGTGTGCACCACCATGTCCGGCTCCTAAGGTATTTTTTTAAAATTTAATTTATTAGTTTTCTTTTCAGCATATACAGGCAGTTTGGTACCTTTGTTTAGGTTCATCCTTTGTCTACCCCCTTCCAATGGACGCTCCTTGCTCATGTAAATGGGTTGTGCATTGTGGAGTTAGTCCACAGTTGTTGGTACGATAAATGTCTCTGCATATCATGACCCAACATGTGACTGTGACATTCTGCCCCCTCTTCCACAAAATTTCCTGAGACATGTTGAGTTCATTTTTGGTCTGCTTCAGTGCTGAGGTGTTGGGGGCCTCTGAGGCTCTGGCACTCTGATTTGGTAAGAGTTGATTTTTCTCTGTGTTGGTCTCCTTCATCTTTGTGCTGGTTTTTTTATGCATCCAGTTATAAGAGCAATTAAATATGTTTGATAAGCTGCTTAAGTATAGAACACATTCATAGACTGGCCTGGGAATTATTCAACATTTATGAACTTTGTTCCTGTACAAATATGTTCTAAAAGCTGTAAATCACAAAGTGATACATGAAATTCTATGACAAACCTGACTGTTCTGTGAAGCTGGCCGTCTTTACTCTCAGTGGTGCTGGTGAGCACTGGGTGCTAGTTGGTCTTTCCTTCTGAGGTGGCAGTCAGATTTATATGTAGCAGTGAACCACTTAGGTGGGTTTGGTTTATTATTCCAGCAACTCCAGTCAGAATGTTTACTTTCTCTGACATTGTCATAGTAATAGGGTCATATTTCACCTCAGAAGCATATTTTATTATTGTAGTACCTTTATGATGTTACTTTTTAAGTTTTTTTTTAAAAATATATAGCTTTATTTATTTATTTATGAGAAAGGGAGAGAATGAGAATGAGAATGAGAATGGGTGTGCTAGGACCCCTAGACACTGTAAACAAACTCTACACATATGCACTAGCATGTGGTGGGTGATGGGGAATCAAACCCAAGTCCTTAGGCTTAGCAGGCAAGCACCTTAACCACTAAACCATCTCTTCAGCTCCTGATATGACTTTTTAATTGTATCTCTTGAGAGAATAAGGAACAAGAACGCAGGTAAAGCACCTTGTTGTACTTCGATGAGAGGTTTGAGAAATGCTTGTTAAATGTTCCCACTCTTAGATTTTACATTTTTGTTTTGTCTTTTGAGATTTTATGAAGGTTTAGAGTGCATGAACCTATTACATAGTCATTGTGGGTTTTAATTCACATTGTGATTGCTGCTGAATAGTTGTCCCAACCTTTCCTTTTTACAATGAATAAAACATGCAATTATTATTATTATTATTATTTTGAGGTAGGGTCTCATGCTGGCTCAGGCTGACCTGGAATTCACTAGGTATTCTCAGGGTGGCCTCAAACTCATGGCAATGCTCCTACCTCTGCCTCCGTAGTGCTGGGATTAAAGGCATGCACCACCACACCTGGCTTGCAATTAAATTTTTACAGTAAAATGCTAATTGAACATTAGCCTATGTCACATAGTTGGTGAATTAGATATATCTATATTTAGGGTAATAACTGTGAGGTTTGATTTAATACCTGCCATATTGTGGTGGTTTATGTGGCTTGGTATTTCTGGGCCTTTATAATTTTTGTGCCTTCTTGAACTTTGATATTATGATCTGCTTCTCATAGGCACTTGAGGTTGGTTATTTGAATATTCAGTGTGGATCATTCCCACAATTACTCTATGTAGGTTCAGATTTGCATTCATATACTTGTGAATCTCTGTTTTATTATGGAAAGCTTTTCTTTCACCTTCTATGATGAGAGATAGTTTTGCGGGGTACAGTAGTTTGGGTTGGAAGCCATAGTTCTTATGTTTTGCAGGGTTTCTTTCCAGGCCCTTCTGTCTTTCAGGCTTTCCATTGAGAAGTCTAAAGTAATTCTGATGGGCTTTCCTTTATATGTAATGTGTTGTTTTGCCCTAACTGCTTTTAAGACTTTCTCTTTGTTATCAATGTTTAGAGTCTTAGTGATAATATATCTTGGAGAATTTCTCCTATGGTCCAGTCTGTTGGTACTTCTGTTGCTAATGCTCATAATAATGGTGGTTGATTTAATGAAACCACTTACAAGGTAGTGACTGATTTGAGAACTGTTTATACATTGTTTGGGAAGGGTGTGAATATTATTCAGGTGATTTCATGATTAGTTGATATGCTTTGAAAACCAAATTTACCTTTGAGTTCAAACTTAAATTTTACTGGCAGTAAAAAAAGCATAAATATTTTGTTAATAACTTTGTGCTCCAGTTGGACCTTAACTTTTTAAATTTCAAAGTTCTGCTAGCTTATTATGTATGTTTGATTAAATAAAATGTTGAAATCACAAAAAAATTTTAAATTCCTAGTGTTTGAATGATCAAAATGTAAAAATTGGGTATGTATTATAAAAAAATTAGTAATGTTATTTTAGACACTTAGATCAAATTTTATAAAACTCTTAAGATTGCAATGTAATACTTTGTAAAACGTCCACATATTGATTTGAAATATAATTGTATGCTCAGAATATGATATGGACATACATAATACTTATATAAACCGCTATCATATATTTCATACTGTTCTGCATAAATCATAATTGTGCATCCTTATCACTGCCATTTGTTTAAAAGCAAATACTATTTTTTTATTGACAGCTTCCATGCTTACAGACAATAAACCATGATAATTCCCACCCATCACCCCCTTTCCCCTTCACAAATCCACACTCCATCATGTTCTCTCCCTCTCTCCATTAGCCTCTCTTTTATTTTGATGTCGTCATCTTTTCCTCCTATTATGAGGGTATTGCTAAGGTAGTGCTAGGAACTACAAGGTAATGAGGCCAGTTTATGTCTGGATGATTGCACTGTAAGCAGTCCTACACTTCCTTTGGCTCTTACATTTTTTCCATCACCTCTTCCACAATGGAGCCTTAACCTTGGAAGGTATGATAGAGATGTTTCCATTGTGGACACTTCTCCATCATGTCTTCTCACCACTGTGGTGCCTTGTGGATCATCCCAGTGCTCAACACCATTTGAAAAGTGAAGATTTTATAATCAAAAGTGAGATTAGCATTAATACATTAAGCAAAGTGCTTGCAGTTCAGTTTGGTGGGCATAATGTATACCTTTATTCAGATAAGAGCAAGCATTACACTCCAAAGGTTCATGAGCTGCCCCACAATAAGTTATTGATAAGGTTATCATTATCAGGCATATATTCCCTCCCATAGAGAAGGTATCCAGCCCAGTTAGAATGCACTTGGCTTTGGCCATAACAGACATGCCACTATTGTACTTGGTGGCTCATTTGGCCTGGGTGGCCAAACTTGAGGCTTGCAGTGTCCACTGTTTTCACCACTAATGACTTCTATCTCCCATGGTGCTGCATGAAGTACAACTTTTTCCAGCTTTCTGTCAGCTGTTCTACAGAGAGGAGGTTTTCATCTCAGCCCAAGTGTGCTTTCTTGGTAACCTTGCAGCCTAGGCATACAGAATCCTTAGCAATGGGGTGTCATCATCTATTTCTGGTGGGAAACCAAGAGCCTTGGCAATAGTTTGTTATGTTTTGAGGGACATCAGGTTCCTCCCTGTCCAACAACTCACTAGATGGTATCCCATCCTGGCACTGAAAGTTTTCTAGTAACAATCTGTGGCCTCTGGATGTGTCATTATCCAAAAAAAGTAGCTTTTCATATGTCTTATTCAGAATATCCTGAATTTTGATTGACCCTCCCCCATCTCTCTTTTACACAATCTTTCACCTCCCTGTAATCTATTCTACTTACATACATACAATACCATCCCCTTAAGTCCAACCCTCTCCTTCCTTTCTTATATCTCTTTCTAGCTTACTGGCCTCAGCTACCAATTTTTACTCCAGCTTACAAAAGTCTGAGTATTGGTAACTAGGATCCACATATGAGAGAGAAAATGTCATGTTTTGCATTCTGGGCCTAGGGTACCTCACTTCGTATAATGCTTTCCAGATCCATCCATTTCCCTGAAAATTTCATTTTTCTTTACCACTGAATAGAATTCCATTTTATTTATTTTTTATTTTTTTTAATTTTTGATTTATTTATTTGAGAGCGACAGACACAAAGAGAAAGACAGGAGAGGGAGAGAGAGAGAATGGGCGCGCCAGGGCTTCCAGCCTCTGCAAACGAACTCCAGACGCGTGTGCCCCCTTGTGCATCTGGCTAACATGGGACCTGGGGAACCGAGCCTTGAACCGGGGTCCTTAGGCTTCACAGGCAAGCGCTTAACCACTAAGCAATCTCTCCAGCCCTAAAATTCCATTTTAAAAATCAAACTTTTCATGTCCCTTTCAGAAGTGTATTTTTACAAGTAGAGGGAAACAGTGTCTATAACTTTGCTATACCAATCTCATAAATAGTTATCACTTGTTATCAAAAGCTAGAAATCAGGTTGGAGGGAAGGCTTAGCAGTTAACACATTTGCCTGCAAAGCCAAAGGACCCAGGTTCGATTCCCCAGGACACACATTATCGAGATATACAAGGGGGCATCTGGAGTTCATTTACAGTGGCTGGAGTTTCTGGCACTTCCATTCTTTCCCTCTCTGTCTCTCTCTCTCTCTCTCTCCCTTTCTCATTCAAATAAATAAATAAAAAATAAATATTAACAAATTAAAAAAAAAGTCAGGAATTCTATTAAATCCATCACAGCCTTTAATTTTTTTTTTTTTTTAATTTGAGAGTGATAGAGAGAGAAATAGGGAGAGAGAGAATGGGCACACGAGGGCCTGCAGCCACTGCAAATGAACTCCAGATGTGTGTGGCCCCTTGTGCATCTGGCTAACTTGGGTCTTGGGGAATCTAGTCTTGAACTTTGGTCCTTAGGCTTCACAGGCAAGCGCTTAACCACTAAGCCATCTTTCCAGCCACATCACAGTCTTTTGCACAGGCTGCCAGATAGCCTAAAGCATAATTTATGACACTATTGTTTGGATGTGCTTACTAAGTGAAAGAATGAAAAAGAGCAGGTAGTATTAGCAGCTGCACTGTAAGATTGCTAGATGCAACATGGGTGTACAGTTTAATTTGCATTTCAGATGAATAACATATAGTATTTTAGCATAAGTATTTTTGGTGAAAATATTATTATTATTTGCTTATCTTTTATTTGCATTAAATTGAGTATGCTATATGTTTGCTAACTTTGCCAACCCTAGCTATAGATGACTGGGTAAAATATAAATAATTGTAAACAAATAAGTTTTCTAATGAATCAAAAATTTCCTGAAAGTTCCTGCAGAGTTAAATAAAGTCTTGATTACCTAGCTGAAGAGTCAAATTTGGAGCTGAGCTTTGCACCTAGTGAGCCCCAAGAGGCATGGCTGATGCTGGAGGTGTCACAGTACCTGATTTCACATTGTGCTCAGGGCGATATAACAAAACAAACATGATAGTAACACATAACAGACACAGACACCAATGGAATAGAATAAAGGACCCAGAAATAAACTCATTCCGTAACACGCACCTGATTTTTTTTTTTAGTAAACTTCACAAAAACATGTAAGAGAAGAGACAGCCTGTCTAACAAATAGTAGTGGGAAACAAACTGGCTGACTACATAAAAAAATATAAACTCGATCACTGTGTACAAATCAATTAAAGATTAATGAAATCCATTAATATAATACTTGAAACTGATAGAGGATAATGTTGGGAAAATAGTTAGCAATATAAGCATAGGAGAGAGTTTCCAGAAGGGACTGTTAATAAATAGTGCAAGAAATCATAACAAATTGTGCTGAATGTGACTAGAATCTGCACACTAAAGGAAACAATTACTGGAGTGGCAAGACATCCTACAGAGTGGGAGAAACTCTGCCAGCTTTTTGTCTGACAGGGCATTTATATCCAGGATATATAAAAGTTACTCAAATTAAAACAAAAAAACACCAAAATCAAAATCAAGTCCAATGGGCAAATTAAAAGTTGTATGAAGAAGTACAAATGACCAATAAATACATGAAAAAATGTTCAATGACCTTAAACATGAGGAAAATGGAACTACAAATTATAGGGAGATTCTATTTCTACAGGGTAAGACTTGTGATTTTCAAGACACTAAGAAATGCTGGGGAGGATGTGGAGAGGATAATTAAGGACGCTTATTTACTGAGATTGTAAATTAGTTGAGACATTGTGGGAATCAGCATGGATGTTCCTTAGTAGCACAAAATGTATCTGCTATATGAACCAGCTGTACAGCTCTTGGATATATGCCTCAAGGAGTCTAGGACAGTGTATAATAGAGATGCCTGTGCATTCATGCTTATCATACCACTGTTGTCCATAGCTAAGTTTTGGGTCAGCCTGGGTGTCCAGCAACAGAAAAAAGAAAATACAATACACACAATGTGGTTTTGATTGGATGCAAAAACAGTAAGATTATGTAATTTTTTGGACAATGGATGAAACTGGATATCCCTTAGTGTTACATGAAATAAGCCAGAGCAAAAAAGTATCACATGTTGTTTCTCATAGGCTGAATCTAGATTAAAAAATATAAAATATAAATGAATAGATGTAAAAGGGGCACTAGAGAGATGGCTCAGCAATTAAGGCACTTGCTTGCAAGGCCTGATGGCCTGGGTTTGCTTTCCCAGTACCGACATAAGCCAGGTGCACATAGTGACTCATGTGTCTGAGTATATTTGCAGTGGCAAGAGGCCCTGCATGCTCTCCTGCATTCTCTCTCTCTCTCCCTTGCCACTAAATACATAAAAATATTTTTTAAAAAGTAAAAGGGAAGTTTGTTTTCGAAAAAGAAGGGGCCATCATGAAGATGAGGTCAATAGAGGTGTGTGTATGTGTGGATATGATCAAAGTACATTATGTACATGCACGAGAAAGTCATAACAAAATACAATATTTGTACAATAATGTAAACTAATAAAAAACAAGTGCTATGTTTATGTGTTTGCTCCTCATATACTGGTGTTTGTGCTGTGCATATAAAATCAATTGTGGCATTCCACAGTATCCTTTCTGATAATGAAGTTTTACATTATAAAGCCATTATCATGCATTTTTACTGTTTCATTAAGAAATTTAGCCAACAAATTTAATTTTTCTTTCATTGGTTTATTCCTCTTTTATTTTTATTCATCCTCTTCCTTCACTTTCTTCTATTCCCTTGAGCCCCATTATCTGATTCTCTGCCTCTCCCCAACGAGTTCTTTCTGTTTTCCTGTCACAAGTATTCCCTTGTCTTCTTTCCCCCTTTTCTACATTCATGACCTACACACACACACACACACACACACACACACACACAGAGAGAGAGAGAGAGAGAGAGAGAGAGAGAGAGAGAGAGAGAGAGAGAGAGAGAGATCTAGATTCTATTTATGAGAGAAAACACAAAATGCTTTTCTTTTTCCTGCGCATGTGTGGAGGGGTGTGTATGTGGTGTCTGCATGTAGAGGTGACCTTGTGGTGTCCTATTTGTTCACCTGTGCTGGAGTGCACTTGCCTACAGATGCCAGAACATGCTGGGTGTCCTTCTCCATGAGCTTGTTCTAATCTGAGCCAGAGTCTGTCACTGATGCTGGAGCACACTATTTTTGCCTGTGCTCTGGTGAGTCTTGATTCTCTGTCCCCCAGCTCGTCTAGGGTTGTAGTTGTGCGTGTCCCAGGCCTAGCTGTTCATATGGGTCATGGGATTCAAACGTGAGTGGTCTCTCAGGCCTTCGCCAGCCCCCATGCCTACATGGAAAGTGCTCTTGAGTGCTGACCCCTCCCTGTCTCCCTTAATTTGGAATAGAAGGACTTATGTAGCCCAGGCTGGCCTTAAATGTTCTATGTCATCAAGGATGACACTGAACTCCTGGAACTCCACTTTCCAAGGGCCATCAGACTCAAAGAGTTTGGTATTTTTGACTTTAAAACTTTTGAAGGACATGTAGGTTTCTGCTGTTTTGTTTCAAGCAATTTCATTGTTTTAGCCTATTGTTCACTGCCTATAGTGACTTGCTCTTTTTGGGTGACCTTGAACTGACAGTGATCCTTCTACCTCTGTCCTTTGAGTGCTGGAATTAAAGGTATGTGCTACCAAACCATGCCATAGTGACTTACTTTGAGTTTTCTTGTGAAGACTGCATCACTGCTCTGAGAAAGAACATGCTTTAGAGCTGCACTGCTCTGCTTGTTTCCTTGGCCTGGACAGTCTTAGCTCCACCTGTTTTACCTATCAGCCATCTGGGACTTTGCATGCTATGCAGTATTGTTTTTTTTTTTTTTTTTTTTTTAATAAGAGACAGTAGCTCCCCTTAATGACTTGGTGTTCATTAATAATTATACAGGTATTACATATGTAAGAAATATGATAATAATTAATGATCTTGTAGGAAAAAAACCCCGCAGGGGGTCCCCCACGCTCTACCCGGATAAGGCGACACCCCAAATCACTCACGAGAAGCGGTCTTGATGCAAACTGCAAGAGGATTTTATTCCAAGCGCACTGGGGCCCACAGTCGTACACCGCACAGGGGTAGAGGACTGCAGAGCCCCGAATGCAGGAATGGGGCAGTTTTTATAGGGTTTCTAACAAAGCCTGTGCATTAGACCAATCATTATTTAATATCAGGAGCCCCTGCAGGGTGTTAGCCAGTCAGTTTGTGCCACCCCACACTTTCTAAGCCAATTAGTTTACTTTGTTCAAACCCCTCATGGACCAATCACTCTCTTATGACCTTGGTGGTCAGCATTTGCGCAGGTCCTTGGGTGGGAGTAGCAGAGTGTGGTACCAGTCTCCTGTGACCTTGGAGGTCAGCACTTGTGCAATTCCTTAGGTGGGGGTAGCAGAGTATGGTATCAGCCTCCTATGACCTTGGTGGTCTGAGGCAGGCTGCTACAGCTTATGGTGCAAGTTATAAGGCTTACAGTGTGGGCTATTAAGGCTACTAAGGCTTACAGTGTGGGCTATTAAGGCTTATGGTGCAGGCTATTTACAGAAACTAAATAAGTGGTTTACTTTATTACTCATTTCCCATCCTTGAGGGCTATCTTATGCCCTTTTTACCTAGTTTTATATTAGGAGTGGGCTCTGATATAATGAGAAGAGGGATTCTTTACTTGCTTCTAACAGAGAGTAAAGCCTGGAGTTTGAGATATGCATGGGGCCCGCTTAAGCTCCCTTTGGAGCGTGATAGTATTTCTGAGCTTCTGAGTTCTTGGGCCTTTCAATCTGTATCCCTTCATTTATAATATAAATGCGTAAAGTTCTTACAGTTACAACAAATTTCACTATATATAGAGAAAAACATCTCACACTTCATTGATTAAAAAACGACCTTGGGCGGGAGAGATGGATTAGCAGTTTGTGTACTTCCTGCAAAGCCAAAGAACCTAGGTTTGATTCCTCAGGACCTACATAAGCCAGATGCACAAGGTGGCATATGCCCCTGCAGTTTGTTAGCAGTGGCAGAATGCCCTGGTATGTACAATGTCTTTCTGTCTTGCTGTCTCTCTCTCTCTCTCAAATAAATAAATAAATAAATAAATAATAAAGGTGCTTGAATAATGATCTTGAGCCAGGTGTGGTGGCACATGCCTTTTTCCCAGCAGTGGAGAGACAGAGGTAGGAAGATCACTGTGAGTTCAAGGCCTCCCTGGGCTTCATAGTGAATTCCAGATCAGCCTAGGCTAATTTAAAACCTACCTTGAAAAACCAACAAAGAAAAATATATTATCTTGAGAATGGTGAATTGACTTGGAATTTTTAAAACTTATTTCCACGAACTCTGCTCTAGTGGCACTGTTCTTCACAGGGGCAACCAGTACAGTGCACATGCAGAACTCTCCCGAGAACAGAAGGCTTTACTTGAATTGTAGAAAAACAGATTAAAGGAACTATTTATACATATGATAGTAGCTTATTTACTAATTAACTAATTTAACTACACACAATATTGGACTATAGGAATAAATGGATTAATAACTTGTCAGTTTTTCTTTTTTTTCTTCTCAAATTTTGTTATGTAGCTTATGCTGGCCTTGAACTCAGATATTTCTAACTTAACCTCCAAAATATTGAATATTGTGATTAAAGATGGGTGCCACTATATCTGGTAGTCCTTTTTATTGTTTTATTTGATTGCTATTGTTTTCAGGAAGGGTCTCTTGCATCCCAGGCTGGCCTTCAATTATGTGGCTGAAGATGACCTTAAATTCTGAATATCCTCAAGGGCTAGGTTTACAGGTATGTGTCACCATTACCTGTCAGGGATTTTCTTTAGTTTACATTTTTTGTAAGACAAAATACTGGAAGAGTCTAATAAATTCACGTGTCTGTGTAGCATGCACACACGTGTGTGCAAGCACTGCATGTGCAGTGTGGGTGTGTGCAAAGGCCAGACATGATCAGGTATCCTCCTCTATCACTCTTCCAGTGTATTACATTGAAATGGAGTGTTTCACTGAGCCTAGAGCTTCCCCTTTTAGGTCACTCTGGCTGACCCAGAAAGTCCTAGGAATTCTCTCTCTGCCCCTCTGAACCTACAGACATTTATGGCCACATCAGGCTTTTGTGGGCCCTTGGGATCAAACCTAGGTCTTACTTACTCAGCCAAGTCTTCAGCCATAAAATCCTTTTAAAATATATATTTTAAAAATTGAACTGAGGAGGGGGGAGGAAGGGATAGAGAAATGAATTCCAAATGTATGCACCACTTGGTACATCTAGCCTTATGTGAGTACTGGGGAATCAAACCCAAGCCACAATGTTTTGTAAATAAACATATTTAACTTCCTGTTTCCAGCCTTAAATTCTTAATGAATGGCATAAAAAGTACCAGTATAAGAGCTGGGTGTGGTGGCACATGCCTTTAATACCAGCACTAAGGAGGCAGAGGTAGGAGGATCACTATGAGTTCAAGGCCACCCTCAGACTACATAGTGAATTCCAGGTCAGCCTGGGCTAGAGTGAGACCTACCTCGAACACCCCCCAGAAAGTACCAGTATAATAATTATTTTATTCTATTGTTTACAATGATACATATAATTTATTTTATTATTATTTTAGTCTGTAACTATGTTTTGAAATTTTCCATTATGACAGTCATAAAACTGAAATGACCACTATGAATTGAAACTTAAAATTACAGACTTTGTAAGAAAAATGTTGAATATGCAGCATTAAAGGCCATTTAAAAATTATGATAAAACATACATAACCTAAAATTTTACATTAAAATTTTTTAAGTATATCATTCACTGACAATAATTGTATCAACATTGTGTGTATCCATTGCTACTATACATCTCCCGAACATTTTTTCACTCTGAACTGAAGATCTGGGCTTGTCAGATAGCCCCTTGTGTGCACCTTCCCTTCCTATTCTTAGCAACCACTGTTCTACTTTCCATTTCTATTTTGTCTGTTTGTTTGTTTGCTTCTTCGAGATAGGGTTTCACCCTAGCTCAGGCTGACCTGGAATTCACAGTGTAGTCTCAGGGTGGCCTCAAAATCATGCCTATCCTCCTATTTCTGCCTCCCAAGTGCTGAGATTAAAGGCATGTGCCACCATTTTGTTGATTTAAGAAGAGCGTTTATGATCATGTCAAATATGATGTCTGCCATTTTCTCACTTTCCAGATTTAATATATAATATAGCAGCTTTTGAATAAAACAGCTATTTTATCCCCTGTTCCCTGGTCTGATTACCCTGGGGACACTCCTCAATGGTACTCACTGTGGATCATGAAGGCATCAGTCAGTCCCTATGTGGTGGGATGGGAGGGGCCATGCCTCAAGATATCTCTACCCACTCTGTGGATTTTATAATCTTTCCTCCCCATCATCTGCAATGCTCCCTGAGGTATGGCAGTCCTGTTGGAAATCCTATTTAGGGTTGAGTTTGCTGTAGCCTCTGGATTTCTGTGTTGATATGATCACTGTGTCTGTCACCATCACCCTGGAGCTAGTTGTCAGGCGAGCAGTGTTCTTGTCGCTTCCTGTACAATTTCTCCTGGGCCCCAGCAGATGTGGCATAGATGTAATACCTCTTGGGACAGTCAGCAAATCTTCTTGTTGCTCCTCTCTTTTCTCTGCCATCTATAAAATCATCTGTACCTTCTCTGCCCTGGAGTAAGAACAGTTTGGGTTAAAGGGGATTTGCAGTTATTTGAGAGATGTTTTTTTTGGGGGGGGGGTGTGTGCAAGCTCATTCATCTTCTCCAGAGAGCAGTGGTGGCTTCTTTCTGAGATTTGAATTTCCTGACTGTCAGATTCTGAATTGGTTTCCAGTGCCATATAGGAGTTTTCTCCCACTAAGCAGGGTACATGTCCAGGCAAAGAACTGTTGGTTGCCCACAGAAGTTGCATGCCACTATTGCACAAGGGTATACTTCTGCAGGGTCTCCTGCTTAGTCATAGTTTTTTTGACCATTGTCCTTGAGCAGATCCCATACGGCTTTCCAGAACTATGAGGATTAGCCTATAGGGAAGTAGTTTCACTTTCCATTCTAGCAGGGTATTCCAATGTTCTGTGACCACAGCCTGTGGTATGTTCAGCAGTTGTGTCTTACTTTTGAGCTATGGCAGGTGATCAATTGCTTTGGCAATGGTCTACATTGTCTTGTGGACTTCATGGGTCTCCCCAGCCAACAGGTCTCTGTGAGAGACAACCATATTCTTGGCCTGGCTCAGTCCATGATTTTCAGGTTCAGATTTTTCTACCTTGTGTCCAGATTGTCTCCCCTCCATTTTTACTTATGGTTATATCTTATATAATGCTAACCTATTTGTATGGAACTGATTCATGCTCTATTAACTTTGTGTAGTTCCCTCCCCACCCTTTCTATCCCTACCACTCCAAGTGCTCCCACTTCTGATAATCTGTTCCCCTCAACCTGACAAGTAATGTCTCCTCTCCTCTCTCCCTGTTTCTTCTCCCTCTTCATCTCATTCTAGGTTTATGCCCTCATTACTGGTACTTGCTGCTATTTGAACTCATCTCCAACTGATCCCAGTTAGGAACCACAAATGAAAGAGTACATGAAATGTTTGTCTTCCTGTGTCTGTGTGACCTTACTTAGAATGATTATTTTTACATCCCTGTTCATTTCTTCAGAAATTTTACTATCTCATGTTTCCTTACAACAGAGTAGAATTCCACTGTGTACATCTTTTAAAAGTTTTATTTTTATTTATTTATGACAGAGAGAGAGAGAGAGGGAGGGAGGGAGAGAAAGAGAAAAAGAGCACATGCAAGTAGGTGCACCAGGGTGTCCAGCTGATGCAAACAAAATCCATATGCACCACATATGCATCTGGCTGTACACATGTCTGGGGAATCAAACCTGGGTCCTTAGGCTTTGCAAGCAAGCACCTTAACCACTGACATGTCTACGGCCCAATTTTTGTTTTTATTTTCAAGGAGGGGGTAGAGAAAGGACTCATCAGGGTTTCTAGCTGCTGAAAACACAGTCTGGATGAAGGCACCACTTTGTACATCTGGCTTTACATGGGTACGGCGGGAGCTGAACCTGGGTACTTAGGTTTTGCAGGCAAGTGCATTAACCACTGGGTCATCTCTCCAGCACCACGCCCCATATTCTACAAGCTTCTGGCTCATGACACAACCGTGACCAGGGCATATGGACAAGGCAAAAGTGGATACATTTTCAGCAAATATTATTTGGTCTGTTTTTTGTAGAAATTCTTTTCTTTTTAATTTAATATTAAAATTGAGAGGGTGGTAGGTTGGGAGGGAGGGAGAGAATTGATATATCTGGGCCTCAGCCACCACAATCAAATGCCAGATGTTTGTGCCACCTAGTGGGCATGTGCGACCTGGCAATTGCCCTGCCATATATGAAAACAGGGCTGGACAGAAGCCACAGATGTTAAAGGTACTTTTTTCCAAAGCTTATCAGCCCAGGGTTAAATTCCTCGGTACCCATGTAAATCCAGGCACATAAAAGTGGTGCATGCATCTAGAGTTCATTTGCAGTGCCTAGAGGGGCCAGAACACCCAGTATTTGTCTCTCTGGTAAATAAATAAAGTAAATATATTTCAGGTATAAAAAAAAAAACTGTTTAACTTGCCAAAATAGTAAGTGAAATGAGTTATTAATTTCATATTTTCCTACTTGATTTATTTATTCTTATACTTGAGGTTTCAGGAACTGAGGTTGTGGATAACAATGAATTATTTCTTTCCTATCCCTTTTCTTCCCATTTCTTAGCAGCAATAAAAAGGAGGAAGCACTAAAACTGGAGTTTGTTTGCAGAAGCAGGAGTCCCAGGCACACCCATTCTCTCTGTCTGTGTCTATTCTCACTCTCTCTTTCTCTCTGCTTGCAAATAAATAAATAAAATTATTTTAAAACTGTATGGAAATTCAGGAAATTACCCATATTTAATGTTATTTGGACAATATCTTGGTATATTAATGATATAATTTGAAAATTACATTTATATTTCAATTTTCCAAACCTATTTTCTTCTTTGCTTTGACCATGTTTCTATCCTCTTTTTCTGTCTTCCTTCCCTCTTCCGTTCTCTTTCCTTCCTTCCCCTTATTTCTTTTCTTCTTTGCTTTCTCTCTCCTTCCCTCTCTCTCTCCTTCGCTGCCTTCCTTCTTTGCTTTCTTCCTTTCTTTCTCCCTGCTTCCCTCCCTTGCTTCTTCTTCCTTCCTTCCTTCTTCTGTCCCTCTCTCCTACCTCCCTCTCTCTCCTTTCTCCTTCTCTTCCTTCCTTCATTTCGTTCCTCACCCTCCCATTCCATTTTTCCTTCCTTCCTTCTTTCCTTCCTTCCTTCCTTCCTTCCTTCCTTCCTTCCTTCCTTCCTTCCTTCCTTCCTTCCTTCCCATGTAAATAAGTTTTTTTGTTGTTTCTTTGTTGTTGCACTGTGCCTGGTCTGGAAGTTTACCTCAGTGAACCTATAGCTGTCTGCTACATTGACATTTTTTAGACTTTAATTTACGCATTTGAGAGAGAGAGAGAGAGAAAGAGAGAGAAAGAGCGAGAGAGAGAGACAGAGAGAGAGAGCTAGCGCAAGGAGGTGATCTTGAAATATACCTGGCATGGAGTTCAGCTCCAGAGATAGGTCCCACCACCTAATGTGACAGCTCCTCCCATGAATCCTATAGTTAACAGGACATCAAGTGCATAATCAGGAGAAGAAAATGAGAACATATTTATTACAGAGAGAGGGGGGATAGGGAGGGAGAGACAACAGGTGCACCAAAGCCTTTAGCCATTGCAATTTAACTCCAGACACACATGCCAACTTGAGCATCTGGCTTACATGGGAACTGGGAATCAAACCTTGAACCAGGGTCCTTCGGCTTCTCAGCCAAGTGCTTAACTGATAGGCCATCAGTCTGATATTCTTATTCTTATTCTCAGGGTGTCTTCTGGACCTGGAGCTCATCAATTCAGCTTGACTCACTGGCCAGTGAACATCAGTATTCCCTGTCTTTATAGCATTTTTATGACAGACACACATTAACACTCCTAGGATTTTACATGGTTGCTGGGTATTCGAACTCAGTTCCACATGGCAGTGTGGCCAAGTCTTAACCCACCCTACCACCTCTCTGGGCCCCAGGATTGCTGTTCAACACAAAGGATGCATTGAAAAATTGCAATGTAAAGCCATGCATGGTAGCACATGCCTTTAATACCAACACTCCAGAGAAAGAGCTGGGAGGATCATTGTGAGTTGGAAGCCAGCCTGAGCCTACAGAGTGACTTCCAGGTCAGCCTGTGATTGAGCCAGACCCTAAAAAAAAAAAAAAAAAAAAAAAAAGCACAATATGAACCATGGTAGAAGAAAGTGAGGAAATATCCTTAAATTTTTTATTTTATTTTATTTTTGAGAGAGAGTGAGAATGGTCATGCCAGGGCCTCCAGCCACTGCAAATGAACTGCACATGAATGCACCACCTTGTGCATCTGCCTTTATCTGGATCCTGGAGAAGGTCCTTAGGCATTGTAGGCAAGTGCCTTTACCACTAAACCATCACTCCTGCCCTGATTTTTTTTTTCTTTAATTATTTGAGAGATGGTTTCAAGGCTGCCTAAAACTATCCATCCTCATCCGTTAGCCTTATGATAGTTTTGATTACAAGCTTAAGCCTCCATGCCCTTGAACATTTTTGTATAGGATTTACAAAATGAAATCAGAGATATAAAAAGATGTTCAGTGACATAGTGACTGAGTTTCTTTACAACATGCTCCTCCAGACATAAAATGGCCTGGATATCCATGACCTCACACTGCCTGATACTACATACACAAGAACATCATAATAGGAGGAAAAAATGTGACATCAAAATAAAAGAGAGACTGATTGAGAGGGGGAGGGTATGTGATGGAGACTGGAGTTTCTCAAATAGGTAAGTGGGGGTAGGGAGGGAATTACCTTAGGTTATTGTCTACAATTATGGAAATTGAGTCATCCTGGGAACCATGTCTCAAATAATTTTAAAAAATTAGATTTGTGAATGAATGCCTCTTGAAGGCAGTGTATTGTTGGGAGGAGTTTTATGGGTATTGTTGCCAGTTTACCCTTGCCAGTGTTTTGCACATTCTTCTGTTCCTGTTGTCCACCTAATGTTGGCCAGGGAGTGATGTCCATCCTCTGCTCATGCCATCATTTTAACTGCCATCATGGAGCATGCACTTGAGTCTTTAAGCCAAAATAAACCTATTTTCCTCCACAAGATGCTCTTTGTTGGGTTACTTATACCAGCAATGTGAACCTGACTGCAACTGTAAAGTGTTACCAAGGAATGGGATTGCTGCTAGACACCTGGCTGTGTGGGTTTGGCATTTTGTAGCTAATTTTCAAGAAGAATGTGGAAGGATTGGAAAGCTTGGCATAAGAGATGCCTTGTAGTGCTGTATGTCGTTTGGTGGACTATTCTTGTCAGAGTTGAAAGAGCTGAGTGCAGTAATAACTATAGACCATGAGGTTTGGCTTATGAACACGAGAAAGAGCTTTGCCTGGACTGTCCTAGCAGTTTGTGTGAGAAGTTTGCTATTGTGCCCATGTCCTGAGAAGTTGTGCAGGGTTGCTTAGAAATGAACTGCTGTGAGCAGAGGGATGTGTCACAGAAAGAAATCTTTAGGCCAAAACTGCTGCCTGTTCAGATGAACTTGAGAGATTACAGCCTTTGAGATTGGGCCAGTTTACCTGGACTGGGGCAACAGGAAGAACATAGACTCTTGAAGGGGCCTGAGTGCTCAAGGAATGTCCTCCTTTTAAAGTCTGCTTTATTCGCCTTTGGATTAACAAATTGGCTTTGTGGAGTATGAGAAATTTAGGAAAGAGAGGCTCATTGAGTTTGCAACATGGTCTTGTGTTTTGTGAATGGCCATGGGCAGTGTGAAAAAGGTTTGCTGGATGCCAGCATGGAGACCCCCATGGGGCCGTGAGGATTAACTGTGGGTTGCAGTGGAGACACAGTGGAGAAGCCGTGGCCACGAAATAGCTGCCAAGGAGAGCGGCTGGCCCCAGATGGAGTTTTGCTGGACGGTGAGGAGCACAGCTGGAGGAGCTGAATGGGAACTCCAAAGACTTGTGGTTGGTTAGAATTATTGGACTTGGAGATTTGTTGTTGGACATGGAACAACCTAATTTTATGTTTGCCCCGTTTAAATCTCATATTGGTTGAATATTTCTCTGCTATGTCCAATGACATCTTTTGCAGTGTGAATGTTTATTCTGTGCCATTATGGGTTTTTTAGGGGGTTTTTTTGGTGTTATGACTCAGTTTATCCTCCTTGGATATGGGGATATATGAACGTTATTGGAATTGATAAAAACTATGGGGACTTAAAAGTTGGATGAATGCATTGCATTTCACATTATGTATGGTTATGAGTTTATGGGGCCCAGGGGCAGAATGTGGTGGTTTGATTCAGGTGTCCTCCATAAATTTAGGTGTTTGAATGCTAGGTTCCCAGCTGATGGAGATTTGGGAATTAATGTCTCTTGGAGGCAGTGTGTTGTTGGTGACAGGCTTATGGGCATTGTAGCCAGTTTCTCTTGCCAGTATTTGGCACATTCTCATGTTCCTGTTGTCCACCTGATATTGACCAGGAGGTGATGTCCATCCTCTGCTCATGCCATCATTTTTTCTGCCATTGTAGAGAATCCCTTGAAGTCTGTAGGCCAAAATAAAGCTGTTTTGCTCTCACAAGATGCTCTTGGTTGGGTGATTTCTACCAACACTATGAGCCTGACTGCAACGAACCTGGTGGCTCATTTGGCCTGGCTGTTCACATGTAAGGCTTGCAGTGTCTATTGTTGAATATCTCCACTGGTGATTTCTTTCTCCCATTGAACTCCATGCAATGTAGCTTTTTCAAGCTTTCTGTCAGCAGTTCTACATGGAGGAGGCTTCCAGCTCAGCTCCAGGAGGGTTTCTCCATGACCATACAGCCCAAGTATGTGGAGTCTTCAGCAACAGGGTATTACCATCTATTCCTAGTAGGAAACCAAGAATCTTGGCAATAGCCTGTAACATTTGGGAGTATTGGTGACCTTCCCTGGCCAACAACTCACTGGAAAGTATCCCATACATGGCACTGAATATTTTCTAGTAACAATCTATGGCTCCTGAGTGTTCATTGTCCAAAAAAATGTAGGTTTCCATATGACTTACTTATATCTTCTTAAATTTTAATTAATCTTCCCTGTACCTTTTCTTTACTCAATCTCTTCCCCGGACCTCACCTAGGCCTTTCACCCGCATTAATATGTTATTATACTTACATATATTTAGACCCCCTCCCTTCCTTTCTATTCCCTTTCTAGCTTAATGGTCTCTACTACTGAGGTCTATTCCTACTCACATAGAAGTCCACTCACTTGTAGCTAAGATCCACATATGTCTGCAGTTCGTTTGCAGTGGCTAGGGGCCCTGGCGTATCCATTCTCTCTATGTGCCTGTTTTTCTCTCATAAATAAGTAAAAAAGAAGCAGGCGTGGTGTCATGTTTCTTTAAATCCAGCACATTGGAGGCAGAGGTAGGAGGATCATGGCTGTGAGTTCAAGGCCACCCTGAACTACCATGCAATTTCCTGGTCAGCCTGGGGTTTAGTGAAAACCTATCTCAAAAACACACACACACAAAATGAAGAGCATAGTGTTAATTAAAATTCATTTTCCTTTCTACTCATTCTTTCTACTCAGTCAATGCAGTTCCAACTTATTGCTTTCAACACCTCGCATGGCTAGGGACATGAGTGGAGCTAGAAATGAGTCTTAAGTAGCTAAATCAAGGGATGAAAACATGGAGGAGGAGGGTTGGTGCCTCTGGGAAAAATTATTTGATGTCAAGTTCCCAGCTTGTACAGGTACCGTCATACCTTGAAATTGGTGCATACTACACCATTTAAACTTGTCCTCCACTCCCAGCTTCCCTCCATCCTCATCTGTCCTCCATGGCTAACTCTCTTGTGACTCTCCTCCATGTCTAACTCTCTTGTGACTCACCTCCATGTCTAACTCTCTTGTGACTCTCCTCCATGTGTAACTCTCTTGTGACTCTCCTCCATGTGTAACTCTCTTGTGACTCTCCTCCATGTGTAACTCTCTTGTGACTCTCCTCCATGTCTAACTCTCTTGTGACTCTCCTCCATGTTTAACTCTCTTGTGACTCTCCTCCATGTGTAACTCTCTTGTGACTCTCCTCCATGTTTAACTCTCTTGTGACTCACCTCCATGTGTAACTCTCTTGTGACTCTCCTCCATGGCTAACTCTCTTGTGACTCTCCTCCATGTCTAACTCTCTTGTGACTCTCCTCCATGTGTAACTCTCTTGTGACTCTCCTCCATGTGTAACTCTCTTGTGACTCTCCTCCATGTTTAACTCTCTTGTGACTCTCCTCCATGTGTAACTCTCTTGTGACTCTCCTCCATGTTTAACTCTCTTGTGACTCACCTCCATGTTTAACTCTCTTGTGACTCTCCTCCATGGCTAACTCTCTTGTGACTCTCCTCCATGTGTAACTCTCTTGTGACTCTCCTCCATGTGTAACTCTCTTGTGACTCTCCTCCATGTTTAACTCTCTTGTGACTCTCCTCCATGTGTAACTCTCTTGTGACTCTCCTCCATGTTTAACTCTCTTGTGACTCACCTCCATGTGTAACTCTCTTGTGACTCTCCTCCATGGCTAACTCTCTCGTGACTCTCCTCCATGTCTAACTCTCTTGTGACTCTCCTCCATGTGTAACTCTCTTGTGACTCACCTCCATGTGTAACTCTCTTGTGACTCTCCTCCATGTTTAACTCTCTTGTGACTCTCCTCCATGTGTAACTCTCTTGTGACTCTCCTCCATGTGTAACTCTCTTGTGACTCTCCTCCATGGCTAACTCTCTTGTGACTCTCCTCCATGTCTAACTCTCTTGTCACTCTCCTCCATGTTTAAGTCTCTCATCACTCTTCTCCATGTCTTATTCTTTTGTAATCCTCCCCTACCCCTAATCTTCTACATCCCAAGCCCTCCTCCATCCTTAACCCACATGCATCCCTAACCTTGATCCATCCTTAACTCTTCCTCATCCTTAATCATCCCCCAACACTAACCCTCCTCCACCCCCACTCCTCTCCTGCCTGTACTTGATAAGAACTCCTGCACTTGCAGATCATCCAACATCATCCACCCACTTCAGAATTATTGACATATCCACATGTGCAAAGCCTTTTGGATAGGCATAGTAATGAAAAAACTCCAAGTTCTGAGGATCCATGCATAGAACAGGGCAGTGTAATTTGTCTGCCTTTGAATGCAAGGATCTTGTGTTTCTGTGTGTTCTCGAAGGGGCTTCAAAGAGGACTTAGACCTAACTGGACACTGTCACAAGGATCCTGCTTTCTTTATTTTCCTGCCATTCCCTTCCTCCATCTTTCCATTTAAATATTTTATTTCTTTGAGAGAGAGAGAGAATGGGTTCACCATGGCCTCCAGCCACCACTACAGGGAAACTCCAGATGCATAAGCCACCTTGTGCAACTAGCTTCACATGGGTACTGGGGAATCAAACCTGGTTCCTTTGAATTTTCAGGCAAGTGCCTTAACCACTAAGCCATTTCTCCAGCCCCCTTTTTCTTTTAAACAACAGACACTTGCATCCCAACTGCCTTTCTTGCTCCCTTGATGCCTGTCTGTCAGTCCTCAGTGATGCTCATCTGTCCTTGAGCAATTTCAGGAGACTGAGCCAGGGTGGTTGTGGCATGTATGAACCAGGAGTGGGGTCTTCGATACTGTATCCCCTAGAACTCATATGAGGCCAATTTCAACACACATACTCCAGACAGCATCTTCACCATTTGCAGAACTTCCCATGGCTTTTGGCCAACTTTTCTTCCTGCCCTTGCATTTTTTCTCTCTTTTTTAAAAAGTATTTATTTAACAGGGGGAAGAGAAGGGGTGCAGCAGAGCCTCCAGCCACTGCAAACAAAATCCGGATACATAAGCCACTTTGTATGTCTGGCTTTACCTGGGTTCGGGGGAATTGAACCTGGACTTGTGGTCAAGTGCCCTCACGGCTAAGTCATCTGTCCAGCCTATGCCCTTGCATTCTTGATGAGCAGATACTGAATAAACATTCAATGCTATGGAAGTCTTTCCTGATTTGATTCTTGCTAGCTGCATTTTAAAAAGTTATTTACTTATTTGGGAGCAGAGAGAGATTGAAGAGGGACACAGAGACAGTGTGTGTGCACCAAACCTCTAGCTGCTGCAGATAAACTCCATATCCATGCACCTCCTTGTGCATCCATGCTTACTTGGCTCTTGGGCAATCAAACTTGGGTTGTTGGGCTTTGTCTTAACCACTGAGCATCTCTCCATCCGTCTCTAACTCTAATTATCTGAAAGCATGTGTTCATCAGGCTGGTAGCTATCTATCTTCTTAATACTTTCACACACTAACACAGACAGATGTGATGGATATAAAAAAGGTTTAACTCATCTTCCTTGGAAGTGAATGGTTGAGGATAATGTATGGTGACTGTGTTTTCATGGACAAGACTTCCAAGTTGACTTAGAAACAGGAAAATCAAAGAAAGTATATTGACAAAAAATATATTGAATATGCTTCCTGTTGTAATGAATGTCTGTGTCTAGGTCTGTCTGTCCCTCCTATAAATCCACAATAGAGATTTCCAACCTGACAAATTAATCTAAATTAATTAAATTAATCTATAGGTCCTACCTCATAGATACCCCATAGACAATAACTGCCTTTATTTTATTTTTTTTTAATTTTCTTTTTTTTTTTGAGGCAATATCTTGCTCTAGCCCCATCTGACTTGTAATTTACTATGTAGTGTCAGGCTGACCTCAAAACACACCACAATCCTCCTAGGTCAGCCTCCCAAATTCAAGGATTAAAGGTGTAAACCACTGCTCCTGTCTTTTCTTTCCTATTTTTGTTTACAGATTTAATATATTTATTTTTTGCGTGAAGGAGAGACAGATAGACTGACAGAATAGGTTCACAATGTCCTCCAGCCACTGCAAATGAACTCAAGATGCATGTGCCGCCTTATGCATCTCCCTGTATGTGGGTCGTGGGAAAATAAACCTGGGTCCTTAAGCTTTACAAGCAATCACCTTTAACGACTGAGCAATCTCTCCATTCCTCATGTCAGAGTTCTTGTGTGCAGAGAGATTGATATTTTCCCCAGTGATTTTTTTCAGCAGATTAAACTTTCGGAAGGTCTTGTGTAGTGCATAGCTTTTCTACGTTGGAGCACAAAGCTGACCTTTTGTCTCTTTAAAGACTTTCATAAAAATCCGGGCTTGGTGGCACATGCCTTTAATCCCAGAACTTGGGAGGCAGAAGCGGGTTGATCACCGTGAGTTCGAGGCCACCCTGAGATTACATAGTGAATAACAGGTCAGCCTGGGTTACAGTGAGACCCTACCTCAAAGCCCCCGCAAGAAAACAATTTCATAATAATTAGAACATTATCCTTGGCTTGTGGTATTGATGGCTAAGTGTATGCTGACAATAAAGTTAATGGTGAATAATTGTATATTATGCATTTGTAAACATATAACAAAAATTTAAAATACATAATATGGATAAAAATAATATAATAATTTGGGGGGCTCTGTTATTGAATTGTGATTGAAAATTGATATAATGTTGTGATTTGATGCTATGGTGGTTTGAATGGATGTCCCCCAATAGATGCAGGAGTTTTATTCAAGTTTGTAATTTTAATCTCCAGCCAGAATGCTAGAGGAGCTGTCACTGTGGGTGGATCCTGGGGTGCAGAAGATTTGGGGTAGTTTGGGGGCAGATTTATTTCCAGCTAAAACTATGCAAAGTGCTTGATTTCTGTCATTAGGGAATTCCTGAAGTGTGCTTCTTTGTGATGTTGGTGGCAGTTGCCTTTTTTCCCTCTCTGTGTGGGTCTGTGAAGTTGGGCCCAGCTTCTTCCACCATGATGGCTTTTCCACTGAGTCTGAAAGCTTCAATGAATTCCCTTCCTCCCATACACTATGCCTGGTCTGGGGAATCATCCCAGCAAATGAAGCTGACCAGGACAGATGCTCACAGATAATTTTTAATTTTTTTCTTGTATTTTGAGGTAACGTCTCATTCTAGCCCAGGCTGACCAGGAATTCACTATGTGGTCTCAGACTGGCCTCATGCTCAGAGTGATCTCCTACCTCTGCCTCCTGAGTGCTGAGATTAAAGGCATGCACCCCCATACCCAGATACTAATAGTTTTTTTTGGTTTTAAGGCAAGCCCAACAGAATGGCCTTTTTATGTATGAGAGATAGAAGAGAGAGGGGGCGGGGAGAGAAAGAGAAAGAAAGAATGAAAGAGAGATTGAATGGTTGTTTCAGGTCCTCTAGCCCCTGTAATTAATCTCCATACATTTGAATCATCTTCTGCAGAGGTACAAGCTTTTGTGTCACCTTGTATGTCTGGCTTGCATGGGATTTGAAGAGTTGAACATGGGTCTTTGGGCTTCTCAGATAGGAGCCTTAACCACTAAGCCATGGTTAAGGTGCTTGCTTGCAAAGCCAAAGGACCCAGGATTCATTCCTCAATACCAACTTAAAGCCAAATGCACAAGGTGATACATGTGCCTAGAGTTTGTTTGCAGCAGCTAGAGGCCCTGGTACACCCATTCTCTTTCTCTCTCTCTCATATTACCTACATGCACTACAAGCCGGTGAATGTGTTTGATAGTTTGCTTAATTCACTTTTTTCTTCCATTATTGAAAATATTTATGCATGTATGTAATATTTATCAAAAGTCCTAACACATAGCCCAGGTTGGCCTCTAATATGTAAAGAATCTCCTGCCTCAGTCTCCTAAATACTGAGACCATAGCTGTACACCACCATATCGAACCTGAATAGTAACTTTTAAATTACATTAAGTTTTTTTTGAGAGAGAAAAAAAGTTTTCATTTGTATTTTTAAATTTGGTTTTAATATTTGTTTATTTTTTTATTTGTTTGGAAGCAGGGCAAGATAGAACAGCATATCAGGGCCTCCAGCCACTGGAAACAAACTGTAGACACATGCACCACCTTCTGTACCTGACTTGATGTAGATCCTGGGTAACGGAACTTCAAGTGTTAGGCTTTGCGGCCAAGCACCTGAGTTGTTGAGCCATCTCTCAAACCTGTTTTTTTATTATTATTATTATTATTATTATTATTATTATTATTATTATCATCATCATTATCATTATTATTTCAGATGTGACTGTGAGTTTGTACAGTTGTATCTAAGAAGGTGAACTGTTATTTGTGGTTCTTTAAATAGCAATTGTTTGGTCTTTAGGATTTGATGCAAGCCATTCTTTGCAGAATTATTTTTTTCTTTCCAAAATAGATAATGAGGGCATGTTTCCATGGAGTCTATGTGAATATTCTCTTTAAAGCAGCCTTTGAAATTTATTGGCCTTGTGGATCACTGTGAGAAAGGCCCATGTTTGATTTTTTTTTCTGAGTAGATCAGTTCATTAATCATTATTCTGACATTTAAAATGAAATTGCATTGTGATATTTCCATTCCCCTTTCTCCTTCCCTTTATTCATTCCTTCATTCCTCTCTTCCTTATCTCTTTCCTTTCTCCCTTCTTCCCATCTCCTTTCATTCTCTCTCCTCAAAGCTTGAGGACCCAAGTTTGATTCTGTAGTACCCACATAAGCCATATGCACAAGGTAGCACCTGTGTCTGGAGCTTGATTGCAGTGTTTGTAGGCCCTAGCATAACCATTGTCTCTATCGGATTCTCTCTCAAACATGGAAATAAGTAAAAATATTTTTTTAAAAAAACTATAAGAGCAAACTTAGGATTTAAAGGGACCACACTCAGGTTAAATGCCAGAAGAAAATGCAAGTGACTGTCTTTTCTTAAATGTAAATGTTAGTCCTGTCCTTTAAAAAAAAAAATAAATATCAAGTTTAATGCACAGCATACTGAACAGAAATTTAAAATTCTCTAAATCGGGCTGGAGAGATGGCTTAGCGGTTAAGCGCTTGCCTGTGAAGCCTAAGGACCCCGGTTCGAGGCTCAGTTCCCCAGGTCCCACGTTAACCAGATGCACAAGGGGGCGCACGCGTCTGGAGTTTGTTTGCAGAGGCTGGAAGCCCTGGTGCGCCTATTCTCTCTCTCCCTCTATCTGTCTTTCTCCCTGTGTCTGTCGCTGTCAAATAAATAAATAAAAAATGAACAGAAAAAATATTAAAAAAAATTCTCTAAATCATTTATTCAAAAGTATTAAACATAATACTTATCTGCAGTATACTTTGTTCTAGTATGTGATTGCAATTGGCTTTACAAGGAGAGGTTAGCTTTCATTTGCATTGGGCTTTACATGGATGCTTTACATGGGCATTGTAACCATGGTGCTGGAAGTCTACCTGCTTGTGACTTTCCTGTGGTCAGGTTCCTCAGGATCACCTGACTTCCATGAGTCACATGGTGGGAAACAATAAGATAAGTGTGTTATCATGCCTCCTCATGCTAACAAATCTACCAGGATTCCTACTTGATGACATATTATCTCCTACTGATCATATTGTAAAATCTGCCCCCCCGCCACCGCAGGGCTGAAACAGTTAAAACATACACCTGCAAAGCCTAAGGACCCAAGTTCAATTCACAAGATCTAGGCAAGCTATATGCATAATTTCGTGCATCCATCTGAAGTTCATTTACAATGGTTTAAGCCCCTGCACGCTCATTCTTTCTCTCTCCAATATATAAATGAATAAAATATCTTTTATTTTAAAGATGGCCTATCTTAAAACTGTCTTTGCTTTGAGATACACAATGTTGATTAATGGTTTAACCAGAAAAACCTCGGGGGAGACAAAAATCTGACCCATCATGGGATGTTTTTCTTCCATTAGGAAAATTACAGTAACATTTGCAACTTTGAAATTCTCGTTATATGTTCCCTTCACATGTGGGATAAAGGGGACAATGTGGGTATGGGTTCAGATGCTGGAGGGTTACCAATGGCTTGCATAAATTTTTGGAATGTAAATTCCAGTCACATGTGGTAGTGAGTTAATTAACTTTTACACCTGATTTGGGGGTGAGAGCCAAGCACACATTTAATCCCAGCACTGATGAGATAGAGTTAGGAGGATCATGGCCATGAATTTGTTGCCAACCTGAGACTACATAGTGAATTCCAGGTCAGCCTGGCCTAAAACAAAACCTTACATCAAAATAAATAAATAAATAAATAAATAAATAAATAAATAAATAAACAAACAAACAAATAAATAGCATCTGGAAGCTCCCTTCCTATATCAATTTGTTGAATTCCAAATGTATTTGAGAGTAACTGTGTCTTTTTGTGTTGCTTTGTTTTTAGTTTTTAGAGAAAGAGAGAGAATTGGCATGCCAGTGACTCAGACACTGCAATCGAACTTATACCATATAGTGGGCATGTGCAATCTTGTACTTGCCTCCCCTTTGTGTGTATACCTTAGTGGGATCTGGAGAGATGAACATGGGAACTAAGGTTTCATAGGCAAACACGTCAACCACTAGACCATCTCTCTACCCCTCTCTATATTTTTGAAAAGAGGTTTTGTTATTGTTGTTGTTTTTAAATTTATTTTTATTAGTTTTCTATTCGGCAAATACAGGCAGTTTGGTACCATTATTAGGCTCATCCATGATCTACCCCCTCCCCAGTGGCCCCTCCTTGTTGATGTATATGGGTTGTGCATTGTGGAGTTGGCCCAAAGATATCTGTACCATAAATGTCTCTGCATATCATGACCCAATATGTGGCTCTGACATTCTTTCCGCCCCCTCTTCTTCAAAATTTCCCTGAGCGTGTTGGGCTCATTTTTGGTCTGCTTCAGTGATGAGGTGTTGGGGGCCTCTGAGGCTCTGGATCTCTGATTTGGTAGGAGTTGACTTTTCTCTGTGTTGGTCTCCTTCCCCCTTATGCTGGTATCCGGTTCATCAGGAAAACAGCATCCTTGCTTGTTTCGCCAATTTTCCTTAGTTTCAGTTGGGGCCCTTTTGAGGTATGATGGAGTGGCTCTCTTCTTAGGTTTTGCATCTGTCTGCAAAAGATAAGCAGATTCTCCAACGGAGAGCCCATTAGCACCAGGACAAAGGGGATAACCCTTACATTTTTGTAGAGAGTTTAATAGGTGTCAGCCCTTTTGTACCCCATGATTGATGGTAGCTTGATATTTGAGAGTGGGCTTTTGTTTGGATATGGTTCTGCCTTGTTTCCCAGCCTCAGCTATGGGTCCCGTACCACTGAGGGGATCAGTTAGCCATATCAAGAGCAGTTGGTTCCCCACCATCAAATGGAAGCTATGAGCAATGTAACCCTGACCAACCTACTGCTAGAACTTGCAGGAAAGCAACAAAGGACCAATAATCATGTGGATGCTACCATCACTAAGCTAGAATAATTTGATAAGAGATTGGAAGGAGTTCAAAGAGAGTTAATAGTTTTGAGGGACAGTGAAAAAAAAAAAAAGAGGACCTTAAAAATCAGCTGGCCACACTAAATGAAGACATAGAGAAATGCAAGGATGAATTCCAATAATCATCAAGAAAATCAGAAAATGATGTGAAAAAGGAGCTTGACCGAAAAATGGAAATGATAAAAGGGAAAGTAGTAGAAAATGCAAACTTAAATGAATGAGTCCAAAACTCTCTAGAGGCTCTAAAGAATAGAGTCAGCGAAGTGGAGGATAGAAACTCTGATCTGGAAGACAGGATGGAAGAAACAGTTCAAGAGTTCAAAAATCTCAGTAAGTTCAAAAGTTCCTGTGAACATAACATGAGGGAATTGTGGGATACACTTAAACGTCCTAATATCATAATCATTGGAATACAAGAAGGAGAAGAATTTCAGACCAAAGGTGTGGAGAACTTATTTAACAAAATAATTGAAGAAATCTTCCCCAGTCTCTTAAAAGAAAGACCCATCAAGATACAAGACGTGAACAGAACTCCAAACAGACTGGACCAACGGAGAAACTCTCCAAGACATATTATCATTAAGACTCTAAACATTGACACCAAAAAGAAAATCCTAAAAGCAGCTAGGGAAAAACAGTGCACCACTTTTAAAGGAAACCCCATCAGAATTACTTCAGGCTTCTCAATGGAAACCCTGAAAGCTAGAAGGGTCTGGATTGAAACCCTCCAAAGTCTAAGCACCTTTTGCTTCCAACCTAAACTACTTTACCCGGCAAAAGTATCCCTCATAATAGATTGTGAAAGAAAAACTTCCCATGACAAAACTCAGCTTTACAATTATATGAACACAAAACCAAACCTACAGAGAATACTTCAGGAAATTCTCCACAGAGAAGAAACAAATAATCAAACTCAAATGCCTACAATGTAATACATTACATAAACGGGTTGAAGGACAAAAATCACATGATCATCTCATTAGATGCAGAGAAAGCATTTGACAAACTCCATCTTCCCTTCATGATAAAAGTCCTACAGAGACTGGGAATAGAAGGAACATGTCTCAATATAATAAAGGCTATTTATGACAAGCCTACAGCCAACATATTACTAAATGGGGAAAAACTGGAAGCTTTTCCACTAAAATCAGGAACAAGACAAGGGTGTCCACTATCTCCACTTTTATTTAATATAGTTTTGGAAGTCTTAGCCATAGCAATAAGGCAAGAGACACACATAAAAGGGATACAAATTGGAAAGGAAGAGATCAAGTTATCATTATTTGCAGATGACATGATTCTATACATAAAGGACCCTAAAGACTCTACTAGCAAACTGTTAGAGCTGATCAAAACCTACAGCAATATAGCAGGATACAAAATAAATGCACAGAAATCAGTAGCCTTCATATATGCTAACAATAAACACACTGAGGATGAAATCAGAGAATCACTTCCATTCACAATTGCATCAAAAAAAATAAATAAATAAATAAAGTACCTTGGAATAAACCTAACCAAGGAAGTAAAGAATGTCTGCAATGAGAACTTTAAAAGACTCAAGCAAGAAATTGCAGAAGACACTAGAAAGTGGAGAAACATCCCTTGTTCCTGGATTGGAAGAATCAATCTTGTGAAAATGGCAATCTTACCTAAAACAATCTACACATTTAATGCAATCCCTATCAAAATTCCAAAGGCTTTCTTCATGGAAATAGAAAAAACAATCCAAATATTCATTTGGAATCACAAAAAACCTCGAATATCTAAAATAATACTGAGCAACAAAAAAGAGGCTGGTGGTATCACCGTACCTGATTTTAACCTATACTACAGAGCCATAGTAACAAAAACAGCATGGTACTGGCACAAAAACAGACATGTAGATCAGTGGAACAGAATAGAGGACCCAGATGTAAGCCTAAGTAGCTATAGCCACCTGATATTCGATAAAAATGCCAAAAATACTCATTGGAGAAGAGACAGCCTCTTCAGCAAATGGTGTTTTGAAAACTGGATATATATCTGCAGAAGGATGAAAATAGATTCTTCTCTCTCGCCATGCACAAGAATTAAGTCCAAATGGATTAAAGACCTTAACATCAGACCGGAAACTCTGAAACTGCTAGAGGAAAAAGTAGGGGAAACCCTTCAACATATTGGTCTTGGCAAAGACTTTCTGAATACAACCCCAATTGCTCAGGCAATAAAACCACAGATTAATCACTGGGACCTCATGAAATTACAAAGATTTTGCACCGCAAAGGACACAGTGAAAAAAGCAAAGAGGCAACCTACAGAATGGGAAAAAAAATCTTTGCCATCTATATATCTGATAGAGGATTAACATCTAGGATATATAAAGAACTCAAAAAGTTAACAAATAAGGAATCAAACAAGCCAATCAAAAAATGGGCTATGGAGCTAAATACAGAGTTCTCAAAGGAAGAAATACGAATGGCATATAAGCATCTAAAAAATGTTCTACGTCACTAGTCATCAGGGAAATGCAGATTAAAACTACATTGAGATTCCATTTCACTCCTGTCAGATTGGCCACCATCATGAAAACAAATGATCATAAATGTTGGTGGGGATGTGGAAAAAAAGGAACCCTTCTACACTGCTGGTGGGAATGCAATCTGGTCCAGCCATTGTGGAAAACAGTGTGGAGGTTCCTAAAACAGCTAAAGATTGATCTACCATATGACCCAGCTGTAGCACTCCTAGGCATATATCCAAAGGAGTCATCTCATTTCCTTAGAAGTACATGCTCAACCATGTTTATTGCTGCTCAATTTATAATAGCTGGGAAATGGAACCAGCCTAGATGTCCCTCAACAGATGAGTGGATAATGAAGATGTGGAACATTTATACAATGGAATTCTACTCAGCGGTAAAGAAAAATGAAGTTATGAAATTTGCAGAAAAATGGATGGACCTAGAAAGTATTATACTAAGTGAGGTAACCCAGGCCCAGAAAGCCAAGCGCCACATGTTCTCTCTCATATGTGGATCCTAGCTACAGATGACTGGGCTTCTGCATGAGAATGAAAATACTTAGTAGCAGAGGCCAGTAAGGTAAAAAGGAGACATAAAGTGTAGAGAAAGGAAGGGAGGAGGATTCTTAATAGTTTGATATTGTATATATGTAATTACAATGATTGTAATGGGGAGGTAATATGGAGGAGAATGGAATTTCAAATGGGAAAGTGTGGGGGTGGAGAGGGAGGGAATTACCATGGGATATATTTTGTAATCCTGGAAAATGTTAGTAAAAATTTAAAAAAATCTTTTAATAAAAAAAAATAAATTAAAAAAAGAAGCAGATAACAACAGCCAAACCCAGAGTAGGCACAAAAAACTTCAATGCCCATGAAAACACAAAACACACGTCTACCACCACAACATGGCAGGGAACAAATCAAATCTCACAGTCATTACCCTAAATATTAATGGCCTTAATTCACTCATCAAGAGACACAGGCTAACAGGATGGATCAAAAATTTAGACCTCTCAACCTGCTGCCTTCAAGAAACCCACTGAAAGTCAGACACATCAGGGTGAAAGGGTCGAAAACAATATTCCAAGCAAATGGGAATAAGAAACAAGCAGGTGTAGCTATATTAATATCAGACAAAATAGACTTCAAACCAAAAATAATCAAAAAAGACAAAGAATGCTACTTCCTACTTATCAAGGGAACGATCCATCAAGAGGATATTAGAATCATAAATTTGTATGCACCAAACACAGGGGCACCACAGTTTATAAAACAAAACCTACTTGACAATAAAACAGAAATAACCACCAACACCGTCATAGCTGGGGACTTCAACATACCATTATCAGTAATAGGCAGATCATCCAAACAGTAACTAAACAGGGAAGAGAGCTCAATAAAACCATAGTTCACTTAGACCTAACGGACATCTACAGAACTTTCCATCCCAAATCAACAGACTACACGTTCTTCTCAGGAACCCGTGGAACATTTTCTAAAATAGACCATATACTGGGTCACAAAGACTGCCTCCACATATTTAGGAAAATCAACATAATTCCCTGCATGATATCAGATCACAATGCTATATTGCTAGAGGTTTTGTTTTTATTTATATGTAAGCAGAAAGGAGAGAGAAAGAGAAAGAGAGACCACACCAGTGCCTCTACCTGCTGCAAACCATATCCTATTGCATCACCTTGTGCATCTTGCTTTACGTGGGTACTGGGGAATCATTCAGCTTTGCATGTAATCAACCTAACCACTGAACAATTTCTCTGGTTCCTCAGATAATTTTATACAAGGCATTTCTTTTGCAGTTTCCTACCTGGAAATAACCTTTATTAATTTCAAAAAGTGCCAAGAGTTCAACAATCTAGGTGGGATGATGTCACACATCTAAGTTCTTAAGAGCCAATGGCTTATTTATTTATTTATTTATTTATAATTTAGTTGAGAGAGACAGAGGAAAACCAGACAGAGAGAGACAGAGAAATAGAGTATGGGCATGCCAGGGCCTCAACTGCTGAAAACAAACTCAGGAAGCATGTGCCACCTTGTGTACTTGGTTTCCTGTGGGTTTTGGGGACTTGAACCTGGTTCCTTTGGCTTTATAGACAAGCACCTTAACTTCTGAGCCATCTATCCACCCCTTTTCTTTTTCCTTATATGTGATGGTTTATTATATGGGAACACAAACTCAGATGTCTTTGGATCTGAAATATTTCCTAAGGGTGGTCAAGTCTGCTCACCTGAACCTGAATTTCTAAGAGAAATCACACATACTTGCAGAGATCTTTGTGGCACTGGCAGGCTTCACAGTCTTGGAGGTGATGTCCAAGTGACAGGACACCCTGTATTCCCAATAGTAGTTTGTGTTTACTGCTGTGATGATCTTTTTCTCCACACCAGGTCACTGAGAGAGGCACCTGGAAAGATCTCCCTCACCTGGGAAGGTTGGCCAAGAAAAAAGCACCCCAAGTGGAAGTCAGTTTATGGATCAGACAAAGTCTTGTACATGATATAGTATTAAAAGTCACTGGCCCATGGGATGTGGTGTTTCTCATGCCTTGAATCCCAGCATTGGGGAGGCAGAGGTAGGAGGTCATGGCTGTGAGCTTGAGGCCAGTTTGAACCTTCAGAATGAATTCTAGGTCAGCCTGGGATAGAGTGAGTCACTACTTCAAAACACACACACAAAAAAGTGACTGACATTGGGGCTGCAGATATGGTTTAATGGGGAAATCACTTGCCATGTAAGCAAGAGATGTGAGTTCAAAGCCCCAGTACCCATGTAAATAGCCAGGCAGAGTGGTGCCAGCTTGTCATCCCAGTGCAGGGGAGGTGAAGACAGGAGGATCCCTGGTGCTCACTGGCTAGATCATCTACCTTAATTCATGACCTCCAGGTTCACTGAGAGAAACTGTTTCAAGGAATAGGTCAGATGTTGTGGCAGAGACATAACCTTGACATCTGGTCCCTGATACATGAAGAGATAAGCAGGTGTATGATACATGTATGTGTCCACACACCTGCACATGCATGCACAAGTACACACACACAGACACACACACACACAAACAGTGCATGACATTAAGATACGTGAGCACATACAACCCGAGAACCCATCCTGAACTCTTTTCAATTAATATCAAAGTTCACAGTGGCTGAGAACAAGTGCAAATGAATGTCTGATTTTCACACCATTCAATTCTTTTTGAACTTTTTATTTATTTGAGAGAGAGAGAGGAGAGGAGAGAGAATGGGAGCACCAGGGCCTCTAGCCACTGCAAATGAACTTCAGATGCAAGCACCACCTTGTGCATCTGGCTATACTTGGGTAATGGAGAATTGAATTCAGGTCCCTGGGCTTTGCAAGCAAGTTTCTTGATCATTGAGTCATCCCACCAACCCTTCCACACATTTCATATGGAGAAAATATACTAAGGAGGAAACTGAAATATATATGAAAATATATATAGTATATGAAAATATACTAAGGAGGAGACTGAAATTTCACCTTGACACTTCTGCCATGGAAGTCTTGCTTCCTAAGGTTCTGCAACTTTTGCTCTGCTATTCAGTTTCCTGACTTTGGCCCCAAGTTTTAGTCATTGACACTTTTTTTTTTTGTTTACTGTTTCTTTGTTTTTATTAAATAGTTTTGTATTTAGTAAATACAGTCAGTTTCATACCACGATTAGGCTCAGCCGAGACCTACCCCCTCCCCTTGGCCCCTCCTTGTTGAGGTATATGGGTCATGCATTCTGGATTTAGGCCACAGTTGTGGGTAAGAAAAATGTCTCTGTATATCATGACCCAACATGTGGCCCTGCCATTCTTTTCACCCCTTCTTCCTCAAAATTTCCCTGCGCCATGTTGGGTTCATTTTTGGTCTGCTTCAGTGATGAGGTGTTGGGGGCCTCTGGGGCTCTGGATCTCTGATTTGGTAGGAGTTGATTTTTCTCTGTGTTGGTCTCCTTTCCCCTTGTGTTGTTATCCGATTCATCAGGAAAACAGCACCCTTGCTTGTTTCGCCAATTTTCCTTAGTTTCAGCTGGGGCCCTTTTGAGGTGTGATGGGGTGGCTCTCTCCTTAGGATCTACATCTATATGAAAAAGAGAAGCAGATTCTCCAACAGGGAGTAGGTTAGCACCAGGACAAATGAAATAACACTTCCTTTATTTTATAGAGAATTTAGTAGGTGTAGACCCTCTTTTAGCCCTTGATTGATGGTAGCTTGATGCTAGAGAGTGATCTTATGTTTGGATATGGTTGACTTGTTTCCTTACTCCAGCTATGGGTCCCGTACTACTGAGGGAATCAGTTAGCTAAATCAAGAGCATTTGGTTCCCCACCATGGCCAGTATTGCACTATTGCGGGCAACACACCAGGTTATTTGCTGCTAAGTAGTTTAGACCATGAGTTGCTTGGATGGATATTGGTCATTTTCCCCCCGTTGCCCATGTAGCACCTTCTGGCTCTAGACGTGCTGACTGTCTGCGGACCGACTCTCTTTCAACTTCCAGCCATGCCATTCCATTTTACATGTCAACCACATAAGGTGTCTTCAGCTACCACTAACCTTTGGTGGGTTATCAATTACTCTGACAGCAATCTGCCTGTCTTTTAGGAAACCTTGTAGGGCTTTCTGATCAAAAGCTCATTGTGGAAGATAGCCACATGCTGGTACTGGGAGTTACAGGTCAGTGCCCACTAAGAGAAGGAGGAAAAAAATAACTAATATACAAGAGTTAGAGAGAAAAGAGAGGGAGAGGGAGGGAGGGAGGGAGAGGGAGGGAGGGAATATGTAGCAGTTTAAGATTAGACTTCATCATACACTCTCCAGTGTCTTGTGGATCAGGAGTTCCCTGTAAGGGCATGGTGAAGGTTCAGCCATTCGGTCTGCCTTTTGGGAAGTAGAATTTTATCGTGCCATTGCCATTTGGGTCTAGATTTGTGTTTCCCACCCCTTCAATGCCCTTCCCTCCCTCCCTATCCACCCTACTGTCTATTCCACAAGATGCTTACTGGGTATGTAAGGTATCTTGAGTAGATTCAGGTTAGGTGCTATAGATGAATGAGACTATCTGGCAACATTTTTTTTGGGGGGGGGGATTGGGTTAGTTCACTGAGAATAAACTGTTCCATTGACACCTTTTGTAATTAATTAGTTTATTTACTTAATGACAGAGAGACAGAGAGAGAGAAAATGAGCATGCCAGGTCCTACAGTCACTGAAAATGAAATGCAGGCACATGCACTATCGTGTGCATTTGACTACATATAGGTACTGGGGAATTAAATTTGGGTCCTTTGTCTTTGCAGGAAAGTGCCTGAACCACTAAGCAATCTCATCCTAGGCTAGAGGAAGACTGCCTCAAAAGAAAGATTAAAACATATGGGCTGGAGAGATGTCTTAGCGGTTAAGCGCTTGCCTGTGAAGCCTATGGACTCTGGTTTGAGGCTCGATTCCCCAGGACCCACCTTAGCCAGATGCACAAGGCGTCACACACATCTGGAGTTCGTTTGCAGTGGCTGGAAGCCCTGGTGCGTCCATTCTCTCTTTCTCTCTGCCTGTTTCTCTTTCTGTCTGTCGCTCTCAAATAAATAAGAATAAACAAAAAAATTAAAAGAAAATAAGTTGAAGAGTACAGCATTGTGTTTGTGTTTATGTGGTTTTGGGGGAAATGAACATGTCCCAGTGTGTACATAGCACTCAGGGGGCAATCTTGGGATGTCAGGCCTAATCATTCACCATGTTTGAGAGAGAGAGAGCAAGTGACAAGATTTTTGTGGTACCGGCCATCTAACCACCCATGCATGCTTTGGGTTTCCCCAAAATTTGTCACCCATTGGTGTAGGTACTTTTGGATGACAGATGGAGGCCTTATGCCATCCAGTCTTTTGTGGGTCCTGGGGGTTCCAAACTTCAATGCTCAGGGTCTTACCCTATTTGTAAACTTGAAAAATGTCCCAGTATTTTTGGCTACTAAGGATATAAGATTCTATCTCTGTCTCTGTCTCTCTCTGTCTCTGTCTCTCTCTCTCTGTCTCTCTCTCTCTCATTCTCTCTGTCTCTCTCTCTCTCTCTCTCTCTCTCTCTCTCTCTCTCTCTCTCTCTATATATATATATATATATATATATATATATTTATATATAAAATATATCTATCTATCTATTCACACATGTATGCGTAGGAAAATATGTGCATTCATATACATACACATGTACATATATATGTACATATATATACATATAATGATCCAAAAATGTTCAACGTAAAACACTAGAAATAGATAACTAAAATTGAAGCTAGTACCATGTCCTTATATGAATTGTAGTATTTCCTCTTTATACATGTGTGAGACAAAGTTTAATTTATTTCTTTATTTTATGTATGTATATATATTTATATATTAATTAGTAATTAATAATATATATTAATTAATAATACATAATATATATTATTAATTAGTTTTGTACTCAGCAAATACAGTCAATTTGGTAGATTGTTAGGCTCATCCATGTCCTACCACCTCCCCTGGCCCCTCCTTGTTGAGGTATATGGGTTATGCATTCTGGAGTTAGCCCACAGTTATGGGTAGGATAAATGTGTCTGCATATCATGACCCAACATGTGCCTCTAAAATTCTTTCTGCCCACTCTTCCGCAAATTTTCCTGAGCTATGTTGGGTTCATTTTTGGTCTGCTTCAGTGATGAGGTGTTGGGGGCCTCTGGGGCTCTTGCTCTCTGATTGGTAGGAGTTGATTTTTCTCTGTGTTGATCTCCTTCCCCCATGTGCCGATACCTGGTTCACCAAGAAAACAGCACCCTTGCTTGTTTCGCCAAGTGTTCTTAGTTTCAGCCAGGGCCCTTTTGTGGTATGATGGGGTGGCTCTCTCCATAGGATCTGCATCTATCTGAAAAAGAGAAGCAGATTCTCCAATGGAGAATAAGTTAGAACCAGACAAATGAGATAACCCTTACATTTTAATAGAGAATTTAATAGGTGTAGACCCTCTTGTAGCCCATGGTTGGTGGTAGCTTGATAATGGAGAGCAGGCTCATTTTTGGATATGGTTCTGACTTGTTTCCCAGCTCCAGCTATGAGTCTCGTACCACTGAGGGGATCAGTTAGCCAAATCAAGAGCAGTTGGTTCCCCACCTTGGCTGTGCACCACTACAGCACTTGTGTGAGCATCATGACAGGTTATTTGCTGCTAAGTAGGTTAGACCATGAGTTGCTTGGACAGACATTTGTAATTTTCCCCTAGTTGCCCATGTAGCACCTCTGGTACTAGACACGCTGACTGCCTGGGGACTGACTCTCTCCCAGCTTCCAGCCATGCCATTCCATTTTACATGTCACCCACATAAGGTGTCTTCAGTAGTAGGGTCTTACCACTAATCTTTGGTGCATCATCAAGTACTCTGACAGCAATCTGCCTGTCTTTTAGGAAACCTTGTAGATCTCTCTGATCAAAAGCTCATTGTGGATGATAGCCACATGCTGGTATGGGGAGGTACAGGTTAGTTCCCACTAAGAAAAGGAAGAAAAACATAAATAATATAAAAGAGTTAGAGATAAGAGAGAAAGAGAAGCTGTAGAAGATTAAGGTCAGTCTTCATCTGTATTTTATTTTTTGTTTTATTTTTTGACATAAGTCTCGCTGTAGCCCAGACTTACCTGCTATTCATTACTATGTAGTCACTGGCTAACCTCAAACTCATGGCCATCCTCCTACCTCTGCCTCGCCAGTGCTGGGATAAATGGTGTGCACCACCACACCTGGCCAGTTTTTGAAGATAATTATTTTATTTGCATTTTGGCACTTTCATATGTGGATATCATGCTTTTGATTTTATTGCCCTCAATTATTCTGTCTGTTTTTTTTTTATTATTTTTTGTTTGTTTGTTTGTTTTGTTGAGGTAAGATGTTGCTCTACTCCAGGCTGACCTGGAATTCACTGTGATGTCTCAGGCTGGCTTTGAACTCTCAGCAATCCTCCTATCTCTGCCTCCTGAGTGAGTTCTGGGTTTAAAGCCACATACTACAGCACCCATAAGTCTGCTCTCCTATCCCCACATATGACATCTTTCTTTTGTCCCTTTAGTACTCATGTGACTTCCATGTTTTACTCATTGATAAAATTTCTGGAAGAGGATGGTCAGGTTTATCTCTTTTATAACGACTGGTTAATTTCCTATTCCCTTTAAACAGTCTTCCACCCCTAACTTAACACAAAGCATATGCCCTATTTATCTATATTTCACAACATTTTATTTATTTGATTAATAAATTAAGAAATTTGAGAGGGAGAGAGAGAGAATGGGGCCACCAGGGCCTCCAGCCACTGCAAACAAACTCCAGTTACATGCGCCACTTTGTGCATCTTGCTTATATGGGTCCTGAGGAATCAAATATGGGTCCTTTGGCTTCACCAACAAGTGTCTTAATCACAGTGCCTTCTCTCCAGCCCCCATATGCCCTATTTTTCTATTTTGATGTCAAATTGTTTTGCATAATGAATGCACACATCTTAAACAGTCTTATGTGGTACTGGAGATTGGAGCCTGGCTGTCACTGAGCCCAGGAATTTAACCCTTATCAAGCATCGCTTATGATATCTGCTGGCTCTGTGTCTTGCCTTGCCTTTGTTTGGAATTTTGCTTTATACCAAACTGCAATTTCATGTGCTTTTTTTTCCCCCAGCAGTTAGTGACATTGATCCTGGAATTGCATGCTGAGGAGTTCTGTGTACATGAGGAATCAACTCAGTATGGCATCATGCAGGGAGAGGTTGGCCTGGAATGGTTTTAATGTTATTGATTTGAGGGAGAGACACAGATAGAGAGAGAGAATGGATTTCCAGCCACTGCAAACGAAGAGCAGATGCATGCTTCACCTTGTGCATCTGGTTTACATGCAAACTAGGGAACTTGAACCTGGATCCTTTAGCTTTTGGGGCAAGTGCCTTGATTGCTGAACCATCTCTCCATTTGTTCTGGGGAATAGAACCTGGGTCCTTTGACTCACAGGCAAGCGTGTTAACCACTAAGCAATCTTTCTAGCACTAAAAGTATTTTTATTTCTGTATTTGCAAGAAGAGAGAGATAGGGAGAAGAAAGATAGAAGGAATGGGCATGCCAGGACACCAGCCACTATAAATGAGCTCAAGACACATGTGCCACCTTGTGCTTCTTCTGGCTTCCATGGGTCCTGGGGAATCAAAGCAGGTCCTCTGCCTTTGCAGGCAAGTTCCTTAGTGGCTGAGACATCTCTCCACCACCCCAAGTCTGTTTTTAGAGACCCAAACATATACCTTGATTGAATATTTTCTGTGCTGTTTCTCCTTTAAGTATGAGTTCTCACAAAATAGGTAGGATAAGGCAAATGCATTCCCTCTCATCCACAGGACTGAGGTTTATGTCGATTAGGTAACCAAGTGGTGGTAAACCTGGTGATACACACCTGTAATCCCAGCAATCAGGAGGTTGAGGCAAGAGGACTGCAGATTTAGGCTAGTCTGAGCTGCACAGGGAATACCTTGTCTCCAAACCACCAGCACCAACAACGTAAAGAACAGTCATCTCTTCCCAGGAGGAGGGTTCCAGAAATAGGAGTGAACAGCAGTTGGTTTGAAAGCAAAAGGTGTGGGGGGTGTTTTCAGGAAAACCCAACCCTCCACTCTCATCCTGTCACTTCATCACACTCACCCTGTGTCTGAGTGATGCACAAATGGAATCACTCTCTGTGGCAGACAGCCACATGCTGTCTCTGGAAGAATTCAAAAAGACAGAAGCAAAGACATAAATCAGCCATTCGCTGCAATGCTGTTTTGTTTTTCTCTTCAGTTGCAAAGTTACAGTGCAGAGTTTTGGTGCATTTTCGTGTGACTTTGATAACGTGTATCCAGGAGGGTCATCCACCATTTATTTACCCTCAGTGTTATGAGTGTCACCTGGTCTATATAGTGATGAGATGTTATTTTTATTTTTATATGTGTATGTATGTGTATGTTGTGTGTATATATGTGTGTGGTGTGCTATGTGTGTGTGGTGTGGTGTGAGTGTAAGTGTTAAGCGGTTTTTGTGCATGTGGTGTGCTGTGTGTGATATGAGTGGGGATGTATGTAACTGTGTGTGGGTGGTGTGTTTTTAATTGTATTTATTTATTTATTTATTTGAGAGAGACAGACACAGAGAGAAAGACATGTAGAGGGAGAGAGGGAGAATGGGCGCGCCAGGGCTTCCAGCCTCTGCAACCAAACTCCAGATGTGTGCGCCCCCTTGTGCATCTGGATAACGTGGGACCTGGGGAACTGAACCTTGAACTGGAGTCCTTAGGCTTCACAGGCAAGCGCTTAACCTCTAAGCCATCTCTCCAGCCCGGTGGTGTGTTTTTATATGTGTGGGATTTGTGTGTGTGTGTGTGATGTGTGGTATGTGTGTGTTGTGTGGTGTACGGTATGAGTGTATGTAAATTTCTATGTGTAGGTGTGTTTAATGTGTGTGATATGTGTGCATATGTGTGTGCAGTGTGTGTGTATGTGTCTGTTTAGTGCATGATGTGGGGGGTGTCTGTGTCTATGTGGTGACAGGTTTATGGGTTTTGGTTTGTACTTGTGTGTAATGTATATGTTATATGTGTGTGGTAAGAGTCTCTCCTCTGTATATGTGTGTGTGTTGTGTGTGTAAGTTTTTGTGTATGTGATCTGTCGTGTTGTATAGGGGTGTATGTGGGGGGGAGGGTGGTTTGTGTGGAGTTTATGGTTGTGTGTGGGATGTGTGCATATGTATAGGGTGTATGTTTAGTGTGGGGTGTGCATATGTGTATGTTGTCTGTGTCTGTGTGTATGTGGGGACAGGTGTATGGGTTTTGGTTTGTATTTGTGTGTGTGGGATATGTGTGTGTATATATGGTGTATGTGTAGTGTGTGGGGTGTGTATGTGTGTGTAGTGGGGTGTGTGTGGTATGTGTGTGAAGGTAGTGTGTGTATGTAGTGTGGTTTGTGTGTTTGTGTGTGGTGGGTGTGTATGTGTGGTGTGTGTCTTTAGTCCAGAGATTGACACCTGCTGTTTGTTTTTAAGGCTCTACATTGTATGATGTTAGACAGGGGTTCATTCAGCCTGGAGCTACCCAGTTCAGCTAGACCACCTGGCCAGTACACTTCAGGGATGTTCCTGCCTCCGCCTTCCCAGCCCTGGGATAACAAGTGAACGCCATGGTGGGTTTTCTTTAAGTCTGCTTTGGTGTGGAGCTCTCAGTAGGTTCTGGATTTCTTCTTTGGTGTGTTGTGAGTATCCTCAGTGCCTGTCTCCATCACCCTAGTGCAGGTTGTCAGGCCCACTGTGGAAGCAGCTCTCTCACTCCTCTTGCCAGTTCCTCTGTTTGGTTTCACCTGTGCCTGTTGTTTCTTTCTTTTCTTGGTTGGAATGAGGGTCCTGTGACCCCACAATGGGTTCAGATTGTATTTGCTGAGTATCTATTCCATGGTGGGGGGAAGGTTTACTTCCTGTAGTGACTTCTTTCTGACACAATGAAGGTGTTACATTGAGTATTTATTTGGTGTGAATCTACAGTGGTGGAAAGGCTATGTCTGAATCTTTGGTAGAGAAAATGGAGTCAGTGCAGAATAGCATAATTCCCATAGCAACTTCCTAACGTAGTATTGATCCCAGAGTCTAAGTCAGTGTAAAACCATGGCAATGAGGACTATGTTGATTCTTCCTTAAAGGAATGGATATATAAGTTCCTACTTTTGAGTACATTGAGATGCTGCAACATTTCAAATGAAAGGGATACTTTATTTTTGAATTTTTTTAATTTCTATTGTACTCAGTGAATACAGTGTTTTTGGTGGGTCATCAAGTACTCTGACAGAAAACTTTCATTCTTTTAGGAAACCTTGTAGGTCTCTCTGATCAAAAGGTCATTGTGGATGATATCCACATGTTGATACTGGGATTTACAGGTAAGTGCCCACAAAGAGAAGGAAGAAAAAGATAAGTGTAAGTGAATACAGTGAACCATTGTTAGCCACCTCCTGTCTTCCCCCCTCCACCTGGCCCCTATTCTTGGCGTATATGGGTCATGCACTGTGGACTTAGCCATCAGTTATAGTAGGAGGAAATGTCTTTGTATATCATCACCAAATGTGTGGCTCTGAAATTCTTCCTGTACCCTCTTCCACAAATTTCCCTGAGCCATGTTAGGTTCATTGTAGGTCTGCTTCAGGCACGAGGTCTTGGGAGCTTTTGTGTCTGTGAATATCTGATTTGGTAGGAGTTGATTGTGCTCTGTGTCAACCTCCTTCACGCTTTTGGTTGTAACAGGTTCATCAAGAAAACAATACACTTGCTTGATTTGCCAATTATTCCTAGTTTCAGCTGGAACGCTTTTGAGGTATGATGGGGTAGTTTTCTCTCTAGGACCTCCATCTATCTGAAATAAGAGAAGCAGATTCTCTGATGAAAAGCAAAGTTAGCACAAGATAAAAGGGATAATCATTATTTTTTAGAGGGAATTTAATAGGTATAGGCCCTCTAGTACCCCACGATTGGTGGTAGCTTAATAGTGGAGAACAAGCTCATTTTTGGATGTGATTCTGACTTGTTTCCAAGCTCCAGCTATGGGTTCTGTCACTGAGCTGATCAGTCAGCCAAATCAAGAGCAGCTAATTACACACCATGGGTGTGTGCCACTATTGCACTTGTGTGAGATTAACAACAGGTTATTTGCTGCTACCTAGGTTAGACTATGAGTTGGTTGGGCAGATTTTGGTCATTTTCCCCCAGTTGCCCATGCAGCACCTTCTGGAACTGGACACAGTAACTATCTGGTTACTGACTCTTCCAGCTTCCAGCCATGTCACTCCATGTTACATGTCAACCACGTATGGTGTCTTCAGCAGTAGGGTCTTACCACTAATTTTTGGTGGGTCATCAAGTACTCTGACAGAAAACTTTCATTCTTTTAGGAAACCTTGTAGGTCTCTCTGATCAAAAGGTCATTGTGGATGATATCCACATGCTGATACTGGGATTTACAGGTAAGTGCCCACAAGGAGAAGGAAGAAAAAGATAAGTAATATAAAAGAGTTTGAGAGAGAAGAGGATGAGAAAGCAAGAGAGAGAGAGAGAGAGAGAGAGAGAGGGAGGGAGGGAGAGAAAGAGAGAGAGAGTGAGAGAGAGAAAGAAGCAATAGAAGGTTAAGGTCAGTCTTTATCATGCACTCTCCAGGGCCTTGTGACTGAGGTGTTCCCTCTAAGGGCCTGGTGAAAGTTCAACCATTTGGTCTGTCTTTTAGGATGTAGAATTTTATGGTACCATTGCCATTTGGGTCCAGATTTGTGTTCCCCCTCCCTTACCTCCCTTACCTCCCTTACCTCCCCACTAACCCTATTGTCTGGTCCTTGAGATTCGTGATAGGTATGTTGGCATCTTGTGTAGATTCAAGTTAGGTGCTGTAGATGAGTGAGACTATGTGGTGAATACCTTTCTGTGATTCGGTGAGTACACTGAGCATGATCTGTTCAGGTTCGACCATTTTTCTTCAAATTTCATTGTGTCATTTTTTCTTACTGCTGTGTAGAATTCCATTGTGTAGATACACCACATATTAGTTATCCATTTGTCTATTGATGGACATCTGGGTTGATCCCAGCTCTAGGTATTGTGAATTGAGCAGCTATAAACATGGTTGAACAAATTTCCCTGAACTGAGGCTTGGAGGTTTTATGGTATATGGCCAGTAAGGGAATAACTGGTTCTGTTGGTAACTATGTAGTCAGCTTTTATAAGAATCTCCATATTGCTTTCCAAAGTGGTTGTACCATCTTACATTCCCAACAACAGTGGATGAGCATTCCTATCTCTCCACATCCTCACCAGCATTTATTTTCATTGGATTTTTAAATGTTTACTATCCTTACTGGGGCAAGGTGGAAGTTCATAGTTGTTTTAATTTTCATTTCCCTCATGATTATGGATGATGAACATTTTCTTAAGTGAGTGTTTGCCAATTGTATTTCTTCCTCTGTTAACTGCCTGAAGAGTTCTTTGTCCCTTTTGGTCAGGGTGTTGTTTGACTTTTTATTGCTTCAGTTTTTGAGTTCTTTGTAGATTCTAGAGATTAGGCCTCCTTCAGATGGATATTTAGTAAATATTTTTTTTTTCCATTCTGCTGGTAATCTTTTGGCTTTGCTTATTGTACATTTTTCTGTGAAGAAACTCTTCAGCTTCATGTGATCCCACTGGGTGAGTGATTCTTTACCATGCTGTGCTACTGTGGTTTTGCTGAGAAAGTATTTTTCCATTCATATATCATGGAATTTTCCTCTTATATTTTCTTCTAGTAGTAGCAGAGTTTCTGGTCTTATTTTATGGTCTTTGATCCATTTGGAATTGAATGCTGTGCATGGAGAGATGTGTGGATCATGTTTTAATTTCCTGCATATTGTTATCCAGTTTGTGCAGCACCATTTGATGAAGTTGTTGTCTTTTCTCTAGCCTATATTGTTAGGGCCTTTGTCAAATATCAAGTAGGTGCAGTTTCTTGACCCAAAGTCCGGGTCCTCAATTCTGTACCATTTATCTATTCTCCTGTTTTATGTCAGTACCATGCTGTTTTTATTTTATATCTTTCACTTCCTCAGTTAATATTATTCCAATTTATTTCCTTTTTTTGTGCTTTTGAAAATGGGACAATGTCCCTTATTTCTTTCTCTGTATCTTTGTCATATGCATATAGAAAGGCTACTGATTTTTGTCCATTGATATTGTATCATGTTGCTTTGCTAAAGGAGTAAATCACGTTCAAGAATTTTGGGATGGAATTTCTCAGGTCTCTTATATATAGAAATATGTTATCGTCCTATAGAGCTAACTTAATTTCTTCCATTCCAAATGTATCCCTTTTATTTCTTTCACCTTATTGCATTATGTAGGAAATCCAGTAGTATATTGAAGAGCAGAGGCGAGGGTGGACAACCCTGTCTTGTTTCTGATCTCAATTGGAATTCATACAATTTCTCTATAAAGTATTATTTTTTGCTTCAGGAACTTTTATGTATAGCCTATATTATGTTAAGATATGAACCGATCATGACAATTCTCTCCAATGTTTTGATCATGAAGTGATGTTGTATTTTGTCAAAGGCCTGTTCTCCATCTATCAAAATGATAATGTGGTTTTGTGTTTAATCTTGTTTATGTGCTGCATTTTATGACCAGAAAATGGGAGGGTGGGGTGGGAGGGGAGGGTAGTGTGGAGATGGGGTACACTAAACTGGACCCAGATGGCAATGGTACCATAAAATTGTACATCCTAAAAGACAGACTAAATATTTGAAATTTCATCAACTCATTAGAGGGAATACCTGAATCACAAGGCCCTGGAGAGGGTATGATGAAGACTAACCTTAATCTTTGCCTCTCTCTCCTCTCTCTCTCTCTCTCTTTCTCTCTCTCTCTCCCTTTCTCTCTCTCTCTCTCTTCTCTCTATCTCTTTTCTATAACCTATATTTTTCTTCCTTCTTTTCCTTGGAGCTGGCCTGTAACTCCCACTACCAGCATTGGCTAACTTCGACAATGAGCTGTTGATCAGAGAGACCTACAAGGTGTCCAAAGGAAGACATATTTATGTCCGAGTAATTGATGACCCACCATAGAGTAGTGCTAATACCCTACTGCTGAAGACACCAATGCTGTTGGTATGGAGAACATGGAATGACCTGGCTGGAATCTGGAAGAGAGGCAGTCCCCAGATAGTTAGCTCACCTAGTGCCAGAAGGTGGTACATGAATGATGGGAGGCAGGGGGGGGGAGGATATGACTAACATCTGTCCAAGCAACATGTGGTCTTAGCTACTCAGCAGCAAACAACCTGACATGATGCTCACACAATTGCTATATTGGTACACAGCCATGGTGGGTAACCAACTGTTCATGATTTGTCCAACTGGTCAACTCAATGGAACAGAACCCATAGCTGGAGCTGGGAAGCAAATCAGAATCATATATTAAAAAAAGTGCCTGCTCTACATTATCAAGCTCCTATCAATTGTGGGCTACAGAGGGCCTACACCTATTAAATTCTCTCTAAAATAACAATGTTTATCCCATTTATCTGGTGCTGACTTCACTGTCTGTTGGAGAATTTGCTTCTCCTGAGGAGAGATTCAGCCCATTGTACCTCAATAGGGCCCAAGAAGAAACCAAGAGTAATTGGGAAAATGATCAAGAGTGCTGCTTTCTTGGTGGAACAGGATTATAGCAGAGCGATACAACATATGTAAAACATAGAACCAATATGTTAGTGAAGGCAAGAGAAAAGTTGATGACATTGTTTGTTATAGGGAAACAGGAAATATTATTCAGAACCCAACATCATGGCTACATAGAGTCTGCATTGAAAGTAGGATGTTATTTGTAGGGCCAGAGAGATGGCTTAGCAGAAAGCATTCTGGCCTGCAAAACTTGATGACACTGGTTCAACTACCCAGTACTTATGTAAAACCACATGCACAAAGTAGTGCATGTGTCTGGAGTTTGTTTGCAGCTACTATACATTATGGTATACTCATTCTCTTATTCTCACTCTCTCTGCTTAGATATAATTTTTTTTCTGACCAAATTTAACAGTGTATTCAAATGATCATACACTATGACCAAGTTGGTATTGCTCTGGGGATGTGAGGAGGGTTAAGCATAAACAAATAGGTAAATGTCCTACAGCACATGAATGTACTCAGACAGACATCATAGGATCAGCTCAACAGATACCAGCGTGGTGTTGAAACCACCCCCCCTTCATAATGAAAGCCCAAAGAAACTGGGAATAGAGTAAACATACCTCAACAGGGGCTGTCTGTGGCAGACCTATAACCAACATAATCCTAAGTGGAGAAAACTAAAGGTATTTCCTCTTTTTTTTGAATTTTTTTTTAAATTTAATTTATTAGTTTTTTTTCCAGCAAATACAGGCAGTTTGGTACCATTGTTTAGGCTCATCCATAATCTACCCCACCATTGGATCCTCATATTGATGTAAATGGGTAGTGCATTGTGGAGTTAGTCCACAGTTATTGGTATAATTAATGTCTCTGCATATCATGACCCAACATGTGGCTCTGAAATTCTTTCTGCCCCCTCTTCCACAAAATTTCCCTGAGCCATGTTGGGTTCATTTTTGGTCTGCTTCAGTACTGAGGTGTTGGGGGCCTCTGAGGCTCTGGATCTCTGATTTGGTAGGAGTTGACTTTTCTCTGTGTTAGTCTCCTTCCCCCTTGTGCTGGTAACCAGTTCATCAGGAAAACAGCACCCTTGCTTGTTTCGCCAATTGTCCTTAGTTTCATTCGGGCCCCTTTTGAGGTATGTTGGGGCAGCTCTGTCCTTAGGATCTGCATCTATATGAAAAAGAGAAGCAGATTCTCCAACAGAGAGTAAGTTACCACCCAGAAAATTGAGATAACAATTACTTTTTTGATAGAGAGTTTGATAGTTGTAGGCCCTCTTGTACCCTGTGATTGATGGTAGCTTGATATTGGAGAGTGGGCTTATGTTTGGGTATGGTTATGACTTGTTTCTAAGCTCCAGCTATGGGTCTCGTACCACTGAGTGGATCAGTTAGCCAAATCAAGAGCAGTTGGTTCCCCACCATGGATGTGTGCCACTATTGCACTCGTGTGGGCATCACATCAGGATATTTGTTGCTAATTAGGTTAGACAATGAGTTGCTTGGACAGATATTGGTCATTTCCCCCAGTCACCCATGTATCACCTTCTGGCACTAGACACGCTGACTGTCTGGGGACTGAATCTCACCTGGCTTCCAGCCATGTCATTCCATTTTATGTGTCAGCTGCGTATGGAGTCTTCAGCAATAGGGTCTTACCATTGGCCTTTGGTGGGTCATCAAGTACTCTGACAGATGTCTGTCATTCTTTTGGGAAAACTTGTAGGTTTCTCTGATCAAAAGCTCATTGTGGAAGTTAGCCCCAAGTTGGTAGTGGGGGTTACAGGTCAGTGCCCACTAATAAATTGAGGAAAAACATAGCTAATATACAAGAGTTACAGAGGAGAGAGGGAGGAGAGTGGGAGAGGGAGGGTGGGAAGATGTAGAACATTTAAGTTAGTCTTGATCCTATCCTCTCCAGTGTCTTGTGGTTCAGGTGTTTCCTGTAAGGGTCTAGTGAAGGTTCAGGCATTTGGTCTGTCTTTTAGGGGGTATAATTTTATGGTACCATTGCCATTTGGGTCCAGATTACTGTTTTCAACACTTCAATGCTCTCTCTGCCCTCCCCATCCATCCTATTGTCTAGTCCATGAGGTGCTTGCTGGATATGTAAGGTATCTTGGGTAGATTCAGGTTAGGTGTTGCAGATGAGTGAGACTATGTGTCGATTATTTTTCTATGATTGGGTCAGTTCACTGAGAATGATCTGTTCCAGGTTCAACCATTTTTCCTCAAATTTCTTTGTGTCGTTTTTTCTTACAGGTGTATAGAATTCCATTGTGTAGATATACCACATCTTTGTTATCCATTCTTCTACCAATGGACATCTGGGTTGATCCAGCTTTTAGCTATTATGAATTGAGCCGCTACAAATATGGTTGAGCAAATCTCTCTGGCCTGTGGTTTGAAGGTTTTAGGGTAGAAGCCCAGTAATGGTATAACTGGGTCTGTTGGTATTTCTATAGTCTGCTTTTTCAGGAGTCTCCATATTGCTTTCCAACGTGGTTGTACCATCCTCCATTCCCACCCATAGTGCATGAGTGTTCCTGCTTCTCCACATCCTCGCCAGCATCTATTTTCATTTGATTTTTTGATGTTGGCTATCCTTACTGGGGTAAGGTGGAATCTCATAGTTGTTTTAATTTGTATTTCTCTGATGATTAGGGATGATGAACATATTCTTAAATATGTGTTTGCCATTTGTGTTTCCTCCTTTGTGAACTGCCTGTTCAGCTCTTTGCCCCATTTTCTGAGTTGTGTGTTGGACTTGAGAAGATGGAAAGACCTCCCATGCTCCTGGATAGGCAGAATTAACATTGTGAAGAATACAATCCTACCAAAGGCAATATATAGATTTACTGCAATTCCAATTAAAATCCCTACAGTGTTCTTTACAAGGATAGAAAAATTGATCTCTAATTTCATATGGAAAAACAGAAGGCCTCACATATCCAAACATATCCTCAGCAAAAGAAATACCTCTGGGGGCATCACCATATCTGATCTAAAGCTATACTACAAAGCCATAGTAATAAAAACAGCATGGTACTGGCATAAAAACAGGAGTACAGACCAATCAATGGACTTGAGCACCCGGATTTTGGGTCAAGCAACTATAGGTACTTGATGTTCGACAAAGGCCCGAACAATATAGGCTTAAAAAAAGATAGCACCCTCAACAAATGGTGCTGGACAAACTGGATAACCACATGCAGGAAACTAAAACTTGATCCACACATTTCACCATGCACTACACCCAAATCCAAATGGATCAAAGTCCTCAACATAAGACCAGAAACTTTAACACTACTGGATGAAAATTTAGGAAGTACTTTCCATGATATAGGAATGGAAAAAGACTTCCTGAACAAAACCCCAGTGGCTTAAGTTCTTAAACATTCACTCAACCAATGGGACCATATGAAGCTGAAGAGTTTCTTTACAGACAAGCATATATTAAGCAAAGCCAATAGAATACTCACAGAATGGGAGAAAATATTTGCAGGTTATCCAACTGATAGAGGCCTAATCTCTAGAATCTACAAAGAACTCAAAAGTCTAAACAATAAGAAGACAAATACCTCACTCACAAAATGGGGTGCAGTGTTGAACAGGCAATTCACAGAGGAAGATATACAAATGGCAAACACACACTTAAGAAAATGTTCATGATCCTTAATCATCAGAGAAATGCAAATTAAAACAACTATATAAGTTTAAAAATCAGAGACCCAGAGCCTCAGAGGCCCCCAACACCTCAGCACTGAAGCAGACCAAAAATGTACCCAACATGGCTCAGGGAAATTTTGCGGAAGAGGGGGCGGAAAGGATGTCAGAGTAACATGTTGGGTCATGATTTGCAGAGACATTTATCATACCAATAACTGGGGGCTAACTCCACAATGCACAACCCATTTACATCAACAAGAAGGGTCCAATGGGAGGGGGTAGATCACAGATGAGCCTAGATAATGGTACCAAACTGCCTGTATTTACTGAAAAGGAAACTAATAAATTAAATTAAAAAAAATTAAATAAAATATCATTCTTTTGGTTAAGTGTATTTAGGTAGTAAATTACATTTGTCAATTTCCTTATTTTGAACAAACCCTGCTGCACTGAAAATAAACCTACTTGGTCAAAGTGCATGATAATCTTGATGGGAACTTCAAAGGGGCAGAAAGTTTGTTACAGCCACAAGTTGGCACATTTTGCACAGAGATATTGCCTCTCCCCCATAAGTGCATGCTGCCCATATAAGGCATGACCCACAATACCTGTGGGAATGACCTGCATCCCCAATGAGGAAGTCCTCCTCAGAAAAGGGGCAGGGAGGAGGGAAATATGGTACCAAAATGTGATGTTTACATGGAAAATATGTCCATATCTAACAATTGAAAAAAGAAAGAGAGCATGAGTGTGAGAAAGGAAGACCGAAAGGAAGGCAAAGAATTGGGGAGCAATGGTCTCTAGCCACTGCAGTTGAATTCCACACACATGTTCCACCTTGTGCACATGTGTGAATTACTCATGTGTCTCCTTAGGCATCTGACTTATGAGGGATGTAGTAAGACAAACAGTGGTCTTTCAGCTTTGCAGGTAAGCATCTTAATTGATAAGCCATCTCTTCTGCAGTAGAAATCATAGGAAATACCTCATGTAAGCAATGTTATTATATAAATCTAATACACTACAAAAATATTTTATTCTTTTAAGAAAAACAAAGGATCAGGCAAATATATAAGGTAAGTTAAGTAGATAAATACAATTCTGAGCCAAAGGGTAACTTTTATCTCTTATAAAAAGCCTCTTCTCCTGGTCATTATGCCACTAACTTTATATCCACCAGGGTGTTCTGGCAGGAGGGGCCCCTCTTCTGGGTACATTTACCCTCCAAAAGTTAAAAACGTGGGATTTATATCCCATAAAAGGCTCTCCAAGAAATATCCTTCATCATGCCTTGTTTGTCCTAAACTTTTTATCCCTTAATACTCAGGGTAATTCAGCTGCTGATAGCCTTTGGCACACAAATACAAAAAATAACTTTGCTAAAGCCATGTGGAAAGATACTTTAACTTTAAAATGGAATGGCCCAGACCTAGTACTCATTTGGGGCCGAGGATAGGTATGTTTGTTTGACACCAAAAAAAAATGCTGCAAGATGGTTGCCAGAGAGACTTGTAAAACAAGCTGATGATCCTCCAGTGACATCTCACATATCTAGGGAAGAAACACTTCCCTGAGAGAATCTCCTTTTTTTCCCTAACAGGACAAAGCTGGAAGGACCTCGACTTATCTTAATCCTCTCACTCACAATTGGACCCATTGTTATAATTAAAATCATGTCTTTTATATGTCAACAGATTAAAGCCATTAAGGTGCAGCCTTTACAGGTCCATTATCACTGACTGGAGCTGGTGGATCAAGGCGTTGCCACTGAAGACCTACCACCTGCAGCTGTCACTCTCCCTTTATCTTACATTCTGTACTTATTTACTATACTGCTGTCCTCAACACCTCTGTTAGATTTTGTTCTCCTTATTGCTTGAGGTAGGACTTCCAGTACTATATTGAAGAGCAGACGTGAGAGTGGACAACCCTCTCTTGTTTCTGATCTCAATGGGAATTCATCCAATCCCTTTCATAAAGTATTATCTTTTTGCTTTAGGAACTTTTATGTAGAGCCTATATTATGTTAAGATATGGACCGATCATGACAATTCTCTCCAATGTTTTGATCATGAAGTGATGTTGATTTTGTCAAAGGCCTTTCCTGCATCTATCAAAATGATCATGTGGTTTTGTAATTAATCTTGTTTATGTGCTCCATTTTATGACCAGATAATAGAAGGGCAGGGTGGGAGAGGAGGGTAGTGTGGAGGTGGGGTACACTAAACTGGACCCAGATGGCAATGGTACCATAAAATCGTACATCCTAAAAGACAGACTAAATGTTTGAAATTTCATCAAGTCATTAGAGGGAATACCTGAATCACAAGGCCCTTGGGAGGGTATGATGAAGACTAACCTTAATCTTCTCCCACCCACCTCTCTCTCTCTCTCTCTCTCTCTTTCCCTCTTCTCTCTCTTCTCTCTATCTCTTTTATATAACCTCTATTTTTCTTCCTCCTTTTCCTTGGCGCTGGCCTGTAACTCCCACTACCAGCATTGGCTAACATCCACAATGAGCTGTTGATCAGAGAGACCTACAAGGTGTCCAAAAGAAGACATATTTCTGTCAGAGCAATTCATGATCCACCCTAGAGTAGTGCTAATATCCCACTGCTGAAGACACCAATGCTGTTGGTATGGACAACATGGAATGACAAAATATGTCCATATCTAACAATTAAAAAAAGAAAGAGAGCATGAGTGTGAGAAAGGAAGACTGAAAGAACGACAAAGAATTGGGGAGCAATGGTCTCTAGCCACTGCAGTCGAATTCCACACACATGTTCCACCTTGTGCACATGTATGAATTACTCCTGTGTCTCCTTAGGCCTCTGACTTATGAGGGATGTAGTAAGTCAAGCATGGGTCTTTCAGCTTTGCAGGTAAGCATCTTAATTGATAAGCAATCTCTTCTGCAATAGAAATCATAGGAATTACATTATGTAAGCAATGCTATTATATAATTCCAATACACTACAAAAATATTTTATTCTTTGAAGAAAAACAAAGGATCAGGCAAATATATAAGGTAAGTTAAGTGAATGAAATACAGCTTTGTTAGGCTGAGGAGATTGCTCAGCAGTTAAGGCACAGGCATGCAAAACCTAACCAACACAGTTAAATCTCCCATTACACAGGAATGACAGATGGGCAAAGTGGTACATGTATCTTGTGTTTGCTTTCAGTAGCTAGAGGGACAGGTGAACACATTTTCTCTGTTTCTCTTACGAATAAATAAATATTTTTTTAAAGCTATGTTTATCTCACCATAATGGTCTTTATTAGTTGCCATCACAACGATAGAGAGAACTACCTTAGTTGTCAATAGGAACATATAAGTATGGTTCATCTCTCAGACACTTTTTATGCAGCATGCCATGACAAAGAAGGCAATGCTACCACTAATCTGATACTTTGCTTAGTTTTCAAGATATGGATTAATATGTGAAATGCCCTATCAATCAGTATGCCAGCATAGAGAAAAATCAGTGTCTCTAAAAACTATGAAGTTTCTGACTTATGAAGATGCCTTGAGGACGGCTCTACTTGTATAGCCCTGTGCTTCTCTATATTTACTGCTCTTGTACTTGGGACTTTTGTGAAGCACCAAGACACACCGATTGTGAAGGCCAATAATCAAACAAACAACTACATGCTGCTCATCTTCCTCAAGGTCTGCTTTTTTGGTCCATTAGTCTTCATTGGACATTGCAACACGGCCAAGTGCATCCTGAAGCAGATCACATTTGCAGTTCTATTCACTGGGGCTGTGTCCACTCTTTTCACTGAAACCATAACTGTGGTTCTGGCCTTCAGGGTAAATTTTCCAGGAAAAGAGATGATGGGGCTGCTGGTATCAAGAGCATCTAACTTCATAATTCGCATCTGTACCTTGATTCAACTTGTTCTTTGTGGAATCTGGCTGGGAACATATGCTCCCTTTGTAAAAGTAAACAATGCACCACATGCTTCTGTACAATAGGTATGCAATATTATATTTATTCTTCTACTATTAGCTAACTACAGACCATAAGTTTCATCATATTTTCAAGGATTCAATGCACATTTCAAAGGCCTTACTTATTTTCATCACTGTCCAGAAATGTTTCATTTTTCACAATTTGGGCTCTTCTCACTGAAAGCAATTAAACTGCCTGACCTTTCCTCCTAAAACAGGAATATGATTATTTCAGGCCAACAAATCAAGACCGTAATATTATAGTATAAATCTTTGTGTGTGTGCCACTTTAACTTTTTAAACTGTGGTTTGTATTTGATTATGTAACTGTGAAAATGATGTACTTTATTGCTGGCAGCAACTGGCAACTTTTAGTGTAAATATTGTAATGGGCCAAAACGCTGATCAGTTCAGCGTTGTGGTCACATGGTCTCTGTGTCTGCTGTGAGACTCCACTGCTAGAGTGTGAAAACAGACCTAGGTGATGCAGACTAGATGGATGTGAAATATTTGGAACAAATCTTGAGATAGCATACTATAACTAAGTTTTTAATGCAACTCACATGTTATGAATTTGATTTTGAGAACTTTTTTCACATATGAATATTGATAATCCTATAATAATGATTGAAAGCTGGAGTTCAAAATCTGTTATTCATTTTATGAATAGCTATAATTAGAACATATAGCCTTCCAAAATACCAAAAATATGAAAAAATTGACTATTCTGAAACATAAATTGATACAAATTTGAAATATAATACTGCAAAATATCAATATGTAACTGTGAATCTTACATTTTTTAAAATTATACATATGAAAATTGTGAATTTGTCAGTTTTTCACTTAAATATGAATAAACTAATCTTACTCATTTGCATAAGTATGTAAAAAAATTCACAATTAATAAAACAATCCATAGAAACCAATGTTAGTTTATGAGCTATGCAAAAAAAGGTTCCACAATTTCAATTCTACATTTAATAAAATGAAGAAAATTGTAGTTGTGTAAAATGAAAGTATTCTCCAGTAAATAGGGTTTTGCCACATTTATGTATTAGTCAGTCTACACAAAGGGTTACAGAAATCAGCCTGTTTCTTAAAACAGAGTTTAGTGACTAACGTAACTATTCAGTAATTCTTATAGGCTGAAAGTTTTGTCTCCAGGACATAATCCTATTGTAGATTGTACATTTAAGTGGGGTGATCTGCTGTCATTTGTAAATGATATTCAACTATGTTCTTGCATGGGATACTGTCACACAAACTGCTCCTCTCCCTCTGTACTATGTGGCGGCACATTCTGCCTTTCATTCCACTAAGGATGTGCTGCTGTCGTCACAGCATAGAAGCACTGGCAGCAAACACGTGAACATAGAATAAACGTGCTTAAACTGTGAAACAAACTCACTGCTTTCTCTACATGATTAGGGACTATTCCATATGCTGCTGGAAAAAAAAAATGGGTGCTATGTCACAATGGGATGGGATATTCTATAGAGGTGTAGATTTTACAGATTTTTAAAGCTTTGGAGATTTATATGTAAGAAATAAAAATGAAGTTTATAACTTGTTTTATGTATGCAACTGCCATAGCATATATTGTTTTGGTGGCCTATGTCACCTCACTGGGCCACAAGTCACTGGCAGGTATCTCATCACTGGCATAGAATGTTTCTAAAGAATTTTATTTTTAAACTTGTAATCTGGGACAGACAGTAAGGAGAAAAACAGCAAGCTAGAGTAAGAAAATGGCTATACCATGCCATCTTGCCACTTCTAACAAAGTTAGATACATGTGCCAATTTGTGTACCTGGCTTTATATGGGTACAGTAAAATCAATTTAATGTCATTAGGCTCTGAGTGGTTACCCTGTTGTCATACCATTATTTGGTGAAAAGCTTTTTTTATCATATGACATATGATTAAATATTTTAAATTTAGTTTTTCAAAAGAAGAAAACAGATAAATTAAAAAAATAATAACAGGATATTACAATGGAAATTTATATAGAGAAAAAACAATGAAAATAAAATTGAAATGTTTCTGGAAAGAGGAATTCAAATTAAAAATTGTGGAAATCTTCTCCAATTGCATCCTATGAAACGCAGACTAACAGCAGGTAAAACAGGAAAACTGAATTAATGTTTCAGTCAAAATTAATAAGGTCGGGTTGGAGAGATGGTTTAGCAGTTAAGCACTTACATGTGAAACATAAGGACCTCGGTTCGAGGCTCAATTCCCCAGGACTGATGTAAGCCAGATGCACAAGGGGGCGCACACATCTGGAGTTCGTTTGCAGTGGCTGAAGGCCCTGGAGCGCCCATTCTCTCCCTCTCTCTCTCCCTACCTCTTTCTCTCTCTGCCTGTAGCTCTCAAATAAATAAACAAATAAACCAAAAAAAAAAATTAGTAAGGTCAAAATATGTAAATGAAATAAGGGATATTTGCAACCCTACAGCAGGACCAAGTTTACAAATTGTAGGCTTAGAAAGAAAAGAACCCTTGTCTAAAGGTATGGAATGTTTCAAAAATGTAGAAGTTGTTTTCTATTTCATTGGGGAATGCTTTCATCTCAATTATAGATATTAATCTATAACTTTCTCTTTTTGGGGGGGTCTCTGGTTCAGGTATGAGACTAATGGTGACTTCATAGAAGGACTTTGGATCATTCTCTCTTTTTCATTTGTGTGAAATAATTTTATAAGAAATATTTTTGTTCTTGAAAAGTTTGGTTCAATTCAGTAGTGGCTCTGACTTGATTTTTTTGTTGTCCTTTTTGGAAGATTCTTAATGACTTTTCCATTTCCTTGGAAGTAATATATTTGTTTAGGATGTCTGCTTTGTAAATTTACATCTGGACTGGGACATGAATCAAGGAACTCATCCTTTTCTTCCAGGTCTTTCAATTTAGTAGAATACAGTTTTTGAAATATGCCCATGATTCTCCAAATATCATTGGTATCAGTGTGACATCTCCACTTTCACTTTTAGGCATGTTACTTTGAGAAATCTTTTTGTTTGGTCGGTTGGTTCATTTGACCATTAGAATATCAATCTTGTTCAATTTCTCAAAGAATCGACTCTTTGTTTCATAAACTTTTTAATTCTTTTATTTCCAATTCCTTGTTTCTACTATGACCTTAATACTTTCTTTCTATCTCATTCTTGGACTGTTATTGTATTTTCAGCATCTTTAAACTGGTATTTAATTTATTTATTTAAAATCTGTTTTTGTAACATGGGCATTTAATTGTATAACTGGGAAGTAATGTTTTATCTTATGGAAAAAGAATGATTTAAATTACTTTCACAATTACAAAGAAATTAAACATTGGACCTAATAAACAAGTTGCAGACATATACAACGTGTTAGTTTATATGTAATCTCCCAAGTTCAGACTGAGTCCCCTAGCATGTTATGGGTCAATTGAACTATGTGCTTGCTCCAGTTTGATAAGAGAAGTTTCACAGGTCTGATGGTCTCACTTTTGTATGGTACTGAATGTTTCTAGAATGAGCTCTCAATACACTTCTTAGTTCTGTATATTAACAATTCTCACTATAACATACCCTGAATAGTTTCTTTTGTGGCTCATGTACATTTGCTATTTACTATAACTTTTGTACCTAGATAGTATCTTCTCTCCTTGAAAGAGGAAAATTCCTTCTACATGTTTTTCAGTGCATTCAATATCTTTTTTCACGGGTTCTTTTCTTTCTAAGCCTATAATTTGTACACTTGTTCTTTCTGTTGTGTTACAGATAACCATTATTTCCTTTATACGTTTTGACCATATTAATTTCGACAGAAGCATTAATTCTTTGTCTTTGTCTTCATCTGCTGATATTCTGTCCTTCATAGGATGCAATCGATTGGAGAGGATTTCCACAGTTTTTAATTTGACTTATTATGTTTTTTCTTTCCAGAAACATTGCAGATTGATTTTTCATTGGTATATTTCTATTTATAAACTTCCATTAGAATATCCTATTATGATTATTTTAATTCTCTTGGTTGTTTCCTTTGAAAGGCTAAACTTAAATTTTCAAATATTTAATCAGATGTCAAAACCCCAAATGAGGAAGAAAACCTTTTTCACTAAATAATGCTATGACAACTGTGTAACCATTTACAGCCTAATAACATTAAAGTGATTTTACTCTACCCATATAAAGCCAAGTGCACAAATTGCAACATACAACTGAAATTTGTTTGAAGAGGCAGGAGGGACTAGGGCATGCATTTTTTCTCTTTCTCTCTGTCACTCTCTCTCTCTCTGTCTCTTTCCTCACTGTTTGTCTCCCCTTACAAATATATAAGTAAAATTTTTTAGAAACATTCTATGCAAGAGATGAGATACCTGCCAGTAAGTTGTGGCTCAGTGAGGCAACATAGGTCACCAACACAATATATGCTATGGCAGTTGTCTTGGTTGTATACCTAACATAAGTTGTAAATCTTCATTTTTATTTCTTACATATAAATCTCCAAAGCTTTTAAAACATCTGTAAATCTACACCTCTACAGAATATGCCATCCATATGTGGCACAATACCCATTTTATCAGCAGCATATGGAGCAGTCCCTAATTAGGTAGAAAAGGCAGTGAGTTTGTTTCACAGTTTAAGCACGTTTATTCTATGCTCACATGTTTGTTGCCAGTGCTTCTATGCTGTGACGACAGCAGCACATCCTTAGTGGAATGAAAGGCAGAATGTGCCGCCACATAGTACAGAGGGAGAGGAGCAGTTTGTGTGACAGTATCCCATGCAAGAACATAGTTGAATATCATTTACTAATGACAGCAGATCACCTCACTTAAATGGACAATCTCCAAGAGGATCATGACCTGGAGACAAAACTTTCAGCCTATAAGAATTATTGAATAGTTACTTTAGTCACTAAACTCTGTTTTAAGAAACAGGCTGATTTCTGTAACCCTTTGTATAGACTGACTGATCCATCAATGAGGCAAAAACCTATGTACTAGAGAATATTTTCATATTACACAAATATATTTTCCTTCATTTCATTAAACATAGAATTGAAAATTCTGGATCATGTCTTTGCATAGCTCATAAACTAACTTTGGTTTGTATGGGTTTTTAAAAATTAACTGTTTATTTTACATACTTATGCAAATGTGAGTAATTAGTTTATTCATGTCTAAATGAAAACAATTCTTGAAATTATCATATCTATAATTTTTAGAAAATGTAAGATTACTAGTTACATATAACCCATATTTTGCAGTATTATATTTAGATAAATTTATATTTTAGAATAGTCAATATTTTCACATTTATTTTCACAGCGGATAAAAGTTTGAATCATTTGTGTAATTTTTGTTACAAGAATGGGATAGAACACACACTAAAAACAGCCAAAAATAAAACTGCTGATGAGCTATTCCCTTGGCCACTATGATTTAAACTTCTCTACATATTACATTCAGAATTCCATGGTCCAGATAGACGTTCAGGCTTGATATAAGTTCAGGTTTCATGAACACAAAGGCTGATATATTCATTCAGGAAAGACAAGGAATATTCAGCAAAAAGATGATAGGGTAATCATCATAGTTGTACCAGGAAGCACATATTGGATTATTCCTATGCCTGACTGTCTTTCTTATTGACCATGAACAGCGTTTGCACTGTCACCAATGTTTTGCTGACATTCTTTTGTATATTCCCTACCACAGAACATCAAGTGGCTAGTGATTTAAACCATAACTATTCTGTTTCAATTTTCCAGGGGATGAACTATTTGCTCCTATGCATGAATAAACCTTAATGTATATTGAAAACATTTTAAGTAAGGCCTCTGCTACTTTCAAAGGGAGCTATTCTTTTCCCTCCTAATTAAACCCTCACTGTACCTCTGAATATTGTTTGAACACTCAAATACAACTTTTTAAGACATTCTCAAAGATATTTGTTCTATCCAGCAAACTATAGTAGATTTCTTTGAAACAATCTGAAGAAGGCATCAGATGCAATTCAGGTTATCCAGAGTAATGGGAGCAAAATACAAAGTACATTAGTAATGCTTTGTTCTAAGTGTCTTTATTTACTAATTGGAGAGAGATGTGAGAAAATGATTATTCTTGTTACTGCAAACCATCTCCAGAGGCATATGACAGTTTGTGAAATTGGCTTATCATAGGAGTTGGTAAATGGAACATGGCCTGACAGCTGTACATGGAAGCTGATAAACAATGTTAGAATGTAAGAGCCAAAGGAAGGGTAGGACTCCTTACAACTTGCTCCTTCCAGACATAAAATGGCCTGGGTATCTATGACCTCATAGTGCCTGACACTACCTACACAAGACTGTCATAAGAGGAGGAAAAGATCATGACATCAAAATAACAAGGATACTGATTGAGATGAGGAGGGGATATGACGGAGAATAGAATTTCAAAGGGAAAAGTGGTGGGGGTAGAGCATAGAGGGTATTACCATGGGATATATTTATAATCATCCAAAATGTTAATAAAAATTGAGAAAACAAACAATGTTAGAGACCAAATAATACTTGTACATATGAACAAATATCTTAACCTCTTTTTAATATTTAGTGTTTACAATAGTGCAAGGGTTTCTACAGGATATAATTTAAGTTAGTACTTATGAGGTAAAATTTAAAAATCAATTGGTTGTACAATATGATTTTTCTTCACCCTCTTTAGAGTATTTTTACTGGGTCTTATCAAAAGGATGTAACACTTGGGGAAAAATATGCAACTTAGCAATCCTGTACTGGAGGCCATGATAGAGAAGACTTCCACTATCACCATGGCTATCCCCTTGGAGCTGTGATAGACAGGGAGGAAAGTGACCCACACACTGCAGAACACCAGCATGCTGAAGGTCAGAAATTTGGCTTCATTGAATGCATCAGGCAGGTTTCTGGCCAGGAAAGCCACAGTAAAGCTCCCTATAGCCAGAGATCCCAGGTATACCAGGACACAGTAGAAGGCAGTGTCTGAGCCTTTGTTGCACACAATGATGATGTACCCATGTTCTGAGTGTTCATCAGTGTCAACAAAGGGAGGGGATGTTCCCATCCAGATGGCACAGAGAACAAGTTGGATCAAGGTACAGATGGGAATGATGAAGTTAGGTGCTCCTGATACCAGCAGTCCCCTCAACTTTTGTCCTGGAGCAGTGGCCCTGAAGGCCAGAACCACAGTTATTGTTTTGGCCAAAACAGTTGACACAGCCACAGTGAACAGAAGTGCAAATGTGATCTGCTGCAGGACACACTTGGCTGTGGTGGGGTGTCCAATGAAGAGTAATGGACAGAGAAAACAGCACTTGAGGGAAATGAGCAGGATGTAGCTGTTTGTTCGATTATTGGCCTTCACAATTGGTGTGTTTTTGTGCTTCACAAAAACCCCAAGTACAACAGCAGTGAGTGTAGAGAAGCAAAGCGCTATACAAGCCAGAGCTATCCCCAAGGCATCTTCATAAGCCAGAAACTTCATAGTTTTTTGGAGACAGTGATTTTTCTCTAGGCTAGCATATTGGTTGATTGGGCACTTCACACATTGATCCATATCTAGTAGACAATGGAGAATATCATCAGATTAGTGGCAGTATTTACTTCTTTGTTACAACATTCTTGTATTCTAGGTCCTATTTACAATTAAGGTAGTTCTCTTTATAGCCATGATGGCAATTAATAAAGACCATCATATTAGGTGAGGTAAACAAAGCTTTTTTTAAAAAGAATACTTTATTTACTTGCTCATAGGCAGAGGGAGACAGAGAAATCCGGAGAGAATGGGTGCGCATGAACCTCTAGCCACTGTAAACAAGCAACACATACATGTACCACTTTGTACATCTGTCTTTCTCTGTGCAATGGGGAATTAAACTTAGGTAGTTAGGTTTTGCATGTCCTTTCTTTAACTGGTGAGCCATCTCCTCAGCCTAAGAAAGCTGTATTTTATTCACTTATCTTACCTTATATATTCTCTTGACCCTTTGTTTTTCTTAAAGGAATAAAATAATTTTGTTGCAGTGTACTAGAATTATATAGTGACATTTCTTACATGAGGTATTTCTTATGATTTCTACTACAAGAGTGACAGCTTATCAATTAAGATGCTCTCCTGCAATGCCTAAGGGCCCATGCTTGATTCACCACATCTCTCATAAGTTAGACACACTTGGTAATACATGAGTAAGTCTCACATTTCCACAAGGTGGCACATGTTTGGAATTCAACTGCAGTGGTTAGGGACCATTGCACCCCAATTATCTCTCTTTCACTCCCTCACACTCATGCTCTCTTTCAGTAAAAGAGCTAGTCTTGTCTCAAAAAGAAAAAAATACTAGCTCAGAGTTCTGTACACAGTGTAGTATGAGATCAGAGAGGTACATGATACTATGTTGATTTTAACACCTTTGTTAGACAACAACCATAAATTTAGATAATAAAATGTGATTTTTCCCTCATACTACAGTTCTCTGTCTTATGAAGCCTATCTGTCTGTATCAGTTGATGTTTTATGGCTTTGTACCCAAATGTCAGTAGGCACATATAATTGTTCCAACACATATTTTAGGGAATATAAATGAAATTGAATAAACCTAGATATAATTAACTCTGATATGATTATTGCTGAAATCTATCTACTTGGAATAGGTATTCATATACAAATTTTGAGATGACATTCCATTTATCTGTTTCTCCAAATTTACCTCAATAATCCTTGGTCTATGTTTTAGCATAATTTGGTCAAGAAGTTTATTCAAGAAAGGATTATGAACAAGATAATTTGCCAACTTTAAAAAAAGAATGAACATGACACACAATAAGGAACTGGGGAGAATTCTTGCCCCCTATAGGTTGTATTTTCTATCATGGTGCTTTACAGTTTTGATTGTAATTGCATTGAATCATAAAAGAGGACTTATAAGAAATAAATGGTATCTCCTATTGAATATTTACATAAAGGAATATTTTTCCAATAATTGTAGTATTACTTCTCTTAATCATGTATTGTAAATTTATGCACATATATTTTATGAATCATATATTATAAGGCCATACATACCACCTAATTTGGTAAATATAACATGGCCAACATGTACAAATTAAAAAAAAAAAAAAAACTTCAATGCTAATACTGAACTTATCCAACACCACTATAGTTTGTATTTAATTAATTAGTTTGGGGCTGGAGAGATGGCTTAGTGGTTAAGAGCTTGCCTATGAAGCCTAAGGACCCCGGTTCAAGGATCGGTTCCCCAGGTCCCACGATAGACAGATGCACAAAGGAGCGTAAGCGTCTGGAGTTCGTTTGCAGAGGCTGGAAGCCCTGGCACGCCCATTCTCTCTCTCTTCCTCTATCTGTCTTTCTCTGTGTGTCTGTCGCTCTCAAATAAATAAATAAAATAAATCTATCTTTAATTAACTAGTTTGGATTGCATGTTGAAGTATTACTTGAATGAACACTGTTTTAATATACTTCTAATTATATTATTTTATTCATTTTGTGATATTATCCAATCATACTAAAAATTCATGTCAATCTCATTCCTTTTTAACATCATATACCAATATTACTCTGTATCAACTTTGACTTCTGGTACACTGAAAAGGTGGTCTGGATGTTAGCATGTGCTCCAGACTCTAATAGATGAAAATACTGAGGAATTAATATTTATATCATATTTAAATCCTATTGATAATATTTACCACAGCCTTTAGGTTCTATTAACGTGCCACTCCCATTGTATTGTGTTCTCACCTGTAAAATAGAGAGCAACATAAAATAGTACCTATTTTTCCATTCTGTGCTCAACCCAGTAGGTTTGACATATGAGATATGTTTTATTCTTATTTTTAAATTCAGAATATTTCCCATTATCTCCTTAAATGCTTCAAGTTACATCTAAAATGATGCACATGATATTTTAATTGGAATGTTTATGTTTCCTGATAAAGGATTTAAATAGCTGTGATATGCTATTACCTAAAGTCTTGAAACCAACGGCTTTCTGAATTATTATTTCATAGACGCTAAGGAGATATTATGCTTATATTGAAAGTGTTTGCAAAATTACATATCGCTAAAGCCAGAAAAGGGAGGAGTGGTGGCATACTGTCTAAAGTACTTTCTTGCGAAGACTAAGGACCCAGGTTTGACTCTCCACATCCCATGTAAACCAGTTCTACATGGTGGCACATGCATCTGAACTTCGTTTGCAGTGGGTAGAGGCTCTGGCATTCACATTCTCACTTTACTCTCCTTCCCTATCTAATCAATCAATAAATAACAGAATGGAATGAATATAAAAATTTATGTCCAAAAATTATATCTCTGAGCATTTATTATTCATCAGCAACCTTTTGCATCCTGGGAAGATAATGATGTGAAAGATTCCTTCTTTTTAACTTCATTTTATGTCGATTCACAGAGGATTATATGAATATGTGACATTCCTTGATAGAAATAATATATTCATTAACAATTTGACCTCAAAGAGTATTTTTATTGTGGGAGAACCAGTATGTACAATGGATCTAGGTACTAAAAATGTGGTTCATGGAGTAAAGTGAGTATTATGTTTATGGTCATGAGTATTAATCATTTCAACCAAGTGATTACAATAGGCAATGAAGAAATATTATCTGTTTTTTTCAGAGAGATGGATAAAAGAGACAAACTGGAGAAAGACTCTCTAACCATCAACTTACACGTTTTGTTAGAAATCTCATTTTCTGGGCAGGGGAAACAATCAAAACAACAGGCTGCGTTTCCTTCATGTCGGAACTTCCTGAAACCAAGCTTGCAAGTCTCACTGCACACAGAGGAGGGAATCTGAGGTAAACCAGAAGTGTAGTTGTAAAAGTTAGTAATGTTATATACTCCATTCATAACGATATGTGAAAATAATCACCCTTACTAAACTCTTTTTCCACATCTACAATAAAATTGAGGTGTCACACTCCATTTGTTACAATGTATGTTGTCATGTCTGTCAAGATTTTTTTTGTTTTGTTTTTGAGGTAGAGTCTCACTCTAGCCTAGGCTGACCTGAAATGTACTATGTGATCTCAGGCTGGCCTTGAACACACAGCAATCCTCCGAACTCTGCCTCCCGAGTGGTGGAATTAAAGTCATGCACCACAACACCCAGCATGTCTGTCAAGATTTTGATGAAATATTTTTCCATTTCCAAATATTTTTCAAAAGATATAAAGAAAATCTAGGACATTGGTAAAAGAAACATAAACAACATGTTGCACTTGGCCAAATCGTGAGGGCACACATGGGCCCACACGATTTTATCTATTTATGTTGAGAGTAAAACATCACAGTTAGGTAAATATACCTGCCTACTCCCTGTGGCCCACTCTATGGCCTCATCAGACAAATACAATTGTTGACTGAAGGAACCATATGATGTAAACTGTCCTATTTTCACCTTGATTCCAAGACCTTGTGGATAATTTGAAATGTGGAAAATATCATAGTCTGCATCACATTTTCTTTTCTCATTAATAGTCACTAGGTCTCCAATGGGGTTAATAAATTCCATATTCTTCATAGTGTGGTAAAACTAAAGGAAACATATCAGTTCCAATTAAGTAAAGACAAAATGGACATAATATGTGATATGAGTAATACCTTTATTTTTTACAACCCTACCCAGAAAATGAAACTCTATTGCATGTACCCAATAATGTGAAATAAGTGATTTCCCAGAGATAAATGTAGAAGCACCCAAATTCAAAAGTACTCCCAGCAACAGGTTTTAAACTTATATGGAGCTACTTAGAAGGTATTACTGGTGACAATACATACCTTTGAGCAGTCAGGTACACATAGAATTGTTATTGGGTGAACATCTACCTGTTCATAATACATTGCATGGTAAGCATATACCCAGGCATACACAGCATTATATAGATTATAACTCTCATCATTCATGGCTATGTCAAATCCTTGACTTGCAAACCATTTTAATGAATTATTGAGTGCACATTTACTCTGTGTTCTACATTTAGATTCCATGTCCAAACAATTAAAGTATATCCGTTGTGATCTCAGAACAGAAATGTCTATTGGATATTGAGAAGTGTTCACTGACTGAATAAATTTTGTAAAATTGGGAATCTCCTGATGACGATTAGAAAATGTGAAAGCACCATAGAATGAGTCAAAATTGATGTCTCTTCCTGTATTTGTAATGACATCCCACTGTGAGGTGGAGACCCAGATCCTGCGGATGCCTAAATTTGCCCATCTTCTAAAGCTCACTTCCAGTGTGGAATTTAATTCACCATAAATGACCACAACATTTGCCAATGATGTCACAATTTGTTTATAATATTTCTCAGCCCTTGTATTGTATAAGTCCATGTTTAATGTGATCACATTCACAAAGGCTAAACAGAGTTCATTCCCTTGCATCATTTCTCTGAAGTCTGAGAGAAATTGAATACCTTGGTCATCATCGGAGATGACCAGCCCCATCCAGGTCCAGTTGAAATGAATCATTAGGGAGACTATGGCAAAAGGCAGCCTTGTTTCCTTGGGAGCAATCTGATACAGATAATGATACTGAAAACGGTCACTCAGAACAGGATTAAATGGGCCATAGTGAATCTAAAGGACACAGAATATAGAAATGAATGTGAGGAAGAACAATGGATGAAAACTCAAACTAAGATCTGAATCGCTTTAATCACCATTTGGGAAGAATGTTTGGAAGGATGTTTGCTCACACCATTATTCATTGTATTTCACTATCCATAAGACTCTGGAAAAGTACTGAACAGTTTAAGAGTTGTAGCAAATCCACTTTTATGTCTTCATAGTTCCTCCTATCAATTTTTAAAAGTTAAGTGCTGAAACCCCACCAAGTCCAAGATTATGATATCTATTAATTGGATGTAACAATACATGAATAATCCAAATATCTACTGGAAATATCCCTAAGCACATGAGATTCATAATTCTACTCTGTACATCACAAAGCCTCACCTGTCCTATATTAAATATTGTGAAAAATGTCGCAATTTTGCTACTTCTTTCCCATGATGGTCCTGTAAATGATAAGCCACAATCATTTATTTCACAATGATAATTAGGAAGAACAATCCGTTTAGCTTCTGTGTAATGTAGGGAAGAGACAATTGTCAATGAATCATCACATGTGGAAGGATGGAATGAAAAATTAATAGACTTGTTGGGTATAAGTTTGGGATTTCTGTTGATCTCTTCAGTGACAAAAATCATTGTGAGAATACATTGATATTTTTTGGTTGGCACACTGAAATGAAACACAGTAATCATTATGGATGAGGCTTCAAACAGGATAATCTTCAAAAGAATTTGAATGGACATGTAATACATGTTTTAAGTGATGTTTTGCTCCTGAAATACTCATGTAATCATGCACCTTTTAGTGAGGATATGACCCCACATAGCATAAAGATCAACTAGGTATTTTTAAATTATTAAATGAATGCCAATTCATAAAGGGATTTATGTTATGAATATATAGAGAGAGCTGTATTCACTTTTGGCTAATGAGAAACTGGTGAAAAGTATATATATATATATATATATATATATATATATATATAGTTTATTGGTCATAAACGAACTTGGAAGTAGACTTACTCCACACAGAATATCTTGATGCTAGAATTCTCAATTTTAAGAAATGAAAAATAAATGCAGTAGTGATCGAGTTTATGGTATTTTGGTGGGCATATGTGGGTAATAGTCACCATTTTCGTGGAAGATCACATTGTTTGTGTTTGTGTGTGTGTGTGTGTGTGTGTGTGTGTAAGAGGGCCTGCGCTTGTTCCAGTGTGTACACTATAAACTAGTGTAAGTTGTTCTTCTACATTACTGTACATGTCATTATTTGTCTTCAGTTTTTATTTTAACACAGGTTCTGACTCTTGCCCTTTCTGACGTGGGATTCAATATGTACTCTTAGGGTAGCCTGGAACTCATGTTGATATTCCTACCTCTGCCTCCTAAACACGGAGATTAAAGGTATGTATCACCATGTCTGATTTACATGCCATTATTCTGATGACTTGGAGTTCACTAATTTGGTTATACAAGCAACCAATCTCTAGGGATTAGGACTTTTCAAACTCAGAACATGGGATGACATGTGCTTCAAGTCACAATTTTAGGTTAGGGCCATGGATTTGAACAAAGGACCTCATGTTTATGGGGAAGTTCCTTTACAAATTCCTATGTTTTGCTACTTTTGTTAAATGCCATCCTGCAATGAGTAAGGCAATTCCCTGCTTAATGGTGAATATACAGTCAATCCTATCTATTTACACAAAAACATGGCACTTATAATGCCTTTGAAGGCATGGGTATCTCCTCTAATTGTAATGTGAACTCTATTTCACCAGGAATTGGAAGTGTCTCTTCATTTTTGGAGTTCATTTGCTTCTTCTGTTAAGTAACTCCCCTTTTCTAGGACAACATAGCTGACAAAAATCAGGTTAAAGGAAGGCATATTTGTTGCAGATTATCCTTCCAGATCATACTAAAGATACTCAAAATTGATAAGGATATTATTGGCAGTCATAGCATGGTATCTTGGAGTGGCCTCTTTCAGTCCAGCAAGGAGACCCACAGAGCTATATGAATATTGCACATTGGCAGTCATGCCTCTTCCTTTTTATACAGTAGAGGATCTCTGCCCTGCTATGGTGCTGCCCACAGTAAATTTGGATATCCCCATTTCAATTATGCAATCAGTCTTATGTAACAGGAATTCTCTCCAGGGATAACCTCAACCATATAATTCCTCTCAGATGATTGTAAGTCTTCTCAATTTGAATATAAATATAAAATGTGACAGTTAAAACATCTTTTTCCAATCTGTTACCTCAAAAATTCTCTCTCACATTTATCGTACCAATAACTGTGGGCTAACTCCACAATGCACGACCAAGGTACATCAGCAAGGAGGGGCCATTGGGAAGGTGGTATGCCGTGGATGAGCCTAATAATCATACCTAATAATCAAACTGCCTGTATTTGCAAATAGAAAACTAATAAAAAAAATAAATAAATTTAATAAAATTATCTCTCTAATGGTAATGTGAATTATTTTAAGGTGAAGAAATATTCCCTTTGTTTGTCTGATATAATCTTCTACTGTAAGTCTTTTGATCAGAGAATTAAGACCATAAATATCCAGAGTTATTGTTGTTCTGTGAGTTTATTTTTATTGAGTGTCAAAGATTTTTTTCATTATGGTGTTTTAAAACAAGGTTTCATTCCCCTCTTCCCCTTTTCTTTTTTCACATCCCTTTAAGCTCCTCCCTGATACTTAGCTTTTCACCCTTCATCCCTCAGGTTTCCTTTGGTTTGGTGGTATAACACTGTAGTTGTGCCTCTTGTGGTTGGTCAATAGTTGTAGCTCATGTTACCTACCCCTTCTTGTATTTAGAGTTCGTTGAAAAATCACCTATCTTAAAGGGCTTTTTTTTTTTTTTTATGTTTCCATCAGGAGGTGGCAAAGGTGGTATAAAGGGCAAAGAGTTGTCTCTACATTCGGACTCACAATTAGAACCCTCGAAGAAATTATTTATCTAGGAAGAGGTTCATGGATATTGGGAAATTGCTCCTATACTCTCATTGGAACCCAGAAATGGGAAGTGTGGGTGGAAATAAGGACATGGGTAAGGTTAAGTGTGCCCAAACTAGCATGAGTGCTTCTGTAGACCCGCAATTATGATCCTTGTCACAGGTGATATAGGAGTGAGAAAGTGGTATAGTGACTGGGCAGCTATGCTTAGAGTCATTTGTGACATCCAAGTCCATGTAACAGTGGCAGGAGGATAACATTAGATATCTGAGGATTTGGATACACTGGAGGGAGGATGTGTTGTGTAAACAAAAATCATTTTTATCAATGGAAAACAATGTTGCTATTGATAATTATTAATGTAATTCTTCTGACATCATGCTCTACCTTTACGTTACATTTTTCTATATCTATGTATCATTACTGGACTTGTAGTTGACCAAGTAAGGAGAAGAAACTCAGGGTATAATGATATTTCAGATGTTCATAATTTCATGTTCCCTTAAACTTTTGGATCTCTCTGCAAAAGAAACCCTTTGATATCCTATATAATTATGTTATTATTAAGTCTTTTTTACTTATATTTACAAGTATTTAATGTGTTTAATGATTTCTAGCTCATTAGAGGTATTCTGTAGATGCATTTTGACTTCCCATTTAAAATAGTTCTTCATAATCATTTACTCTATGTGGTCTTTTTGTGAACATTTAATACTTAATTATTTCAAGTGACTACAGCAATGTTAACTAGTGAAAACATAGCATTCTCAACAAATGTTTCTGGACATATTGAATAACTACATATAGAAAAATTGAAACTACACACATTCCTCTTCCCATGCCATAAAAATTAAAATACTAATGGATGAAATGCTTCAAAATAAGATCCAGAAATCTAAAGTTACAGGATTGTGGGAACCCATGCTGGCTTCGTCAGGCTTTGCCATGTCAGCTTGTTTACCGCTTTTGTATCCTAATTGTCTGCGCTTGAGCACATGATGTTATTCTAATATGGTTGCTCACCCATCCCAATTGGGTGATGCAAAATCATCTGATGAGACTTAAGCCAATCAGACAACGCTATACAATCACATGACCATAAGTATATAAGCTTGGCTCTCCGTAGGGTCGGGGTCCTTCTCTCTTTCAGCTAGGAGCTCCCAATAAAGTGTGCTTGAGAAGAATCCTGTTGTCGTTCTTCTTGCTGGCGGGAGGGGCGCAACAAGTGGTGCCGAAACCCAGGAATTTGTCAGCAAACAGCCAGTTGAGAGGACCCCTGAGGATACTTCCGAGGGAGGATTCAGAACTCAACACACAGAGCAGCGGTACCGGTAAGTCCCCTGGTGCTATATGATAAGTTTTTGCCTGTAACTGATCTATAAGTAACATATATAAGTTTACAAAATGGGACAATACCACTCTACCTTTTTGGAGCCACTTCAGGAAGTATTAAAACAACGTAAACTTAAGATTTCAGATAAAACTCTTAAAGGGTTTTTGGAAGAAGTGGATATGATAGCGCCTTGGTTTGAGCTGACTGGGGGTTTAAATTTGACCTGCTGTTATAAGTTAGGCAGAGACATTGACTGTGAGTCAGAAACGCGAAAGTTGCGCGCAGGTACACAGCCCTTATGGCGCTTGGTGCGATCATGTTTGGAGGACAAACGTTGTGAAGAAGTGATCAGGGAAGGCCAACGCATATTAGCCCATCATCAAGATAGTATGTCAGAGTCTGAAGAAAGTAAAAGGGGACAACAAAAAAAGGTTAAAATGAAAAGTGAACCTAGGTTTCAGATAGAACAGAATAAATGTGCACAGAATAAAAGTAAATCACAAAAGGAAGGGCCACATTCAGGTCTGAAGCTATATCCAGATTTAATGGAACTTACAAATTTATATATAGAAAGTTCTAGTGAATCTGAGGGAGAAGAATTAACTCCAGAGGAAGAACAGGATTTTGAGGAAGTAGAGACCAAGTATGTTCGGGAATGTTCTAGACCCAGACAAGATGGCGTCTTTACTCCTCCTCCAGCTTATGCCTCTACAAGTAAAAAATGTAAACAACAAGATGGCCGACTTCCGTTTGGGGTGTGTCCTTCGTCCGGATGTAGTTTGATAAAATCAGATACTTGGAGAAAGCTGGCTAATGCTTATCCAGTTTTTGAGACTCATGATACACATGTTAGATACCATGAACCTATAGGGTATAACGAGCTCAAGGATCTTGCAGAAGCCACTAGAACTTATGGGATAAATGCTTCTTTTACTATGGCATTGTTAGAACGACTTACCAATAGAGCTTTGACCCCAGCAGATTGGTTTGGAGTCTCTACAACTTGGCTGTGTTTCCCAGTATCAACATTTGTGTATTACTCCTTTGCAATTTAATTTTACTGCTTCTTTTAATCAGAGTCGCAAGCTAGCTGAATTTTTGGCAGGAAACTGGACACTTGAAGGAGAGCAGCTATCTCGGAAGTTATTGTTCCAGATTGTACATCTGAATGGAACTCATCTGGAGCCAATCTCTTTGGGAGATTTTACTTCTTGGCTATCTTCTGCATTTTCTTTCTTTAAGGAATGGGTTGGGGTGGCTATGTTTGGAGCAGCCCTTTTGTGTGGCATGGTGTTCTGTCTCTGGCTTATCTGTCAAATCAGATGACAACGTCAGCAGGATAACATTAAGATTGTTCAGGCACTTATGGCTTTGGATCAAGGAGCATCTCCACAAGTATGGCTGGCTAGCCTGCATACTGGTTAGTTTCACCCTGTCTTATGTAAGGCCTTTGTACACCAAGTGACCTTGTTACCATTGCACCTTGGAAGGCTTACATCCCTGCATGAGCAGCCTTTGCACCCCGAAGGGATTTTTCCCCTTACACTCGGGAAGGTGCTTAAGTAGGCTTTTGGTCTTAGGCTCTACCCTCGATCGGACTGGCCATCATGAGGGTTGGTCCTTGATCGGGTATCCTGAGATTCAAAACAATTTTTTAAAGGGGGAACTGTGGGAAGCCATGCTGGCTTCGTCAGGCTTTGCCATGTCAGCTTGTTTACTGCTTTTGTATCCTAATTGTCTGCGCATGAGCACATGATGTTATTCTAATATGGTTGCTCACCCATCCTGATTGGGTGATGCAAAATCATCTGATGAGACTTAAGACAATCAGACGACGCTATACAATCACATGACCATAAGTATATAAGCTTGGCGCTCCGTAGGGTCAGGGTCCTTCTCTCTTTCAGCTAGGAGCTTCCAATAAAGTGTGCTTGAGAAGAATCCTGTTGTTGTCACAGGATGAAACAAAAAGGGAACTTTCTATAAAATATGACTAGGGCCATACTTCCTGAATAATATCCCAGTAATCCAGGAAATTAAATAAATCATTCAACCCATGGCAACTAATAAAGATAAAATGTTTGTCTACAAACAACATACCCTAAACAGAGCCCACAAACTACCTACAGATGTGGAGAAAATCTTTGCGAAGAATTCAGTATATTGTAGAACGAGAAGAATTTCGATCCAGAGGCTTAGTAGGCATTTTTAACAAAATCATAGAAGTAAAATTTTCCCAAATTGTGAAAGAAATGCCAATGCAGATACAAGAAGCTTTTAGAACACCACATGGACAAAATCTGGAAAGAACTACTCCTCGCCTTGTTATAAATAAACTACTAAACACACAAACAAAAGAAAATATATTGAAAGTACTTAGAGAAAAAGTGTCACCTACACAGGCAAGCCCATCAGAACAACTGCAGATTATTCAATACAAACTTTAAAAATCAGAATGACTTGGAATGGTATATTCCAAGTTCTGAAAGATAACAACTGTCAACCAAGATCACTTTATCCTGCAAACTTATCTATCCAAATTGATGGAGAAATGAGGATATTACAAAACAAAAGCAGGATCAGTAAATTTATGACAACTAGACCAGCTCTACAGAAAGTACTCAAAGGAATCCTTCTTAATGGAGAGAATGCAAAACACAAGAGGAGGAAAAATTTAAAAAAAAAAATCTTACTCAAATAACAGTTCAAACAAGCAAGTAAAGGGAAATCAGGAAGTACTACAAAACAAGAAGAATGGAGAAAATAATACATACATTTCCATAGTAACTGTTAATATGAATGGCCTCATTTCACCAACCAAAACACACAGCCTTGTAGACTGGCAGGATCCTGATATTTGTTGCCTTCAGGAGACTCATCTCTCAATAAGAGACAGACACTGTCTTTGGGTGAAAGGTTGAAAAATGGTATTTCAAGAAAATGGGCCTAGGAAACAAGCAGGAGTTGCTATCCTAGTATCTGACAGGATAGACTTTAAAAGAAAAGAAAAGAAAAGAAAAGAAAAGAAAAGAAAAGAAAAGAAAAGAAAAGAAAAGAAAAACACTAGTGAGGAAAGATAAAGAAGGTCACTTTTTACTGATTAAGGGCCACTCCACCAGGAGGAAATTACTATCCTAAACATGTGCGCTCCTAACATGGGGACTCCCAATTTTATCAAACAAACACTATTAGACTTAAGGTCACAGATAACAACAAACACAATTTCAGTGGGTGATTTTAATACCCCAAACTCATCAATTGACAGGTCAACCCCAGAAAAAATAAACAGAGAGACATCTGGATTAAATGATGTCATGGAACAAATGGACCTAACAGATATATACATAAAATTCCACCCAAACACTGCAGAATATATATTTTCCTCAGAGTACATGGAACATTCTCTAAAATAGACCATATATTAGGACACAAAGCAAATCTTAACAACTACAGGAAAACTGAAGTAACCCCTTGTACTCTATCTGACCACAGTGGGATTAAATTGCAAGTCAGCAACATGAAAATCTATACAAATCAGATGTATTTGACTATGGCAACATTCTGCTCAGTAAAATATAAAATAAATTTGGATCCATTCATAAATGATATGTTTGGGAGGAAAACTGCAAGGGATCCAAAAACTGTTACTGTAGCCATATAGAAACTTCTTACACATTATTCATGATTTTCCAATATAAAGTTAAGTAACAAAACTGACAGTTACCGATAAAGCTGGTTCATTGAATCATAGTCTATCATATGCTTCTTTGATGTTTTAATTAAAAACATACAATCCTTGCACATATCTCCATCATTTTCTGTGTTTTCTTTTGTTCTCCAAAAGCATCCTCTTTCTGTTAACCTGCAAAAGACGACAGAAAGCATTGGAAGAAGTAAGACAAAAATGAAAATGATTAGCTTCCCCATGTCTTAAAACTCATAGTCTGAGCTCTAATGTCATAGGCAGCATCAGGTAGCTACACACATCACATATGCCTGTTTATTTGTGTGTATCCATCCTTACTACTATTGCTGACTAGAGGAGATATTTATATCCCTAATTTCTATCTTTGTTGTCTTTGTCTTCCTTCCTTGATGAGTACAGAACACAGCCCTGGGGCTCTGCATCTGAGGTCTACATCAAGGTCATAACAATGAGTTGAAAAACATGTTGTGAGCATCATCTTTTGCTTCAGGTGCTATGAGTTCATGTATCTCCAGGCATGAATGTCATGGGGATAATCTCCTGAGCATACTTGTTTTCAAACTAATTTCAGAATTCCATTTGGATGAACAGGAACTGAAATCATCTAAGTGGATTTCACTGGAGTTTCCAAGTCAAGATGTAATGTGAAAAGGTCAGAAAGGTTTCCTGCGGATCATAGCTCATGAAGGTATGGGCAGCATTGTTCAAGCAGTGGAGAGACCCTCACATACCTCACTTCCATCAGCATCATAGCATTTACTGTGAGGTCCATGCACTGCTCATAACAGTTTAATGCTTGTAATGTCCCACGACCCCATGTTTCCCATTGTCTGAGGACACAACACAGAAAGCAATCATGGAAAGTCCAGGATTGCCAGCCAGTCTCCCCGTAATGATGCAGACATTAAGTTTCATACTTTAGTTCTGTTACATGACCTGCATCCTTTTTCCTCAGTTTCCACAGAGTAATAAGCTGTGATGACTCAGATTCTCATCTTTAACATTGTTTTTACCTCATTAAAGTATTCTACACAGAATTTTTATTTTATGTTTGTACAATCCACTTCCACCACCTCAACCATGTGAACACACACAATCATAGGAAGAAAAACAAAACAAAAAAATCTTTGCATGTTCTCACTCATTCTTGGTTCCTAATCTGGAACAGCTTCAGTTGCCAAAATGGCTGATAGGCCACTCACAGCCTAGACATTAGGGTTAGAAAGTTTTGGGGGGAGAGGAAAGATAGGATAGGTGAGGTTTGGGGGGAAAAACACAAAACTAATTCAAAAAATTATACCTGGAAATAAAGTAAAAGATATAACCTTCAACAGGAACATGGGGTGACCACCTGAAAGAAGGGCCTCGGAGAAGATAGGATGAAGCATTACCTTAATTTTGTTGTTGTTGTTGTTCTTTTTGTTTCCATGGGCCTGTAACTCTCAGAACCAGAAACCAGTTGCTATCCACAATAAGCTGTAGGTCTGTCACAGCTTCAAGGCCTCTGCACCAAAACAAACAAACAAACAAACAAACAAACAAACAAACAAAAAACACGTTTCTCTCAAAGTACTTGGATAATTAGCTGAGGCAAAAGTTAAGATCCTGCTTTCATATGCTGTATCTTCTCCAATGAGTATTTTTGGCATTTTTATCGAATATCAGGTGGCTATAGCTACTTGGGCTTACATCTGGGTCCTCTATTCTGTTACACTGATCTACATGTCTGTTTTGTGCCAGTACCATGCTGTTTTTGTTACTATGGCTCTGTAGTATAGGTTAAAATCAGGTATGGTGATAACACCAGCCTCATTTTTGTTGCTCAGTATTATTTTAGACATTCGAGGTTTTTTGTGATTCCAAATGAATATTTGGATTGTTTTTTCTATTTCCATGAAGAAAGCCTTTGGAATTTTGATAGGGATTGCATTAAATGTGTAGATTGCTTTAGGTAAGATTGCCATTTTCACAATATTGATTCTTCCAATCCAGGAACAAGGGATGTTTCTCCACTTTCTGGTGTCTTCTGCAATTTCTCGCTTGAGTGTTTTAAAGTTCTCATTGTATAGATTCTTTACTTCCTTGGTTAGGTTTATTCCAAGGTACTTTATGTTTTTTGATGCAATTTTGAATGGGAGTATATCTCTGATTTCATCCTCTGTGTGTTTGTTGTTAGCATATATGAAGGCTACTCATTTCTGTGTATTTATTTTGTATCCTGCTACATCGCTGTAGGTTTTGATCAGCTCTAACAGCCTGCTAGTAGAGTCTTTAGGGTCCTTTATGTATAGAATCATGTCATCTGCAAATAATGATAACTTGATGTCTTCCTTTCCAATTTGTATCCCTTTTATGTGTGTCTCTTGCCTTATTGCTATGGATAAGACTTCCAAAACTATATTAAATAAAAGTGGGGACAGTGGACACCCTTGTGTTGTTCCTGATTTCAGTGGAAAAGCTTCCAATTTTTCCCCATTTAGTAATATGTTGGCTGTAGGCTTGTCATAAATAGCCTTTATCATATTGAAATATGTTCCTTCTATTCCCAGTCTCTGTAGGACTTTTATCATGAAGGGATGTTGGATTTTGTCAAATGCTTTCTCTGCATCTAATGAGATGATCATGTGATTTTTGTCCTTCAACCCGTTTATGTAATCTATTACATTTATAGATTTGCGTATGTTGAACCATCCCTGTATCTCTGGGATAAAGCCTACTTGGTCAGGGGGAATGATCTTTTTGATATACTCTTGAATTCTGTTTGCCAATATTTTGTTGAGAATTTTTGCATCTATGTTCATGAGGGAGATTGGTCTGTAATTTTCTTTTTTTGTTGTATCTTTGCCTGGTTTTGGTATCAGGGTGATGCTGGCCTCATAGAAGGAGTTTGGTAGAATTCCTTCTTTTTCTATTTCCTGGAAAAACTTAAGAAGCAATGGTGTTAGCTCTTCCTTAAAAGTCTGGTAAAATTCAGCAGTGAATCCGTCCGGGCCTGGGCTTTTTTTAGTTGGGAGATTATTGATAACTGTTTGGATCTCCATGTTTGTTATAGGCCTATTTAAGTGATTAATCTCATTTTGATTTAATTTAGATAGGTTATATAGATCTGGCTGGGGTTCTAAAGGCTTCCTGTATCTGCATTGGCACCTCTTTCCCAATTTGGGGGAAATTTTCTTCTATGATTTTGTTGAAGACGCCTACTATGCCTCTGGAGTGCAGTTCATCTCCTTCTACTATGCCCTGAATTCTTATATTGGATCTTTTCATAGTGTCCCGAATATCTTGAAATTCCCACTCATACTTTTCTATAAGTTTGTCTTTCTCTTTGTTGGATTGCATTAGGTCTGCCACCTGGTCTTCTAGCTTAGATATTCTGTCCTCTCCCTCATCCATCCTACTGGTGAGATTTTCTACAGAGTTTTTTATGTCATTAACTGTGCTCTTCATTGCTAGTAATTCTGACTGGTTTTTCTTTATTATTTCTATTTCCTTATTTATGTCTTGTATTGCCTTCTTTATTTCATGAAATTGGTGTCCTGCATCTTCTTTGATTCCTTTGATTTCCTCTTTGATTTCTTCTTTGATTGTTTTGATGTGTTCTTTGACCTCTTTGAACGTATTTATAATCATTCTTTTGTACTCTTTCTCAGGCATTTCCTCTAACTCTTTCTCACTGGAGGACATTTCTGATGCATTAATACTTTTAGGTGGATTTATATCGTCTTGCTTTTTAGTGTTCCTTGTGTTATAATGTATATATTTTTGCATCTTGGATTAAGGTAATGCTTGGATTTTCTAGCTAGCTGTGTATTCTTATCTGTATCAATTGATTTGATGTAATATATTTTCAGGGTAGGACCTTAAGGTATTAGGTGTGGCTCTTAAGACTCTTAGAGTATCTACAAAGATGTTCTTAGGGGTTGAGTTTCCCTGCTATAGGAGTATTCAAGCAGGCTGAGTGGAATAAAATGCAGGTAGATTCTAAAATTGAACTAAACACTGTACACATTCAATCAAAAACAGCCCCGAGTATGTATGCAAGAGTAGTTATTATAACGACCAGATCCTCTATCAACAAAGAGGTTAAGATTTCTGGTCTGTTGAGGGATCCAAGTCAGCTTGCGACCAAGTGAGACCCTTCCCTGGTGCAATCCCAGTTACCTTGGATGATATTGGTCTCAGTCAAGTTGCTGCCTGGGTCGTCAGGCTGCTGTTCTGATTTCTGGAACTGGGCACTTGCTTTTCCTGCAGGGCAAACTGAGCCTGGCAAGTGTGGCCCTGCAGATCAGCACCCCTGCTGCTGGAACTTCTGCTGCTCAAGCTGCCCCTGCTGGGACTGTAGCCACTGCTGCTAAAGGTGTTGCTGCTGGACCCACCGCTGCTGCTGCCTCTGCTGCTGCTGTAGCTGCCGCTGATGGAGCCACCACTGCTGCTGAAGCTGCTGCTGCTGTGTCCACTGCCGCTGCTCTCCCTGAAGCTGCTGCTGCTGAGTCTGCCGCTGCTGCCACTCCTGGGTCTGCTGCTGCTGGGGCCGCTGTTACTGGTGCTGGAGCTGCTGACGTTGCTGCCAAACTCTGCTCCTGCTTGGGTCCCGCTGTCAGCCCAAGTTGGCATGGCCAGGTCTGGGCCACTGCTCTGTTCGCCGCAGCTGGGCTCATGTGGTGGGGGAGGGGAGGGAGCCGCAGCTGCTCTGGATCTCTCCCTGCTCCAAGAGTTCTTCTATCTTGCGGTCTGCTCCTCCGCTGCCGCTCTCCCCTCGCATTTCCCGAGTTGCAGAGAGCGCGGTGTGAGGGCAAGCTCCCGCACCTGGCTTTTCCTGTGGCTGGAGCCGAGCCTGGTGGCTTTCTGGTGCGCCGCAGCCGCGGCAGTTGGCTGAGCTGCCGGAGCCCGCCTGTGCAGGCTCTCGATGCTCTGGAACTCTTCTACTTCTCCGCTCTACTCTTCTACTACTCTTCTACTTCTCCGCTGACGCTTCAATTTCCTATACACCTCACTTTTTAGTAAAAGTGTGTATTTTTCGAAGTTTTTTGGTCTTTTTCCCCCCTAGGCTGCTTTGGCGTGGTACCTATGCTGCCATCTTAACCGTAAGTCCTCCACAATTAGCTTTTGATCAGACAAACCGACATTTTCTAAAAGAATAACAGATATCTGTCAGAGAACTTGATGACCCATGAAAGATCAGTGGTAAGACCCTACTGCTGAAGACACCACATGTAGCTGACAAATAAAATGGAACAGCCTGGCTGGAAGCCAGGAGAGGGTCAGTCCCTAGACAGTAAGCATGTCTAGTGCCAGAAGGTGGTACATTGGCGACTGGGGGAAACAACCAATATCTATCCAAGTGACTCATGGTCCAACCTACGTAGCAGCAAACAACCTGTTGTGATGCCCACAAAAGTGCAATAGTGGCACACAGCCATGGTGGGAAACCAACTGCTGTTGATTTGACTAACTGATCCCCTCAGTGGTGCAAGACCCATAGCTGGAACTGGGAGACAAGTCAGAACCATATCCAAACATAAGCCCACTCTCCAATATCAAGTTACCATCAATCATGGGGCACAAGACTACCTACACCTATTAAACTCTCTATTAAAAAAGGTAAGGGCTATCTCATTTGACCTGGTGCTAACTTACTGTCCGTTGGAGAATGTGCTTCTCTTTTTCAGATAGATGCAGATCCTAAGGAGAGAGCCACCCCACGATACCTCAAAAGGGCCCCTGCTGAAACTAAGGAAAATTGGTGAAACAAGCAAGGGTGCTGTTTTCCTCATGAACCAGATATCAGCACAAGGGGAAGGAGATCAACACAGAGAAAAATCAACGCCTACCAAATCAGAGAGCCAGTCCCTCAGAGGCCTCAAACACCTCAGCACAGAAGCAGACCAAAAATGAACCCAACATGGCTCAGGGAAATTTTGTGGAAGAGGGGGCAGAAAGAATGTCAGAGCCACATGTTGGGTCATGATATGCAGAGACATTTGTTCTACCAATAAGTGTGGACTACCTCCAAAATGCACGACCCATATACCTCAACAAGGAGGAGCCAAATAGAGGGTGTAGGTCACAGATGAGCCTAATAATGGTACCAAACTACCTGTATTTGCTGAATAAAAACTAATTTAAAAAAAAAGAACCATGGAGGGAAAGGTTTCTTCTCATGTATATTATTTAGGGCATACAACTATAGTTCATATTCTCCGAGTACATGTGGGAATGATGTTTTGGGATATATACTGGAGAGTACGGTGTTTGTTGGCATTTTTCTAGTCCCTGTTGCTTCTTGTATCCTCACAAGTCATGGTATAATTCACTGTAGCTTGGGCTATTTCTTGGAACCAATTATATGATATACATGATATACAGAGATATTTATCATACCAATAACTGTGGGCTAAGTGTGGGCTAACCCCACAATGCACGACCCATATACCTCAACAAGGAGGTGCCAGTGGGGAGGGGTAGGTCATGTATGAGCCTAATAATGGTACAAACTGCCTGTACTTGCACAATAGAAAACTAATTAAAAAAATAAAATTTAAAACAGGGGTAGTCATGAGCCCTAGAGTTGTAACTACTCCTGATGTCAAGATAAATGTACATACTATGCTTATCAAACTGCTCAGTAAGAACTTCTCTTAATATTCATACTCTTAGATTAATGCTAGCCTCACTTTGGGTAGAGAGTCTTCTCTTTTCAGATGGCAGTGACTTCGGGACGACTCAGAAGGTATCATGGTGCTGGAATGAAGTGACTGGCATACTGAGTAATATCTCAATCACACCTTCCAAGGCTCAGGGTCTTAAGCAGAGGAGGTGGTGGAAAGAATGTAAGAGCCGAAGGAAGGGTAGGACTCCTTACAACATGCTCCCTCCAGACATAAAATGGACTGGATATCCATGACCTCACAGTGCCTGACACTACCTACACAAGACCATCACAAGAGGAAGAAAAGATAATGACATTGAAGTTAAAAAGAGACTGAGTGAGATGGGCATGGATTATGATGAAGAGTGAAATTTCAAAGGGAAAAGTGTGGGGAGGGAGTGTATTACCATGGGATATTTTTTATAATTATAGAAGATGTTAGTGAAAATTGAGAAAACAAGAGAAAAATATGTCACAGTGGCAAGATAGTGTTCATGGAACTTCAAAGAAGTGAAGAGTTTTTAGGGAAATCTGGAGCTGTTTTAGTTGTGTATTCTGACAGGGTCAAAAATAATTTATTGTTATAATGTATGAAAAATGTAAATCTGTCATGGTGTTGGGTAACAGCATTGGTGCTAGAAAATTGAAAAGAAATGGAGATTTAATTCCACTTTATCAATCTAGAACTTAAGAGTGGTGGTAAATGGGTCAGCGGACAAATCGCTTTCTGCACATATATGAGAACTGGAGGTTACATCCCCAGAACCACATAAATGCTACGTAGGCATGGCCACGCACCAGTAATCCTATTACTCAAGAGGTGGAAAAATAGGATGCCCGGGACAAGCTGGCTAGCTAAAGTTAAAGTACAACATTGGCAAGTCCTAGGTTCAAGTGAGAGGTCCTTCCCATTAAATAATGTGGATAACGATGTAAGAACACACATGAACAAAATCTATGGCCTTCACATGTATGTGAAGCCATGTACATGCAAATCTACACACATGTGCATATGTGCCCACACAAGTGTGAACACACATACACATGTAAAATGTATATTGAGAAAGGATACATTGTACACAAATGTCTGCAAATCAGGACCAGATGTGAATCCTCCATGTTTCAGACACATCTTCATCCCAATCTTCCTACATTTCTTAATGTGATATTGGCTGTTCTTAGGGTGCCACAGAGAAAATATACAAAATCTTTCAGGAGCTCAAACACCTTTTGTTGTTTAATAATCTGTTCATTGATATGCTAGCTAAATTTCTAAAGAAAATACAGAAAATCAGATCACCATGTTACCAGTAATGCCTATATTCTAGACTTTTCTCTATTTTTTTTTATTTTGAGAGATAGAGAAAGGATTGAGAGAGAGAGAGAGAGAGAGAGAGAGAGAGAGAGAGAGAGAGAGAAACATGGATGTGCCAGAACCTTTGGCCACTGTGAATGAACTCAAGACTTGTTTTCCCCCTTGTGGGAACTTGCATCACTGCATGGAGCATATAGATTTATACATGAGTTCTTGCAGGTAAACGCCTTAAAAGCTAAGTCATCCTTCCAGCCTGTATCTTCTTCTTTAAACAAGTCAATTATCTGTTTTTAATACACCTTGAAGATTTTAACTAAAATAAAATTCTAGGCATGAGCTCAGACACCTTCTGATGTAATATAAATTCAAAGTAAAATAAATTGAATTCATTTCCCTACAATTCATTGCTCCTTGAAGACAAGGATTTTGTGAAAAGAAAATTACAATGCACAGGTCAGATAAAAAGGAAGTGTGACAAGAAGATGATAGAAATTAAATGGAAGAAAACTTACTGTAAATTTGCACAGTAATATCTTGATGTCTTCCATTTACAATAGCTCTCACAGAACTGTTTTATGATGGACTTTAATAGTTTAAAAGTGACTTAAGGATTTGGGGAAAATGAAAGGAAGATCCATTAGTAGAGGATATTACCTTTGAGTTTTATATAAGGGTTGGCATCATGCCTGTGACTAGTGTCTCCACTCATCCTGGATTCTCCATGTCATCCTACTGCATGATGTTTAGGATTCTGTGGCTTGAGGTAGTAGGATCTCCTAGGGACAAATAAGACTTGCCTTTCATACCAGTATCATTTTCTGTAATGAAGACACTGAAGCCTGCCCTAAAGGTCTCACCACACCACAGCAGGCAGAGAGATGATAGAGAGACCAAGGCTTCAGGTCTCACAGAGGACACCATTGCCTCTCTTGGGCTCTGCATCAGTTGAGGATGAAAGGGTAATATTTCTCACTGGGGCAGAAGCCTCATTTTTTTTTTCTTTTTTTGAAAGGACTGCATGGAAGACACATTTTGTATGAAATAAAATGATGCTTTAGTAAACAAGAGACCCAATGCCTCCCCTTCCTTCAGCACAGGCCATAAATGGGACCAGCAAGGATATAGTACTGTGGTTGAAAGATGTCCTGGGGAAGTAATGAGTGTTTCCAACTCATTTCTCCTGGGTTATCTCAGAGACCTCCATAAGGCCAGGGTGGACAGAACCCAGAACTCAAGCTAATGACACTTGCATCCAATAACAAAAATACAGGGACATGGGGTGTGCTTATGTACACACACACACACACACTACACAACATAAAATTCAAAACATCTTTAAAAAGTAAAATTTTGTTATGCACACATTACAAAAATCTAATGTTTTGTTTCAAATGAGAGATACTTAAACACAAGAAGCAGCTAGCAGAGAAATTCTCCAACACAGCCAGCAGCCAAGTAAACAAGAACACATGAGAACTGGTTCATTAAGTGTGACAAGAACAGCATGAGCATTTGGATGTTGAGTATACGAACAGAATGTGAATTATCTGAAGACTCTATTTTGCAACATTCCTATAAACTTAAAACTATTACAAAATTAACTATTGATAACACTTGGATTTCCTTAGAAATGAAGTACATATGCCTAAATTTCAATATTACTTCCAGTAGGATTATTCAAGTAAAATGTATTCAATATTAATATGGTATCAAATATGCAAAATTCCAATCTATATCATTGTCAAATGTCTATTAACAACTTCCATGATTATAAAACTATCCCGTGGTAATATCCTCCCTCCCTCCATTTTCCCCTTTGAAACTCCTTTCTCCATCATATGCACTCCCCATATCAATCAGTCTCTTTTATTTTGATGTCATGATCTTTTCCTCCTCTTGTGATGGCCTTGTGTAGGTAGTGCCAGGCACTATGAGGTCATGGATATCCAGGCCATTTGTGTGTGGGGGGAGCATGTTGTAAGGAGTCCTACCCTTCCTTTGGCTCTTACATTCTTTCTGCCACCTCTTCTGCATTAGAACCTGAGCCTTGGAAGGTGTGATCAAGATATTCCTCAGTACTCCAGTCACTTCTTTCCATCACATGATACCTTCTGTGTTGTCCCACACTGAAATCCAGGACACAGTGGTGGAATGCTGGTATATACCCCTAGATTGCCTGAGGAGACTCTCCTGCAGTGCTAGCTTGTCAGTCACTTTTTAAAAAGATTTATTTTTATTTATCTATGAGAGAGAGGATGAGCACACCTGAACCTCTAGCCACTGCAAATGATCTCCAGATCCATGCAACACCCTGTGCATCTGGCTTACATGGGACCTGAAAAATTGGATATTGGTCCTTAGGCTTCACAGGCAAGTGCCTTAACAGCTAAGCCATCTCTCTAGTCCTTGTCAGTCACTTTTAAGGTTGGACATATTGAAGTATATTTTAAAGAAGTAAGCAATTCTTGCACTTCTTCCACATCATTTTCTTCTTTTTCTTGAGAAAAATAAAGTGTTATTCATTTTAAACATTTGTTACAGCACCACATTTTATAGTATAATTGTAATCCAGCTTTTTGTTTTACTTATACCAATACACAAACAGTTGTGTATATGAGCATGTTGCAAACTATTCACCTATATACTATAAGCTGAAATTTAAGCTTAAAAGTTACTAATCATCTGTTTATGTATAGAGCATTGGCCTGTAATAAACACAAGGAGACTTCAGGATCACTCAAAGGTAAAATTCACATGTGAACCCTCATGTCTCAATGGTACATGTTATGTGGAATTTATATGATGTACTGCTATACAATAATTTTTTAAAGAAGTCCAACAGACTGGCATCCCACTTTTTTGAGAGACAGAAAATTGGTACACCAGGGACTTCAGCCACTGTAATCAAACTCTAGATGCATGTGCCACCTAGTGATCATGTGTGACCTTGTGTGCTTGCATCACCTGTGAGTCTTGCTTATGTGGGACCTGAAGAGTCAAACATGAGTCCTTAGGCTTGGCAGGGAAGTGCTGTAACTGCTAAGCCATTTCTCCACTCCTGTTCATTCATTCTTAAGAAAAGTAATACGTGCATATCTTCAAGTAAATCAACTCTTCCTGAAATGTCACCATTTCCTGAGGCTTTCTTCCCTGCATGTGCCATCATGAAAATTAAGCCCTTAGCCTCTCAAACTTGGAAATATACCTTTATTGTCAAAGCTTGAAATAGCCATCAGTCAATTACAGTTCAGTATAAATGTTTCTTGGTTCCTTTCTAGATGGGAGTGAAAGTATGAAAAGTGATAGTGCCATTATGAGGACTCTGGTGACCCAGGAGGTGACAATGGATGTGACTGAGTTAAGACAAATGCAGAGCTAAGCAGGAAAAGCACTAAATTTTCAAGAAGGCTCGCATTTCAGAAATATAGGTTAAGGAACTAGAGATCAAAATCTGTCCTATGGTGAACGGACAGCAATTTGAATAGTTCCTATTGTCTTGGTTCCTACCTCAGCCCCGCCTTACCTCAGCCCCTGCATTCTTAAGCACAGGTCACAGTGAAATATGACCAGTGAATTTATGATCTCACAGAAGAGATTGTCACCACCACAAGACCTGAGCAAGTTTGAGGCCATCAACAATGTGACAGAGGACAGAGAAAGACAAAAATGCGAGACATCAGAACAGAGGAAGGACAACTTGAAAAGAAGAGGGAAAGTGGAATAGAAATGCAGAGGGGATAAAGGAGAGCAACATGGGAAAATATAATAAAATTACAGTAGATTCATATACTAAAATCTTCAGGGCTGGAGAGACAGCTTAGCAGGCAATAAAAATATGCTTGCCTGGAAAGCAAAGGACAATGGTTCACTTCCCCAGGACCATGTGTATCAGATGCACAAGGTAGCGCATATGCCTGGAGTTCATTTTCAGTAGATAGAGTCCCTGGTGAGCCTATATTCTCTCTCTCTCTCTCTGGCCTTCTCTCCTTCCCTCCCTTTTTTCTTCTCTTAAGTAAACAAATTAATCAAATTTTAAAATCTTCAAAGAAGAAACAAACAAACCAAATTATTAGGGTTTTGATGGAGATCTTTGAATTGAATGGCTTCTTTAAGACCTGTAGCTAAGCCTGTGTTTTGGCTCACCTTGTATACATGCTTGATCCCCTTTATGATGTGATGGTGGAATCTCTCTGTCTGCTGCTGATGGTCTTTAGAATTGAAAGGATTGATCATCACTAGTTTTTGTATGATTTCTTGTAACATTAAATAAAAGTCCACAGTTGTAAGCACAGACCATGCAGAAACCTGGATGGAATCCAGAGGAGAGCTAGTCCCCAGACAATTAACACATCTAGTGCTGGAAGGTGCTACATGAGCTTCCAGGGGGAAAGTGGACAAAATCTGTCCAAGCAATCAAAGTCTAAGTAACTCAAAAGCAAACAACCTGACATGATGCTCACACAAATGCAATAGTGGTACACAGCCATGATGGATAACCACATGCTCTTGGATTGGCTATCAGACCCATTCAGTGGAAAGGAAACCATATCTGGAATGGGAAACAAGTCTGAACCATATCCAGATGATAATTCTCTTTTCCACGATAAATCTCCCCCTAAACATAGACTATAAGAGGGTCTACATCCTTTTAATTCTTTCTAATTAATAATGGTTATCCCATTTATCCAGCAATGACTTCATTCTCCATTGGAGAACTTCCTTTTCTTTTTTCAGATGGGAGCTAGACCTGAGGAGATAAACGACCAAGTGCACGCCTCTCTGACCACAGCTGAACCCACAGAGGAATTGGGGGGGGAAAAAAGAGTGCTCCTATCTTAGTGAATCTGATATCAGCTCTTGGATGATGGAGAAAGATACTGAGGAAACTCAACATCTACCAAACCAGAGATCCAGAGGCTCCTAAGTGTTCATCACTTAAGGAGATTTAATATGATCCGAGCATCGCTCGGGGAATTTTGCAGAAGAGGTGTGCCAAGATTGTTGGAGCCACAAGTTGGGATATTTTGCATAGAGACATTGCCTCTGCCCCCCCAACACATGGCATACATTCCCCATGGGGTGGACATGCATCCAAAATAAGGAAGTCCTTTTCAGAAAAGGGGCAGAGAGGAGGGAAAGGGTGATACCAACATGTGTTGTTTATATACTAATTATGTCCATATCTAAAAATCTTTCACATGCAAAAAAAAAAAAATGATAAACTTCTTGGAACTCATGCTAAAAAAAAAAAAAAAACATTCATCCCAAAGTGAACAGCGAGCTGAAAAAAATAGACATTACAGGTTCTCTTTTCTATCAGTTCTGAGGATAACTCCAGTGTCAAAGATGGATTATGATGTCATAAATTCAGATCGATGATTGATGATTGAAAGTTTAGTTCAGAACCGTGTTCCCTCTTGTTCACATAATTTTACTCTATCCTTTTCATGTGTGTCTCTGTGCATGGTGTGTGTGTGTGTGTGTGTGTGTGTGTGTGTGTGTGTGTGTGCATGGTATTGTGCATTCATGTGGATCCGTGAGCCACAGCATACATGTGGAGATCTGAGGACAAGTTCAGGTTTCAGATCTCACCTTGCATCGTATTTGAAGCTGTGTCTCTCAGTCAACAAATTATTCCCCAGGATGGCTCAGCAAGTTTCTAGGTAATTCTCCTGTCTCTCCCATATTTGGCCATAAGCAATCTAGGATTACATATTTTATGCTGCACATCTGGATTTCATGTGGCTTCTGAAGATTTCAAATAGGATGCACTTGTGTGGCAAGTTCTTCATCCACTGAGCCATCTCTGTAGCTCTCTCCTATCTTTTGATGGCTGAAAACTTCTAACTCTTTGTTATCTGTGTTGCTGCTTACATATTTGGAATCAAATTATAATACATGCCCACCATGAAAGCCTCTTCTATGGCATTTCAGGTAGCATGTGCATATTCTGTGTGTTTTGCAGTGAAGAATAATCCAGACAAATATTAGCACATCAGAATCTGGTACAGAGATCTAATGAAAGCATAGAATGAATTGAGAACAAGCTTTGGAGGTGAGCTTGGAGCCAACTAGACCATCTCCTCTGGGGCAATGGTATGCTGTGATGCATTTGTTTAATATAGTCTCCTTGAACATGCCATCGTAGAGCAATGATTACATCTTCATCATGAGCCAATGAACTCCTTTATCTACTCTACATTCTTCTTACCTTTAAGATGAAATTTTATAATGAGGGTGTTTAAGAGTTGGTCAGGAGAAAGAAAACGTTTAGTCCACCAAATTACATTGATTACTGGATGGGATCATCTGGATTTTTCTAAATCCCTGAATATTATGTTTCCATAGACATTACAGTATCTTTAAAGTATAGGGAATGATGAGACTCAACATGTACAGTTCAATTTCTATAAACGAAGTGATTGCATTCCCTGGTCTTCTGCCTGTTATAATGCCAAGGCTCAAGAAAAAGTCTTCTGTTACCCTTAGCCAACTCTCTCTCGTCTGGCTAGGAAGCATTGCCCAGACAAAAGCTGCTCACACTATGTGGCATTAGGCATCACCTGGAAGTTGCATAAAATGCAGAGTCTGAATCCAAAACTCTTGAGGAGTGTGAATTGTGTGTGAATTGGTCATTTGGCTTTGCACACAGTGTCTTAACCACTAAGCCATCTCTCCAGCCCCATTTTTCACAATTCAGCACATCCAACGAGCTTCCAGGAGATGCTGTGATAATGGTCCAAGAGGCATATTTTTAAGATGCCAGAATTTGGGCTTATTTATTGTCTTCATGATCCCTTCCAGACATCGCTTACATATTTTTGAATAAATATGCATTTGTAGAAAGTAGAGACAGATCCAATGAGCCAAACATTATCTAATTAATATTGTGTGAATGTCTTGGTTTCTTCTTACAGACCTTCTAATGAGATACTGTCAATTTATGAATCTAATTCATGAGGCAGCGTTCTTGTCTGATGATTCCAATGTCACCTACCCTTGAGTTTAGAAATGTCACCTGGGTAATCGTGAGACCTATTGTCCTACTACCTTGGAGTTTCTTTAACAGAATACATGCAAGGATGGCTTCTGATGAAAATTTATGTCTAACTGTCCCAGATGCTAGTAAATCAAGGCTCTAATGGATGTGGACTGTAGTGAGGGTACTTCCTCATGGGTAGCTATTTTTGTCTCTAGCCTCACACGACAGAACTTTGAGGCTCATGCTTTCTATACATTTCATGTAAAGACAAAGAAACCCATCATGAGGCCATCGACTCCAAAACTAAAATCATGCACTAGAATTCCACACATACATTTGGAGAGACACAAATGTCCAGCCTATAGGATCTGGTAAAGATTTCAGCCCACAAACTCATGTAATGAGAACTGTATCTTTATTTTCTCACTTGTCGAAGTGTGATGTCTTGTCTTCTAAGGAGTTCTGGAGGAAAAACTATTTCTTCCTGTTTGGATTATTGCATCTACCCTGGATCTTGTCCAACAGCTAAGGGTTTACTTGTGCAAATGTCTCTGGAGGGCAGGGGCCCACCATATCAACAATTCACACAATAAGTTTCTAGAGCTATGGGATCTCTGGGTTGGGCCCAAAGGGAATTATGCCACTAAATATGCACATGCTCTGATTGTCTCATTCATGACTTCGAGTAGTCACTGCCTGCTGAGGATGCTTCCATCTTTTCACACATATTAGAGCACGTGTCCAACTTCTCTCTTTGGAGAGCCCATGCCTGGGTCAGAGGTAAGGACACAGAGTGGCTCTTCATAGGAACTTTTTCATCATTTTCAATTCCCTTTCATAGTTCTGGGAGTCAGTTCCCACAGCCTCTTGAATGTCAAGAAAGCATGTTTTCCTTCTTTTATTAGTTTCTAATGTGATAACTACAAAAAGATGTGAAAATACATGATTGACTTATTTTTTATTGGTCCCTTAAATTGCTTCCTTGGAGGAGTTTACACTAATGTACTACTATTGACTGAAGTGGAAGTGGAAGTCCTCACCTCCAGTACCTTAGAGTGAGGCTTTATTTTTATATGGAGTTAATGCGCAGGTAAATAAGTTAAAAGTGTGCCATGACTAGAGGAGACCCTAGTATATGGAGAACTATGGAGGGAAGGTCACATGAAAACCCAGGAGAAGGTGACCTTCTGGAAGCATGAGGAAGCCCAGTGCTATCAGCACCATGATACTGGATTTCCAACCTCCAAATTCATGAGAGTGCAATGGCAGTTCTTTAAGCTACCCACATTGATTACTTGTTTCCAAGTCCTGGTGAACTAGATACAGAGATACTGGCAGTTTTTCCATTGTATTTTGTCCTGTGCATTTGAAAATTTATCCTGTACATTGTGGATATTGTTATTTGTCTACACTTTTCACATTGTATCACTGGAAACATTTAAGAATTTGAAAAACGGGCTGGAGAGATGGCTTAGTGGTTAAGACACTTATGTGCAAGCCAAATGACCAAGGTTCAATTCCTCACAATGCACACAAACCAGATGCAGAAGGTAGTACACTCATCTGGAGTATGTTGGCAGCATCTAGAGCCCCTGTAATTCACATTATCTCTCTCCCAAATAAATAAATAAAAATAAAATATTAGCATCTCAACTGCTAAGCTATCTCTTCAACCCCTTGATGCAATTTTTAACTATGAAAAATTGTGCACCTTTAATAGGATGTGAAGAGCATATATTCAAAATTTTTTTGAGATACATACTGATTAAAGCCTAAAATCTGAGGTTCAATTCCCCAGGACCAATGTAAGCAGGATGGACAAGGTGACAAATGCGTCTGGAGTTCATTTGCAGTGGCTGGAAGAAAGGCCCTTGTGTGCCCATCCACTCTCTATCTGCCCTTTTCCTCCTCTCCTTCTTAAATAAATAAAAATAATTTTAAAATAAACTAAAATATTAGACTTCTGGCCAAGATAGTGACTGCCTCTGCAGCACACATCCCTGGGAATAAAGGCAAGACATTTTAGGGGGTCACTGTTTCTTTTAGGTGAGAGCAACCTCCAGTAGATTGCCAGTTGGAGGGCACAGAGAGGAATAAAACAGGGAATCACTGATTCCTCACATGAGGGTAACCCACCCCTCCCATCAAGCAGCCACTGTACCCACAGTCCCAGCTTCAGGAACCTCTAACATTTACTACAGGAAAAGAGTCCCAGGCCAATATAATTCCACTTGCTTCACTGCACAGGGGTGATCGCCCTGCTACCCCTGGCCAGGAGTGACCTTGGCCAGGCTACAACCATGGGCCCATTGGAGCTCAGGCTCCTATGATCAATTTGCCTGTCAAATGTGTGCCACCGCACCAATCCCTGCTTGTGTAAGCTTAGCATGTTCGGCCCATTTGCTCACTTATTGCTCTGGCCACTGCACATTCATGCACAAGCCCAAGCCCATTGCAACTGCCCATGGGAGCTCAGGCTGTCTCTGTCACTTGCATCAGCTCAGGTTCAGGACCATCCCTGTCTGTTGTGGCCTACCGCCATTGTCCTGTTGGGGTGGAGCTCAGACTACTTCTGGGTCCTGGTGTTCAGCCATGCCAGAGTGTGGGCTGCCTAGGTGCTTGGTGCCTCAATGTACCTCCTAGTGCAAACACAGGCAGCTTCGGCGCATTACAGCATGAAAGCTCAGAAAACTTTGGGGCCACTACCAGGCAAGAGCTCAGGCAGCTTTGGAAAGTTAGAGCCAAAGCAAGATCTTGAAAAAAAATCCACGCAAACCAAATCCAACAGTACATCAAAAGCATTATCCATCTTGACCAAGTAGGATTCATCCCAGGAACACAGTGGTGATTCAATATACAGATATCTGTCAATGTAATACACCACATAAACAAGGTTAAACACAAAAACAACACGATCATTTCAATGCTGAAAATGCCTTTGACAAAATACAACATCATTTTCATGATCAAAACAGTGGAGAGAACTGGCATGGTTGGTTCACATCTCAACATAATAAAGGCAATATACAAATCTCCTAAGGCCCAAATAATACTTAATGGAGTGAGACTGAAGGAATTTCCATTGAAATAAGGAACAAGACAGGGTTATCTATGCTCACCTCTGTTTTTCAATATAGTACTAGCTCAAGCAATAACACAGGAGGAGAAACAAAAGGGATACAATTTGGAAAGGAAGAAGTTAAGTTAGCTTTATTTGTCGATGTCATGATTGTATATGTAAGAGACCTGAGAAGCTCCATGCCAAAACACTTGAAGGTGATTAACTCCTATAGCAAAGTAGCATGATACAAAATAAATGCACAAAGTAAGGAGCCTTTCTATATGCAAATGACAAAGATACAGAGAAAGAAATAAGGGACATGGCACTCCTAGGCATATATCCTAAGGACTCATCTCATTTCCTTAGAAGTACATGATCAACCATGTTTATTGCTACTGAATTTATAATAGCCTAGATGTCCCTCACCTGATGAGTGGATAATGAAGATATGGTACATTCATACAATGGAGTTCTATGCAGCAGTAAAGAAAAATGAAGTTATGAAATTTCCAGAAAAAAATGGATGGATCTGGAAAGGATTATACTAAGTGAGGTAACCCAGGCCCAGAAAGCCAAGCACCACAGTTCTCACTGACTGGGATACTGTGTGAGAAGGAAAAAACTCAGAGGCAGAGGCTAGTATGTTAAAAAGAAGATATAAAGGGAAGAGAAAGGAAGGAAGGAGGGCACTTAATAGTTGGTATTGTATATATATAAGTAGATTGATTGAGATGGGGAGAGGATATGATGGAGAATGGAATTTGAAAGGTTAAAGTGGGGTGGGGGAAGGGAGGGTATTACCATTGGATATTTTTTTATAATCATGGGAAATATTAGTAAAAATTGAGGGAAAAAAAAACAGCATGGTACTGGCATAAAGACTGGAGTATAGACCAATGGAATAGATTTCAGGACCTGGACTTTAGGTGAAGCAACTATAACTACTTGATATTCGACAAAGCCCCTAACAATAGAGGCTGAAAAAAAGACTGCATCTTCAACAAATGGTGCTGGACAAACTGGATAACCATATGCAGGAAACTAAACTTGATCCACACATCTCGCCATGCACTACACTCAAGTCCAAATGGATCAAAGAACTCAATACAAGACCAGAAACTTGACTACTACTGGAAGAAAATGTAGGAAGTGATTTCCATGATATAGGCATGGAAAAAGACTTCCTGAACAAAACCCCATTAACTTACAACCTTAAACAGTGACTCAACCAATGGGATCTCATGAAGCTGAAGAGTTTCTATACAGACAATCATATCATAAGACAAGCCAATAGACTACCCACAGAATGGGAGAAAATATTTGCAGGTTATCCAATTGACAGAGGCCTATACTCTAGAATCTACAAAGAACTCAAAAATCTAAAGAGTAAAAAGCCAAAAACACCCCACTCACAAAATGGGGCAAAGAGATGAACAAGCAGTTCACAAAAGAAGAAATAAAAATGACAAACACACATTTAAGAAAATGTTCATCATCCCTAATCATCAAGGAAATGCAAATTAAAACAACTATGAGATTCCACCTTACCCTAATAAGGATAGCAAACATCAAAAAATCAAATGAAAATAAAGCTGGCAAGGATGTGGAGAAGAAGGAACACTCATGCACTGTGGTGGGAATGTATGATGGTACAACCACTTTGAAAAGCAATATGGAGACTCATGAAAAAGCTGACTATAGAGATACCAACAAACCCAGTTATTCCCTTACTGGGCATCTACCCTAAAACCTTCAAACCACAGGCCAGAGAGATTTGCTCAACCATATTTGTAGAAGCTCAATTCATAATACTTAAGAGCTGGAATCAACCCAGATGTCCATCACTATAAGAATGGATAACTAAGGAGTGGTCTATCTACAGAATGGAATTCTACACAGCAGTATGAAAAAAATGACACAGTGAAATTTGAGGAAAAATGGTTGAACCTAGAATAAATCATTCTCAGTGATCTTATCAAATCATGGAAAAAAAAAATGCCACATAGTCTCTCTCATCTACAGCACCTAACCCGAATCTACCCAAGATGCCTTACATACCCAGCAAGCATCTTGTGGACTAGAAAATAGGATGGGTAGGGATGGAGGGGAGGGCAATGGAGGGGTGGGAAACTCAAATCTAGACACAAACGACAATGGTACCATAAAATTCTGCTCCCTAAAAGGCAGACCAAATGGCTGAACCTTCACCAGGCCCTTAGAGGGAACACCTGAGCCACAAGACACTGGAGAGGGTATGATGAAGACAAACCTAAATCTTCTACAGCTTCCCTCCCTCCTTCTCTCCCCTCTCTAGCTCGTTCTTTCTCTCTCTCTTCTCTAATTCTTGTAAATTAGCTCTCTTTTTCTTCCTTTTCTTAGTAGGCACTGACCTGTAACTCTCAGTACCAGCATGTGGCTATCATCCACAATGAGCTTTTGATCAGACTGACCTACAAGATTTCCTAAAAGAAAGATAGATTTCTATCTGACTATTTGATGACCCACCATAGGTTAGTGGTAAGACCCTACTGCTGAAGACCCTTTATGTGGTCGACATGTAAAATGCAATGGTATGGCTGGAAGCTGGAAGACAGTCAGTCCCCAGTCAGTGCGTCTAGTGCCAGAAGGTGCTACATGGGTGACTGGGGGAAACTGACCAATATCTGCTCAAGCATCTAACCTACTTAGCAGCAAATAACCCTCTGTGATGCCCACACAAGTGCAATAGTGGCACACAGCCATGGTGGGGAACCAATTACTCTTGATTTGGCTAACTGATCCCCTCAGTGATATGAGACCCATAGCTGGAGCAGGGAAACAAGTCAGAACTATATCCAAACATATGCCCGCTCTCCATTATCAAGCTACTATCAATCGTGGACTACAAAAGGGCCTACACCTATTAAATTCTCTGCTTAAATAAGTAAGGGTTACCTCCTTTGTCCTGGTTCTAACTTACTCTCTGTTGGAGAATCTGCTTCTCTTTTTCAGATAGATATAGATTCTAAGGAGAGAGCCTCCCCATCATACCTCAAAAGGACCCCAACTGAAACAGAAAACAAAACAAAACAAAACAAACAAACAAAAAACTTGTAAAACAAGCAAGGGTGTTGTTTTCATGGTGAACCTGATACCAGCACAAGGGTGAAGGAGATTAACACAGAGAAAAATCAACTCCTACAAAATCAGAGAGCCAGAGACCCAGAAGACCCCAACACCTTATCACTGAAGTAGACCAAAAAGGAACCCAACATGGCTCAAGGAAATTTGTGGAAAAGGGGGCATGAATAATGTCAGAGTCGCATGTTGGGTCATGATATGCAAAGACATTTATCCTACCCATAACTGAAGGCTAATTCCACAATGCATGACCCATATACCTCAACAAGGAGAGGCCAAGGGGAGGGGAGGATGAGCCTAATAATGGTACCAAAGTTACTGTATTTTCTGAATACAAAACTAATTAATAAAAAAAGTAAGGACAAAAACGTCCTAAGACTTAAAATATCTAGATTAGATGAGGTATACATTTAGGTTCTTTTTTTTTTTTTTTTAAAGAGAGTGCCAGTCGTGGTAGCACGCATCTTTTTTTTTTTTTTAACAAATTATTTATTTATTTATTTGAGAGCGACAGACACAGAGAGAAAGACAGATAGAGGGAGAGAGAGAGAATGGGCGCGCCAGGGCTTCCAGCCTCTGCAAACGAACTCCAGACGCGTGCGCCCCCTTGTGCATCTGGCTAATGTGGGACCTGGGGAACCGAGCCTCGAACCGGGGTCCTTAGGCTTCACAGGCAAGCGCTTAACCGCTAAGCCATCTCTCCAGCCCACATCTAGGTTCTTAAGAGTCAATGGCTTTGTTTCTTTTTATTTTTAATTTAGTTGAGAGAGAGATACAGAGAGAAGGCAGACACAGACACAGAGAGAGTACGGGCATGCCAGGGTCTCTTACTGCTGAAAACAACTCCAGAAGCATGTGCCACCTTGTGTACTTGGCTTTCTGTGGGTTTTGGGGACTTGAACCTGGATCCTTTAGCTTTACAGACAAGTACCTTAACTTCTGAGCCATCTCTACACCCCTTGTTCTTTTTCCTTATATGTCAGGGTTTATTTTATGGAAACAAGTACTCAGTTGTCTCTGGATCTGAAATATTTCCTCAGGGGTGTCAAGTCTGCTCACCTGAATCTGAATTTCTAAGAGAAATCAAATATACTTGCAGGGATCCTTGTGGCACCTGTAGGCTTCACAGACTTGGAGGTGATGTCTAAATGCCAGGACACCCAGTATTCCCAATAGTAGTGTGTGTGTACTGCTGTGATAATCTCTTTCTGCACCCCAGGTCACTGGAAGAGGTATCTGGAAAGATCACTCTAACCTGGAAAGCTTGCCCAAGAAAAAAGTACCCCAAGTGGAAGTCAGGCAATGGATGAGCCAGTCTTGTACATGACATAGAACACACATGCACATGCATGCACAAGTAAACACACACAAACACACATACATACACACACACACACACACACACACACACACACACACACACACACATTGCACATCATTAAGATGTGTGAGCACATACAAGCCCAGAACCCATCCCGAACTCTTTTAAATTAATCTCAACGTTCATAGTGCCTGAGAACTAGTGCAAATGAATGCCTGTTTTTCTCACCATTCAGTTGTTTTTAAAATTTTATTGTCTTGTACACTGAGACATACCCCCAACCCTACCACACAATTCATATGAAGAAAATATAGTAAGGAGGAAAAGGAGACTCAAATTTCACCTTGACACTCCCTCCATGGGAGTCTTGCTTCCTAAGGTTCTGCCACTTTTGCTCTGCTATTCAGTTTCCTGACCTTTTTGTCATTGATGTCCTTTGTAATTAATTAGTTTATTTACATAATGAGAGAGACACACAGAGAGAGAGAATGGGCAAGCCATGTCCTACAGCCATTGCAAATGAACTCCAGCAACATGAGCCATTGTGTGCATCTGACTTCATGTGGGTAGTGGGGAATTGAACTTGGATCCTTAGACTTTGCAGGCAAGTGCCTTAACCACTAAGTAATCTCAGCCTGGGCTAGAGTGAGACTGTCTCAAAAAAAAAAAAAAAGTAAAGAATTAGTTGAAGAGTATGGCATTTGTGTGCGTTTGTATGTGTCTATGTGGTGTTGGGGGAGTGCACATGTCTTGGGATGTTAGGCCTCATCATTCACCATGTTTGAGATAGAGAGAGCAAGAGAAATGATTTCTGTGGTACCGACCATCTAACCACCCATGCATGCTTTGGGTTTCCCCTAACTCTGTCACCCAGTGGTGTAGGTACTTGTGAATGACAGATGCAGGCCTTATGCCATCCAGGCTTATGTGGGTTCTGGGGGTTACAAACTTCAATGCTCAGGGTCTTACCGTATTTGTAAACTTGAAAAGTCCCAGTACTTTGGCTACTAAGGCTATAAGAATCTCTCTGTCTCTCTGTATATATATGTATGTATATGTATATCTATCTATCTATCTATCTATCTATCTATCTATCTATCTATCTATCTATATATATATATAACATACATACACACATATATGTACATATAATGATCCAAAAATGTTCAATGGAAAACATTAGAAACAGATAACTAAAATTGAAGCTAATACCATGTCCTTATATGAACAGCACTTTTTCCTCTTCATACATGTGACAGCAAAGTTTAATTAATTGCTTTATTTTTTTGTTTTATTTTTTTGACATAGGATCTCGCTTTAGCCCAGACTGAGTTGGTATTCATTCCTATGTAGTCGCTTGCTAACCTCAAACTCATGGCCAACCTCATACCTCTGCCTCCCCAGTGCTGGGATAAAAGGTCTGCACCACCACATCTGGCCAGCTTTTGAAGATAATTATTTTATTTGTGTTTTGGCACTTTCATATGTGGATATCATGCTTTTGATTTTATTTCCCTCAATTATTCTCTGTTTTTTGTTGTTTGTTTTTTGAGGTAAAATCTGTTGTTTGTTTTTAAGGCTCTACATTTTATGTTGTGAGATAGGGTTTCATTGAGCCTGGAGCAACCCAGTTCAGCTAGACCACCTGGCCAGTACATTTCAGGGATGCTCCTGCCTCCGCTGTCCCAGCCCTGGGATGACAAGGGACTGCCATGGTGAGTGTTCTTTAAGTCTGCATTACTGTGGAGCTCTCAGTAGGTTCTGGACTTCTGCTTTGGTGTGTTGTGAGTCTCCTCAGTGCCTGTCTCCATCACCCTGGTGCAGGTTGTCAGGCCCACTGTGGAAGCAGCTCTCTCACTCCTCTTGCCAGTTCCTCTCTTTGGTTTCACCTGAGCCTACTGTTTCTTTCTTTTCTTGGTTGGAATGAGGTTCTTGTGACCCCACAATGGGTTCAGATTGTATTTCCTGAGTATCTAGTTTATGGTGGGGGAAAGGTTTACTTTCTGTAGTGACTTCTTTCTGACACAATGAAGATGTTACCTTGAGTGTTTATTTGGTGTGAATCTACAGTGGTGGAAAGGCTATGTCTGAATCTTTGGTAGAGAAAATGGAGTCAGTGAGTAATAGCACAATTGCCATAGCAAGTTCCTAATGTAGTATTGAATCCGAGAGTCTAAGTCATTGAAAAACCATGGCAATGGGGACTATGTTGATTCTTCCTTAAAGGAATGGATATATAAGTTCCTACATTTGAGTACAATGAGGTGCTGCAATTTTTCAAATGAAAGGGATACTTTATTTTTGATTTTTTCATTACTTTTGTACAGTTAAGTTGGTACTATTGTTAGCCATCTCCTGTTCCCCCCTCCACCTGGCCCCTTCTTGTTGGGGTATATGGGTCATGCACTGTGGGCTTAGCCATCAGTTATGGGTAGGAGGAAATGTCTCTGTGTTTCATCACACAATGTGTGGCTCTGAAATTCTTCCTGCACCCTCTTCTGCAAATTTCCCTGAGCCATGTTAGGTTCATTTTAGGTCTGCTTCAGTCACGAGGTCTTGGGAGCCTCTGTGTCTGTGGATATATGAATTGGTATGAGTTGATTGTGCTCTGCATTGATCTCTTTCACCCTATTGCTTGTACAAGGTTCACCAAGAAAACAATACACTTGCCTTGTTTTGCCAATTATTCTTAGTTTCAGCTGGAACCCTCTTGAGGTATGATGGGGTGGTTTCCTCCCTAGGGCCTCCGTCTATCTGAAAAAGAGAAGCAGATTCTCTGAAGGAAAGAAAATTTAGCACCAGAGAAATGGGATAATCATTATTTTTTAGAGAGAATTTAATAGGGCTAGGACCTCTTGTAGCCCACTATTGGTAGTAGCTTAATAGTGGAGAACACGTTCATTTTTGGGTGTGGTTCTTTCTTGTTTCCCAGCTCCAGCTATGGTTTCTGTCACTGAGCTGATCAGTTAGCCAAATCAAGAGCAGATGATTACCCACTATGGCTGTGTGCCACTATTGCACTTGTGTGAGATTCACAACAGGCTATTTGCTGCTAAGTAGGTTAAATGATGAGTTGGTTGGGCAGATATTGGTCATTTTCCCCCAGTTGCCCATGTAGCGCCTTCTACAACTGGACAAGGTAACTATATGGCTACTGACTCTCTTCCAGCTTCCAGCAATGTCATTCCATGTTACAGGTCAAATGCATATGGTGTCTTCAGCAGTAGGGTCTTACCACTAACCTATGGTGGGTCATCAAGTACTTTGACAGAAATCAGTCATTCTTTTAGAACACTTTGTGGGTCTCTGATCAAAAGCTCATTGTGGATGATATCCTCCTGTTGGCACTTGGAGTTACAGTTCAGTGCCCACTGACCTGTAAGAATGAGCAAAAACATAAGTAATATAAAACACAGAAAAGAGGAAGAGGGAGAAAGAAAGAGAGAGAAGCAGTAGGAGATTAAGGTTAGTCTTTATCATACACTCTCCAGGGCCTTGTGACTCAGGTGTTCCCTCTAAGGGCCTGGTGAAAGTTTAACCGTTTGGTCTGTTCTTTAGGATGTAGAGTTTTATGGTACCATTGCCATTTGTGTTCAGATTTGTGTTCCCCCCTCCCTTACCTTCCCATACCTCCCCACCCACCCTATTTTTTGGTTCTTGAGATACTTCATAGGTATGTTGGCATCTTGGGTAGATTCAGGTTAGGTGCTGTAGATAAGTGAAACTATGTGGTGATTATCTTTCTGTGATTGGGTGAGTACAGTGAGCATGATCTATTCCAGGTTCAACCATTTTTCTTCACATTTCATTGTGTCATCGTTCCTTACTGCTGTGTAGAATTCCATAGTGAAGACATACCACAACTTAGTTATCCATTTTTCTAGTGATGGACATCTGAGTTGATCCCAGCTCTTAGGTATTATGAATTCATCACCTATAAACATGTTTGAACAAACTTCTCTGGACTAAGGCTTATAGGTTTCATGGTATATGCCCAGTAAGGGAATAACTTGGTCTCTTGGTAACTATGTGTTCAGCTTTTATAGGAGTCTCCATATTGCTTTCCAAAGTGGTTGTACCGTCTTACATTCCCAACAACAGTGGATGAGCATTCCTATCTCTCCACATCCTCACAAGCATTTATTTTCATTGGATTTTTAAATGTTTACTATCCTTACTGGGACAAGGTGGAAGTTCATAGTTGTTTTAATTTGCATTTCCATCATGATTCTGGATGATGAATATTTTCTTAAGTGAGTGTTTGCCAATTGTATTTCTTCCTCTGTTAACTGCCTGAACATTTCTTTGCCCCTTTTGGTCAGAGGGTTGTTTGACTTTTTCTTGCTTAAGTTTTTGAGTTCTTTGTAGATTCTAGAGATTAGGGGTCCTTCAGTTGGATATTTAGTAAATATTTTCTCCCATTCGTAGGGTAATCTTTTGGCTTTGCTTATTGTATATTTTTCTGTGAAGAAACTCTTCAGCTTCATGTGATCCCACTAGGTGAATAATTCTTTAACATCCTGTGCTACTATGGTTTTGTTGAGGAAGTCTTTTCCCATTTATATATCATGGAAATTTCCTCTTATATTTTCTTCCAGTAGTAGCTGAGTTTCTGGTCTTATATTTTGGTCTTTGATCCATTTGGACTTGAATGTTGTGAATGGAGAGATGTGTGGATCAAGTTTTAGTTTCCTGCATATTGTTATCCAGTCTGTACAGCACAATTTGATGAAGATGCTGTCTTTTCTCTAGCCTATATTGTTAGGGCCTTTATCAAATATCAAGTAGGTGCAGTTGCTTGACACAAAGTCAGGTCCTCAAGTCTATTCCATTTATCTATACTCCTGTTTTATTGCAGTACCATTCTGTTTTTATTACTAAAGCTTTGTAATATTGTTGGGAGCTATGAACCAAACTTCGGCCATGTTAACAGAGACTGCCATATAGCAAGTTAAAGTTTCTACTTCCTCACCTAAGGCTCAACTGCCACAAACAAAGACTGCCATATAGCAAGTTAAGTTTCTACTGCCTCACCTAATATTCAACTACCAGAAACAATGGGATCATACACCTGGCCAAACATTCCCCCATCCTGCCGGTAGCTAATGAAGAAACAAAGGCATTGCAGTTTAACCAGTAACTCTGTGATCTTTGCCCTGACCACATTCCCTTCCTCCTACAACTCCTTGCCCTGACCACGTCCCCTTCCCCCTACAGCCCTATATCAACCTACATGTAAGAATAAACTCTTGAGGCTGTGACAAATGACTAGCATGGTCTCCTTCTTGTGTCTGTTTGTCTTTCACCCAGGTTAGCTTATCCTTGAGTCCTTGTTCAACTCCCTGCTGGCCGGGGCAATTGGCGCCCAATGTGGTGCCCAAGGTACGAAGTGTGACCTGGGCGTCACTTGAGTGGACGGCCTGTACCAGCCATTAGACTTCCACTCCACGGGAGTGGTGAGTGAAGTTCTGCATAGAGGTCACTACAGGCAATACACCTGTAATACAGACCTGCACCGCAATCGACGCAGAAAAGCCCGCCTGCAAAACTGATCTGTTTGAGGTAAGCAATGAATTTTAGGCAATTAAAGTAAAGACTATTGAGTCATTTTTTTCAAGGCACAAGAACTGCGGGACTTCCTTTTTGCACTTCTTTTCCTCCTTTTACTTTCGGTTGGCGGCATCGTGTGGAATTGCAACATAGCAACAGGACAACTGAAGCCTCTTGGCCAGGGCTACCCTCTGGCATTGGCTGAAGGCCCCTAGCTCCCTGTGTGAATACCGACGGCCTGTTCGGGCATTGGCAAAAACCTCCTATCTAGCCTCTCTTCCTATCAACAAAACTGGATACGCAATAGCCAGTAAATATTCTTAGAGCGGCCGCCAGTTCTTAAAATTGTGGTCAGACCCATCGGTGAAACCCCCCAAACCAGTTCTCCAACCAGGAACATTGCCCTCTGGTCTTGCCATTTCTCCTCTTTCCTTTTCTACCATGGGACAGACCCTAAGTAAGCATAAATTTTTAAAAGGCTTAAAACTTCTCTCAAGGCACAAGGAACACAGGTTAAAAAAAAAAGATTTAACAAAGAGTAAAAAGGAACTAATTGCCATAGTAAAAGATATTTTAAAAACACAAAAATTGAGATTACTTCAAGTTCTTTTTGATTTTATCAGGAGGATTTGTTGTGTGTGTGTGTGTGTGTGTGTGTTTATGTGTGCTCATTGTGCTTGCTAGTCGTGTCATGTTTGTGACTGTAATTAAAGAGACGAGATAGACGGAGGTGACATTCCTTTCTCTTCTAGAAAACCATTCAAGGAAATCAAAGACCTAAGCATAGAAATTACAAAGGAAAAGTTAAATGTCTTTTACAGGAGTAAATTTGCCTGATATTTGTTCTAGATCAAGTTCATCTTACATAGAGGATTGTTAAAAACAACAAAACTTCCTCCAAAGAGGTAACTTATAATTTGCCAGATATTTTAAAAAAGATTGTAATGTCCTGTTACTTAAAAGGAGGAGGCAACTGACCTGACTTCTGAGCCAGCATACCTCAAGATAACAACACAATTTGCCTTAGCTACTCCTAATAAAATCATTTCCAAGTGTGTTATTTGTATTATTGATAGAAAATTGTATTAAGACTGCTTTCTTTTTAGTAATAGGATTAACCATTTTGGTGTAATATTTTAATAGCCTTATAAGAAAGACAATCAAGTCTCAGCCTTTTGGCTAAGATCAAATGTAGTATCTGTTCTTATCAGTTTAATATCTGATATGTACTCTAACCAAGGACAATATATTAAATGGCTTTTTGTAGCTCAGAGTTGGAATAGGAGCTAGCTCAGTCCACTCCATGCATCCACCTGGTATTGCCGTACTTCCAGGAACGGTGCAACCCCTTGGGGAATAACAAAAAAAAAAAAAAAGATAGAAAAGATAATTAATTATGGGGTGAAATGAATTAATTAAAGGAACTGGAAAAGAATTTTTCAATGGTGAGACATAGAATGCTCATTAAAAATGCTTTTTCAGGGCTGGAGAGATGGCTTAGTGGTTAAGCGCTTGCCTGTGAAGCCTAAGGACCCCAGTTCGAGGCTCGGTTCCCAAGGTCCCACGTTAGCCATATGCACAAGTGGGCGCATGTGTCTGGAGTTAGTTTGCAGAGGCTGGAAGCCCTGGCACACCCATTCTCTCTCTCTCCCTCTATCTGTCTTTCTCTCTGTGTCTGTCGCTCTCAAATAAATAAATTTTAAAAAAATTTAAAAAAATGCTTTTTCAGTGGTACTGAGAATGTTAAAGTATTTGAATAAAGATGTGTGTATGTAGGAAAGAATTTTCAGGCCAAACCTAAATGCCATGCCTAAAGTTAGAGATTCTTCAACTGTTTACAGACTCTTAAGGATAATCAAAAAGTTTTATATTGGGACATGATCTTAATCTAAATTCATCTTACATTAGACACAGGTGATGCCTATGTTAGGTGGGTCACAAAGTCATAAGTATAGATGTAATTGGAAGTTTAACCAGGTTAAACATAGACAAGAGTCTATCACCTTGTGTTTGGCAAATGGGTAAATTTGCTATGTAAAAACAAACAACTTCGGAAAAGAAAAAAAATGTCAGAATGCTTATCTCTCTTCTCTGTAATCTCATATTGCTCTTGCTTTCCAACATATGCTACTTAAATTCATGGAAAGCTGGACTGTGAAAAAAAATAGATAGAACCACCTTTATCTCAAACCCCATGTAAGTTTAATCCATGTGTCCCCCAGACTCTGACTAGAGACAAAAATGGCCAATTGTCTCTGACAAGGGAAAAAAAATTACAGCATATAACTGGTTCTCTTTAATTCATCTCTTATGAACACGTAAAGTCACATCTGTTAGATAAAGTCTCTCACTAGACAAAAGTTAAATAGATAAACTGAGTCCTATGATAAGGCCTCACTCATTAACAGGTCACTGATGCTAATTTGGCATGATTTAAGGGTTATAAAACTGGCTTTAAGACCTCTCAGTAAAGTAAATTAGGTTCCTCTTTTCATCAAGGTTTTAACTATTCTAAAGATATAGACTCACATAGAAATGGTTAATTTCCAAAGGTGAAGTACTCATACCTAAAGACATTGTGACTTTACAGATAACTTCTGTCTTATTTCTGTTAATTTTATTGAATGGTCATAATTAGGTTTAATTGCTTAGGTTTAAGTGATTCAATTTCCATAATAATAACTTTCATCTTCCTGGAATTTGTTGGAATAACTTACTTAATTTTTATCAAACTTAAGTATTGGGTAAAACATAAAATTGTTTTATGTTAATAAAAATTTCTGTCGTACATAAAAATCAATAGCTATCAAGTTTAAGCCAAAATCATTGGTTGTCAAATAATATTTTTCTTTCCAAAACTTTATCAAGGGTTATATTAATATTTACCTAGCTGTTTTGGCTCAGAAAAGACCAAATTCTACTCTAATATATGTAAAGTAACTATCTCAATTTTGGCACCATGATAACATTTTGTTAGATTTGGTTAACTTACATTCAAATATTCTAGCTATACAGAACAGTCATCTTGATTTTGATGCTACTAAGGCTGCTAATGATTTATTTACTACAATGAAGTCTGTGGTGCCTGGTTGGGACTCTCTAAGCTCCTGTATAGGCAGCTTTACAGCTGTGGGAGTTTGCCTTCTGCTTCTCTTATGCCTATTGCCTTTTTTCTTCAAGTGTTTAATGAAGTCTATTGTAAATGTTCACACAGAGGTCCGAGCTATACACTATAGGACATGTCCCTGGCTCTCTCAGACTTTATCTTAGTTCTCCCTTAATTTTGTCCGCTGACGGCCAGAGACGGATAAGAAAAAAGAAGGAGAATCTATAACAGAGAAACCTGCTGGCTCAAAAAACACTGAGGGTAAGGTAATCTCCATTGCAAACAATGGTACTTTAAAACTTTTAAAATGACAGGTTTATCTTAACAGGTCCTTGGAGGCCAGAGGCCCCCACAGTGGAGTGTTCTGAATTGCCCTTAAAGTGGAGATTGCTCCAGGACCTTAAAAAAATTAATAAGGCCATAGTACCTATGGGAGCCCTACAATCAGGCCTCCCCACTCCAGTAACAATTCCTGCAGGATATTGTAAAATCATTATTGACCTAAAGGGTTACTTTTTCCCTTATACCCTGAGAATTGTCAGCATTTTACATTTAATTTACCTGTGGTAAATTTTAGAGGCCCTAAAGATAGTGCAGGCTACAATTCTGAGCCAAAGGGTCACTTTTATCTCTTATAAAAAGCCTCTTCCCCTGGTCATTTGTGCCACTAACTTTATATCCACCAGGGTGTTCTGGCAGGTGGGGCCCCTCTTCTGGGTACATTTACCCTCCAAAAGTTAAAAACGGGGAATTTATATCCCATAAAAGGCTCTCCAAGAAATATCCTTCATCATGCCTTGTTTGTCCTAAACTTTTTATCCCTTAATACTCAGGGAAATTCAGCTGCTGATTGCCTTTGGCACACAAATACAAAAAATAACTTTGCTAAAGCCATGTGGAAAGATCCTTTAACTTTTAAATGGAATGGCCCAGACCAGTACTCATTTGGGGCTGAGGATCAGTATGTTTGTTTGACACCAAAGAAAATGCTGCAAGATGGTTACCAGAGAGACTTGTAAAACAAGCTGATGATCCTCCAGTGACATCTCACATATCTAGGGAAGAAACACTTCCCTGAGAGAATCTCCTTTTTTTCCCTAACAGGACAAAGCTGGAAGGACCTCTACTTATCTTGATCATCTCACTCACAATTGGACCCATTATTATAATTAAAATCATGTCTTTTATATGTCAACAGATTAAAGCCATTAAGGTGCAGCCTTTACAGGTCCATTATCACTGACTGGAGCTGGTGGATCAAGGGGTTGCCACTGAAGACCTGCAGCTGCCACTCTCCCTTTATCTTACATTCTGTACTTATTTACTATACTGCTGTCCTCAACACCTCTGTTATCGCTGTGGTCTACCTGTCTTGGCCAAATAGCTACCCCTCCTACAGGAGCTGCATAGGATTCGGACCTATGCATATCAATTCACAATAAAGCGAGTGTGATATGGACACTGACGTGGGTGCAAGGCAAAGCACCACAGGGGAAGGTCCTTATCTGACTGCTTCTTTATTCGCCAAAAGGTATACCTGGCTTGCATGGAGATTGGTACCATAACTGTTATCACTAAGGCCGCACCTCGCTCTCTGGCCACATAGGCCCTACCCTGCCCCCCAACAGGTACCAATGGCCTTAGATAGTGAGAAAAAGACATCCCACGGGAGAAGTCGGGTCCCTACTTCCCCAGTTGGTTAATGCCCACAGCTGCAAAGCAGCCCTTCCCTCTTTTTGTATAAACGAAGGGAGGAGATGTTGGGAGCTATGAACCAAACCTTGGCCATGTTAATAGAGACTGCCTTATAGCAAGTTAAAGTTTCTACTTCCTCATCTAATACTCAACTACCATAAACAAAACTGCCATATAGCAAGTTAAGTTTCTACTGCCTCACCTAATATTCAACTACCAGAAACAATGGGATCATACACCTGGCCAAACATTCCCCCATCCTGCTGGTAGCTAATGAAGAAACAAAGGCATTGCAGTTTAACCAGTAACTCTGTGATCTTTGCCCTGACACGTCCCCTTCCCCCTACAACCCTATATAAACCTACATGTAAGAATAAACTCTTGAGGCTGTGACAAATGCCTAGCATGGTCTCCTTCTTGTGTCTGTTTGTCTTTCACCCAGGTTAGCTTATCCTTGAGTCCTTGTTCAACTCCCCACTGGCTGGGGCATAATACAGCTTTAGATCAGGCATAGTCATGCCTCCAGGGTTATTTTCTTTTTCTGAGCATACACTTGGCTATCCGAGGCATTATACCATTCCAAATGAATTTTGAGATCATGTTTTTCTATTGCTGTGAAGAGCAATGTTGGGATGTTAATTGGAATTGCATTAAATCTGTTTATTGCCTTTGGTAGAATTGGCATTTTCACAATGTTACTTATGCTTATCCAAGACCATGACAGGCCTTTTCATTTTCTCAGGTCCTCCTCAAATTGTTTTTTCAGTGTTTTTATGTTTTCATTGTAAAGATCTTTCACTTCCTCAGTTAAAGTTATTCCAATATATTTCATTTTTTGTGCTTTAGAAAATGGGACAATGTCCCTTATTTCTTTCTCTGTATCTTTGTCATATGCATATAGAAAGACTACTGATTTTTGTCCATTGATTTTGTATCATGTTGCTTTGCTAAAGGAGTTAATTACCTTTAAGAATTTTGGGATGGAGTTTCTCAGGTCTCTTATATATAGAAAGATGTCATCTGCATATAGAGCTAACTTACCTTCTTCCATTCCAAACGTATCTCTTTTATTACTTTCTCCATATTGCTTGAGGTAGGACTTCCAGTACTATATTGAAGAGCAGACGTGAGAGTGGACAACCTTGTCTTGTTTCTGATCTCAATGGCAATTCATCCAATCCCTTTCATAAAGTATTATCTTTTTGCTTTAGGAACTTTTATGTAGAGCCTATATTATGTTAAGATATGAACCGATCATGACAATTCTTTCCAATGTTTTGATCATGAAGTTATGTTGTATTTTGTCAAAGGCCTTTTCTGCATCTATCAAAATGATCATGTGGTTTTGTGTTTAACCTTGTTTATGTGGTGCATTTTATGACCAGGAAATAGGAGGTTGGGGTGGGAGGGGAGGGTAGTGTAGAGGTAGGGTACACTAAACTGGACCCAGATGGCAATGGTACCATAAAATTGTACATCCTAAAAGACAGACTAAATGTTTGAAATTTCTTCAAGTCATTAGAGGGAAGACCTGAATCACAAGGCCCTGGAGAGGGTATGATGAAGACTAACCTTAATCTTCCCCCCACATCTCTCTCTCTCTCTCTCTCTCTCTCTCTCTCTCTGTTTCCCTCTTCTCTCTATTTCTTTTATATAACCTATCTTTTTCTTCCTTCTTTTCCTTGGAGCTGGCCTGTAACTCCCACTACCTGAATTGGCTAACATCCACAATGAGCTGTTGATCAGAGAGACCTACAAGGTGTCTGAAAAGAAGACATATTTCTGTCAGAGCAATTGATGACCCACCATAGAGTAGTGCTAATACCCTACTGCTGAAGACACCAATGCTGTTGGTATGGGCAACATGGAATGAATTGGCTGGAATCTGGAAGAGAGTCAGTCCCCAGACAGTTAGCTCGCCTAGTGCCAGAAGTTAGTACATGAGTGACGGGCGGGGAGGAGGGGGAGGGATATGACTAACATCTGTCCAAGCAACATGTGGTCTTAGCTACTCAGCATCAAACAACTTGGCATGATGCTCACACAATTGCAATAGTGGTACACAGCCATGGTGGGTAACCAACTGTTCATGATTTGTCTAACTGATCAACTCAATGGAACAGAACTCAAACCTGGAGCTAGGAAGCAAGTCAGAATCATGTAAAAAAAAAAAGTGCCTGCTATACATTACCAAGCTCCTATCAATTGTGGGCTATAGAGGGCCTACACCTATTAAATTCTCTCTAAAATAACAATGGTTACCCCATTTATCTGGTGCTGACTTCACTGTCTGTTGGAGAATTTGCTTCTCCTGAGGAGAGATTCAGCCCATTGTACCTCAATAGGGCCCAAGAAAAAACCAAGAGTAATTGGGAAAATGATCAAGAGTGCTGCTTTCTTGGTGGAACAGGATTATAGCAGAGTGATCACAACATATGTAAAACATAGAACCAATATATTGGTGAAGGCAAGAGAAGAGTTGATGACGTTGTTTGTTATAGGGAAACAGGAAATATTATTCAGAACCAAACATCATGGCTACATAGAGTCTGCATTGAAAGTAGAATGTTATTCGTAGGGCCAGAGAGATGGCTTAGCAGAAAGCATTCTGGCCTGCAAAACTTGAGGACCCTGGACCAACTATTCAGTACTTATGTAGAATCACATGCACAAAGTAGTACATGTGTCTGGAGTTTGTTTGCAGCTACTATACATTATGGTATAATCATTCTCATATTCTCTCTCTCTCTCTGCTTAGGTATAAATAAATTTTTAAATATAAAAATAAAAAATCATTCTTTTGCTTAAGTGCATTTATGTAGTAAATTACATTTGTCAATTTCCTTATTTTGAACAAACCCTGCTGCCCTGAGAATAAACCTACTTGGTCAAAGTGCATGATAATCTTGATGGGTACTTCAAAGGGGCAGAAAGATTGTGACAGCCACAAGTAGGGACATTTTGCACAGAGATATTGCCTCTCTCCCATAAGTGCATGCTGCCCATGTAAGGCATGACTCACAATACCTGTGGGATTGACCTGCATCCCCAATGAGGAAGTCCACCTCAGAAAAGGGGCAGGGAAGTGGTAAGACCCTATTGCTGAAGACTCCATGTGCAGCTGACACGTAAAATGGAATGACATGGCTGGAAGCCAGGAGAGAGTCAGTCCCCAGACAGTCAGCGTGTCTAGTGCCAGAAGGTGCTACATAGGCGACTGGGGGAAATGACCAAGATCTGTCCAAGCAACTCATGGTTTAACCTAATTAGCAACAAATAACCTGATGTGATGTCCACACAAGTGCAATAGTGGTACACAGCCATGGTGAGGAACCAATTGTTCTTGATTTGGCTAACTGACCCACTCAGTGGTACTAGACCCATATCTGGAGCTGGGAAACAAGTCAGAACCATACCCAAACACAAGCCCACTCTACAATGTCAAGCTACTATCAATCACGGGGTATAAGAAGGCCTACACCTATTAAACTATCAAAAAAGTAAGTGTTATCTCAATTACCCGGGTGCTAACTTACTCTCCCTTGGAGAATCTGCTTCTCTTTTCCAGATAGATGCAGACCCTAAGAAGAGAGCTGCCCCAACATAACTCAAAAGGGGCCCAACTGAAACTAAGGACAACTGGTGAAACAAGCAAGGGCGATGTTTTCCTGTGAACCCAATACCAGCACAAAGGGGAAGGAGAACAATGCAGAGAAAAATCAACTCCTACCAAATCAGAGAGCCAGAGCCACAGAGGCCCCCAAAACCTCAGCTCTGAAGCACACCAAAAATGAACCCAACATGGCTCAGGGAAATTTTGCGGAAGAGGGGGCGGAAATAATGTCAGAGTCACATGTTGGGTCATGATTTGCAGAGACATTTATCATACCAATAACTGGGGGCTAACTCCACAATGCACAACCCATTTACATCAACAAGAAGGGTCCAATGGGAGGGGGTAGATCACAGATGAGCCTAAACAATGGTACCAAACTGCCTATATTTACTGAAAAGAAAACTAATAAATTAAATTAAAAAAAAGAAAAGAAAAGGGGCAGGGAGGAGAGAAATATGGTACCAATGTGTGATGTTTACATACAAAATATGTCCATAACTAACAATTAAAAAAAAAAAGAGAGCATGAGTGTGAGAAAAGAAGACCGAAAGAAAGACAAAGAATTGGGGAGCAATGGTCTCTAGCCACTGCAGTCGAATTCCACATACATGTTCCACCTTGTGCACATGTGTGAATTACTCATGTGTCTCCTTAGGCCTCTGACTTATGAGGGATGTAGTAAGTCAAGCATGGGTCTTTCAGCTTTGCAGGTAAGCATCTTAATTGATAAGCCATCTCTTCTGCAGTAGAAATCATAGGAATTACCTCATGTAAGCAATGCTATTATATAATTATAATACACTACAAAAATATTTTATTCTTTTAAGAAAAACAAAGGATCAGGCAAATATATAAGGTAAGTTAAGTGAATAAATACAGCTTCGTTAGGCTGAGGTGATTGCTCAGCAGTTAAGGCACAGGCATGCAAAACCTAACCAACTCAGTTAAATGACCCATTACACAGGAATGACAGATGGACAAAGTGGTACATGTATCTTGTGTTTGCTTTCAGTAGCTAGAGGGTCAGGTGAACAAGGTTCCTCTGTGTCTCTTATGAATAAATAAATAATTTTTTAAAAACTTTGTTTATCTCACCATAATATGATGGTGTTTATTAGTTGCCATCACAACTATAGAGAGAACTACCTTAATTGTCAATAGGAACATGGAATACAAGTATGGCTCATCTCTCAGACACTTTTTATGCAGCGTGCCATGACAAAGAAGGCAATACTACCACTAATCTGATATTTTGCATCGTTTTAAAGATATAGATTAATATGTGAAATGCCCGATCAATCAGTATGCCAGCATAGAGAAAAATCACTGTCTATAAAACTATGAAGTTTCTGACTTATGAAGATGCCTTGGGGACGGCACTACTTGTATACCCCTGTGCTTCTCTATATTTACTGCTCTTGTACTTGGGACGTTTGTGAAGCACCAAGACACACCGATTGTGAAGGCCAATAATCACACAAACAACTACATGCTGCTCATCTTCCTCAAGGTCTGCTGTTTTGGTCCATCAGTCTTCATTGGACATCGCAACACGGCCAAGTGCATCCTGAGGCAGATCACATTTGCAGTTCTATTCACTGGGGCTGTGTCCACTCTTTTCACTGGAACCATTACTGTGGTTCTGGCCTTCAGGGTAAATTTTCCAGGAAAAGAGATGATGGGGCTGCTGTTATCAAGAGCATCTAACTTCATCATTCGCATCTGTACCTTGATCCATCTTGTTCTTTGTGGAATCTGGCTGGGAACATACTCTCCCTCTGTAAAAGTAAACAATGCACCACATGCTTCTGTACAATAGGTATGCAATATTATATTTATTTTTCTAATATTAGCTAACTACAGACCATAAGTTTCTTCAGATTGTCAAGGATTCAATGCACATTTCAGAGGCCTTATTTAATTTCATCACTGTCCAGAAATGTTTCATTTTTCACAATTTGGGCTCTTCTCACTCAAAGCAATTAAACTGCCTGACCTTTCCTCCCAAAACATGAATATGATCATTTCAGGCCAACAAATCAAGACCGAAATATTATAGTGTAAATCTTTGTGTGTGTGCGACTTTAACTTTTTAAACTGTGGTTTGTATTTGATTATGTAACTATGAAAATGATGTACTTTATTGCTGGCAGCAACTGGCAACTTTTAGTGTAAATATTGTAATGGGCCAAAACGCTGATCATTTCAGCGTTGTGGTCACATGGTCTCTGTGTCTGCTGTGAGACTCCACTGCTAGAGTGTGAAAACAGACCTAGGTGATGCAGACTAGATGGATGTGAAATGTTTGGAACAAATCTTGAGATAGCATAGAATAACTAAGATTTAAATGGAGCTCACATGTTATGAATTTGAATTTAAGAACTTTTTTCACAAATGAATATTGATAATCCTATATTAATGATTGAAAGCTGGAGTTCAAAACCTCTTATTCATTTTATGAATAACTACAATTAGAACATATAGCCTTCCAAAATACCAAAAATATGAAAAAATTAACTATTCTGAAACATAAATTTATACAAATTTTGAAATATAATACTGCAAAATGGATATGTAAGTGTGAATCTTACACTTTTTTAAAATTATACATATGAAAATTGTGAATTTGTTTGTCAGTTTTTCACTTAAATATGAATAAACTAATCTTACTCATTTGCATAAGTATGTAAAAAATTCACGATTAATAAAACAATCCATAGAAACCAATGTTAGTTTATGAGCTATGCAAAAAAAGGACCCACAATTTCAATTCTACATTTAATGAAATGAAGAAAATTGTATTTGTGTAAAATGAAAGTATTCTCCAGTAAATAGTTTTTGGCCTCATTGATGTATTAGTCAGTCTACACAAAGGGTTACAGAAATCAGCCTGTTTCTTAAAACAGAGTTTAGTGACTAACGTAACTATTCAGTAATTCTTACAGGCTGAAAGTTTTGTCTCCAGGACATGATCCTCTTGGAGATTGTCCATTAAATTGGGGTGATCTGCTGTCATTAGTAAATGATATTCAACTATGTTCTTGCATGGGATACTGTCACACAAACTGCTCCTCTCCCTCTGTACTATGTGGCGGCACATTTTGCCTTTCATTCCACTACGGATGTGCTGCTGTCGTCACAGCATAGAAGCTCTGGCAGCAAACACGTGAACATAGAATAAACGTGCTTAAACTGTGAAACAAACTCACTGCTTTCTCTACATGATTAGGAACTATTCCATATGCTGCTGAAAAAAAAAATGGGTGCTATGTCACATTGGGGTGGGATATTCTATAGAGGTGTAGATTTTACAGATTTTTAAAGCTTTGGAGACTTATACTTAAGAAATAAAAATGAAGATTTACAACTTGTTTTAGGTATGCAACTGCCATAGCATATATTGTTTGGGTGGCCTATGTCACCTCACTGGGCCACAAGTTACTGGCAGGTATCTCATCACTGGCATAGAATGTGTCTAAAGATTTTTATTTTTAAACTTGTAATCAGGGACAGACAGTAAGGAGAAAAACAGCAAGCTAGAGTAAGAAAAAGGCTATACTATGCCATCTTGCCACTTCTAACAAAGTGAGATACATGTGCCAATTTGTGTACCTGGCTTTATTTGGGTACAGTAAAATCAATTTAATGTCATTAGGCTCTGAGTGGTTACCCTGTTGTCATACCATTATTTGGTGAAAAGCTTTTTTTTTTTATCATATGCCATATGATTAAATATTTTAAATTTAGATTTTCAAAAGAATCAAACAGATAAATTAAAAAAATAATGACAGGATATTACAATGGAAATTTATATAGAGAAAAAACAATGAAAAATAAAACTGAAATGTTTCTGGTAAGAAGAATTCAAATTAAAAATTGTGGAAATCTTCTCTAATTGCATCCTATGAAACACAGAATAACAGCAGGTAAAACAGGAAAACTGAATTAATGTTTCAGTCAAAATTAATAAGGTCGGGTTGGAGAGATGGTTTAGCAGTTAAGCACTTACGTGTGAAGCGGAAGGACCTTGGTTGGAGGCTCAATTCCCCAGGACTGATGTAAGCCTGATGCACAAGGGGGCGCACAATCTGGAGTTCGTTTGAAGTGGCTGAAAGCCCTGGAGCGCCCATTCTCTCCCTTTCTCTCTCCCTACCTCTTTCTCTCTCTTCCTGTAAGTCTCAAATAAATAAATAAATAAATAAATAAACCAAAAAAAAATTAGTAAGGTCAAAATATGTAAATGAAATAAGGGATATTTGCAACCCCACAGAAGGACCAAGTTTACAAATTGTAGTCTTAGAAAGAAAAGAACCCTTGTCTAAAGGTATGGAATGTTTTAAAAATGTAGAACTTGTTTTCTATTTCATTGGGGAATGATTTCATCTCAATTATTGATATCAATCTATAACTTTCTATTTTGGGGGGTCTCTGGTTTAGGTATGAGACTAATGGTGACTTCATAGAAGGATTTGGATCATTCTCTCTTTTTCATTTGTGTGTAAGAATTTTATAAGAAATATTTTTGTTCTTGAAAAGTTTGGTTCAATTCAGTAGTGGCTCTGACTTGATTTTTTTGTTGTCCTTTTTGGAAGATTCTGAATGACTTTTCCATTTCCTTGGAAGTAATATATTTGTTTAGGATGTCTGCCTTTTGTAAATTTACTTCTGGACTGGTACATGAATCAAGGAATTCATCTTTTTCTTCCAGTTCTTTCAATTTTGTAGAATACAGTTCTTGAAATATGCCCATGATTCTCCAAATATCATTGGTATCAGTGTGACATCTCCACACTCACTTTAAGGCATGTTACTTTGAGCAATCTTTTTGTTTGGTCGGTTGGTTCATTTGACCATTGGAATATCAATCTTGTTCAATTTCTCAAAGAATCTGGTCTTTGTTTCATAAGCATTTGAATTCTTTTATTTCCAATTCATTGTTTCTACTATGACCTTAATACTTTCTTTCTATCTCATTCTTGGACTGTTATTGTATTTTCAGCATCTTTAAACTGGTATTTAATTTATTTATTTGAAATCTGTTTTTGTAACATGGGCATTTAATTGTATAACGGGGAAGTGATATTTTATCTTATTGAAAAAGAATGATTTAAATTACTTTCACAATTACAAAGAAATTAAACATTTGACCTAATAAACAAGTTGCAGACATATACAATGTGTTAGTTTATATGTAATCTCCCAAATTCAGACTGAGTCCCCTAGCATGTTATGGGTCAATTGAACTATGTGCTTGCTCCAGTTTGATAAGAGAAGTTTCACAGGTCTGATGGTCTCACTTTTGTATGATACTGAATGTTTCTAGAATGAGCTCTCAATACACTTCTTAGTTCTGTATATTAAAAATTCTCACCATAACGTACCCTGAATAGTTTCTTTTTTGGCTCATGTGCATTTGCTATTTACTATACCTTTTGTACCTAGATAGTATCTTCTCTCCTTGAAAGAGGAAAATTCCTTATACATGTTTTTCAGTGCAAATATCTTTTTTTTTTTCTTTTTTGCCTATGGTACTTTATTTTAAATACATGAGTATTATATAAGTTGATCAAGACCATCTTCTATTTTTTTTTTAAATTTTTATTAACATTTTCCATGATTATAAAATATATCCCATGGTAATTCCCTCCCTCCCCACCCCCACACTTTCCCGTTTGAAATTCCATTCTCCATCATATTACCTCCCCATTACAATCATTGTAATTACATATATACAATATCAACCTATTAAGTATCCTCCTCCCTTCCTTTCTCCACCCTTTATGTCTCCTTTTCAACTTACTGGCCTCTGCTACTAAGTATTTTCATTCTCACACAGAAGCCCAGTCATCTGTAGCTAGGATCCCCATATGAGAGAGAACATGTGGCGCTTGGCTTTCTGGGCCTGGGTTACCTGACTTAGTATAATACTTTCCAGGTCCATCCATTTTTCTGCAAATTTCATAACTTCATTTTTCTTTACCGCTGAGTAGAACTCCATTGTATAAATGTACCACATCTTCATTATCCACTCATCTGTTGAGGGACATCTAGGCTGGTTCCATTTCCCAGCTATTATAAATTGAGCAGCAATAAACATGGTTGAGCATGTACTTCTAAGGAAATGAGATGAGTCCTTTGGATATATGCCTAGGAGTGCTATAGCTGGGTCATATGGTAGATCAATCTCTAGCTGCTTTAGGAACCTCCACACTGTTTTCCACAATGGCTGGACCAGATTGCATTCCCACCAGCAGTGCAGAAGGGTTCCTTTTTTTCCACATCCCCGCCAACATTTATGATCATTTGTTTTCATGATGGTGGCCAATCTGACAGGAGTGAGATGGAATCTCAATGTAGTTTTAATCTGCATTTCCCTGATGACTAGTGACGTAGAACATTTTTTTAGGTGCTTATATGCCATTCGTATTTCTTCCTTTGAGAACTCTCTATTTAGCTCCTTAGCCCATTTTTTGATTGGCTTGTTTGATTCCTTATTGGTTAACTTTTTGAGTTCTTTGTATATCCTAGATATTAATCCTCTATCAGATATATAGCTGGCGAAGATTTTTTCCCATTCTGTAGGTTGCCTCTTTGCTTTTTTCACTGTGTCCTTTGCGGTGCAAAATCTTTGTAATTTCATGAGGTCCCAGTGGTTAATCTGTGGTTTTATTGCCTGAGCAATTGGGGTTGTATTCAGAAAGTCTTTGCCAAGACCAATATGTTGAAGGGTTTCCCCTACTTTTTCCTCTAGCAGTTTCAAAGTTTCCGGTCTGATGTTAAGGTCTTTAATCCATTTGGACTTAATTCTTGTGCATGGCGAGAGAGAAGAATCTATTTTCATCCTCTGCAGATATTTATCCAGTTTTCAAAACACCATTTGCTGAAGAGGCTGTCTCTTCTCCAATGAGTATTTTTGGCATTTTTATCGAATATCAGGTGGCTATAGCTACTTGGGCTTACATCTGGGTCCTCTATTCTGTTCCACTGATCTACATGTCTGTTTTTGTGCCAGTACCATGCTGTTTTTGTTACTATGGCTCTGTAGTATAGGTTAAAATCAGGTATGGTGATACCACCAGCCTCTTTTTTGTTGCTCAGTATTATTTTAGATATTCGAGGTTTTTTGTGATTCCAAATGAATTTTTGGATTGTTTTTTCTATTTCCATGAAGAAAGCCTTTGGAATTTTGATAGGGATTGCATTAAATGTGTAGATTGCTTTAGGTAAGATTGCCATTTTCATGATATTGATTCTTCTAAGCCAGGAACAAGGGATGTTTCTCCACTTTCTAGTGTCTTCTGCAATTTCTCGCTTGAGTGTTTTAAAGTTCTCATTGTATAGATTCTTTACTTCCTTGGTTAGGTTTATTCCAAGGTATTTTATTTTTTTTGATGCAATTGTGAATGGGAGTGATTCTCTGATTTCATCCTCTGTGTGTTTGTTGTTAGCATATACGAAGGCTACTGATTTCTGTGTATTTATTTTGTATCCTGCTACATTGCTGTAGGTTTTTGATCAGCTCTAACAGCTTGCTAGTAGAGTCTTTAGGGTCCTTTATGTATAGAATCATGTCATCTGCAAATAATGATAACTTGATTTCTTCCTTTCCAATTTGTATCCCTTTTATGTGTGTCTCTTGCCTTATTGCTATGGCTAAGACTTCCAAAACTATATTAAATAGAAGTGGAGACAGTGGACACCCTTGTCTTGTTCCTGATTTTAGTGGAAAAGCTTCCAGTTTTTCCCCATTTAGTAATATGTTGGCTGTAGGCTTGTCATAAATAGCCTTTATTATATTGAGATATGTTCCTTCTATTCCCAGTCTCTGTAGGACTTTTATCATGAAGGGATGTTGGATTTTGTCAAATGCTTTCTCTGCATCTAATGAGATGATCATGTGATTTTTGTCCTTCAACCCATTTATGTAATGTATTACATTTATAGATTTGCGTATGTTGAACCATCCCTGCATCTCTGGGATAAAGCCTACTTGGTCAGGGTGAATGATCTTTTTGATATACTCTTGTATTCTGTTTGCCAATATTTTGTTGAGAATTTTTGCATCTATGTTCATGAGGGAGATTGGTCTGTAATTTTCTTTTTTTGTTCTATCTTTGCCTGGTTTTGGTATCAGGGTGATGCTGGCCTCATAGAAGGAGTTTGGTAGGATTCCTTCTTTTTCTATTTCCTGGAAAAGCTTAAGAAGCAATGGTGTTAGCTCTTCCTTAAAAGTCTGGTAAAATTCAGCAGTGAATCCATCCGGGCCTGGGCTTTTTTTAGTTGGGAGATTATTGATAACTGCTCGGATCTCCATGTTTGTTATAGGTCTATTTAAGTGATTAATCTCATTTTGATTTAATTTAGGTAGGTCATATAGATCAAGGAAATCATCCATTTCTTTCAGATTTTCATACTTTGTGGAGTATATGCTTTTATAGTATGTCCCTATAATTTTTTGAATTTCTCTGGAATCTGTTGTGATGTTACCTTGTTCATCTCTGATTTTATTAATTTGTGTCTCTTCTCTCTTTCTTTTGGTCAGATTTGCTAAGGGTTTATCAATCTTGTTTATCCTTTCAAAGAACCAACTCTTTGTTTCATTAATTCTTTGGATTGTTCTTTTTGTTTCTATTTCATTAATTTCTGCCCTAATCTTTTTTATTTCTTCCCGTCTACTACTTTTTGGTTTGCCTTGTTCTTCTTTTTCCAAGGCTTTAAGGCGAAGCATTAGGTCGTTTACTTGCGACCTTTCTAATTTCTTAATATAGGCACTTAAGGCTATGAATTTACCTCTTAGAACTGCCTTCATTGTGTCCCAGAGATTTTGGTATGTTGTGTTCTCATTATCATTTGACTCTATAAATTTTTTGATTTCCTTTTTGATTTCTTCATTGACCCACTCATCATTTAGTAGTGTATTGTTTAGTTTCCATGATTTTGTGTATGCTCTATAGCCTTTCTTGCTACTGATTTGTAGTTTAATTCCATTGTGGTCAGATAGAATGCAAGGAATTATTTCAATTTTCCTGAATTTGTTAAGATTTGCTTTGTGTCCTAATATATGGTCTATTTTAGAGAATGTTCCATGTGCTGCTGAAAAGAATGTATATTCTGCAGCCTTTGGGTGAAATGTCCTGTATATATCTGTTAGGTCCATTCCTTCTATGACCTCATTTAGTCCAAATGCCTCTCTGTTTATTCTTTCCCTGGATGACCTGTCAATTGATGAGAGTGGGGTGTTAAAGTCACCCACCACCACTGTGTTTGGTGTTATCTGTGACCTTAGTTCTAATAGTGTTTGTTTGACGAATTTGGGAGCCCCCATGTTAGGTGCATATATGTTTAGGATTGTAATGTCCTCCTGTTGGAGTGTGCCCTTAATCAATATAAAGTGACCTTCCTTATCTTTTTTGACTAACGTTCGGACTAAAGTCTACCCTTGTCTGATATTAGGATAGCAACCCCTGCTTGTTTTCTAGGCCCATTTGCTTGAAACACCGTCTTCCAACCTCTCACCCTAAGATAATGTCTATCCTTTGTAGAAAGGTGAGTTTCTTGGAGACAACAAATTGTAGGATCTTGCTTTTTAACCCAGTCTGCAAATCTATGTCTTTTCGTTGGGGCATTGAGACCGTTGATATTAAGAGATATTATTGAAAGGTGTGTATTTATGTTTGCCATTTGTGTGTGTGTGTGTGTGTTACTTGTTCTACCTGTGCTCTCTTCTGTTAACTGGTATTTGAGTATGGCTGGTTTTTTCTAGGTTCCTTATATGTGTGCTTTTCCTTTTGTTCAGCATGGAGGATTCTATCAAGTATTTTCTGTAGAGCTGGTTTTGTCTTCAGATATTCCTTTAACCTGCTTTTGTCATGGAATGTCTTTATTTCTCCATCTATTTGGATGGATAACTTTGCAGGATAAAGTAACCTTGGTTGACAGTTGTTATCTTTCAGGAAGTTGGAATATATCACTGCAAGCCCTTCTGGCTTTAAAAGTTTGTGTTGAATAATCTGCTGTAATCCTGATGGGCTTGCTTTTGTAGGTAACTTGATTTTTCTCTCTAACTGCTTTCAATATTTTTTCTTTGGTTTGTGTGTTTGGAAGTTTGAGTATAATGTGGCGAGGAGAGTTTCTTTCTGGGTTTTGTCTGGCTGGGGTTCTAAAGGCTTCCTGTATCTGTATTGGCACCTCTTTCCCAATTTGGGGAAAATTTTCCTCTATGATTTTGTTGAAGATGCCTACTATGCCTCTGGAGTGGAGTTCTTCTCCTTCTACTATGCCCTGAATTCTTATATTGGATCTTTTCATAGTGTCCCGAATATCTTGAAATTCCCACTCATACTTTTCTATAAGTTTGTCTTTCTCTTTGTTGGACTGCATTAGGTCTGCCACCTGATCTTCTAGCTTAGATATTCTGTCCTCTCCCTCATCCATCCTACTGGTGAGATTTTCTACAGAGTTTTTTATTTCATTAACTGTGTTCTTCATTGCTAGTAATTCTGACTGGTTTTTCTTTATTATTTCTATTTCTCTATTTATGTCTTGTATTGACTTCTTTATTTCATTAAATTGGTGTCCTGCCTCTTCTTTGATTCCTTTGATTTCCTCTTTGATTTCCTCTTTGATTTCTTCTTTGATTGTTTTCATGTGTTCATTGACCTCTTTGAACATATTTATAATTATTCTTTTGAACTCTTTCTCAGGCATTTCCTCTAACTCTTTCTCACTGGAGGACATTTCTGATGCATTAATACTTTTAGGTGGATTTATATCGTCTTGCTTTTTAGTGTTTCTTGTGTTATAATGTATATATTTTTGCATCTTGGATTAAGTTAATGCTTGGATTTTCTAGCTAGCTGTGTATTCTTAGCTGTATCAATTGATTTGATGTAATATATTTTCAGGGTAGGACCTTAAGGTATTAGGTGTGGCTCTTAAGACTCTCAGAGTATCTACAAAGATGTTCTTAGGGGTTGAGTTTCCCTGCTATAGGAGTATTCAAGTGGGCTGAGTGGAATAATATACTGGTAGATTCTAAAATTTAACTAAACACTGTACACATTCCATCAAAAACAGCCCCGAGTATGTATGCAAGAGTAGTTATTATAATGACCAGATCCTCTATCAACAAAGAGGTTTAGATTTCTGGTCTGTTGAGGTATCCAAGTCAGCTTGTGACCAAGTGAGACCCTTCCCTGGTGCAATCCCAGTTACCTTGGGTGATTGTGGTCTCAGTCAAGTTGCTGCCTGGGTCGTCGGGCTGCTATTCTGATTTCTGGAGCTGGGCACTTGCTTTTCCTACGGGGCAAACTGAGCCGCTGCTGCCGCCTCTGCTGCTGTTGTAGCTGCCACCCCCGGAGCCACCACCGCTGCTGAAGCTGCCGTTGCCGTGTCCACCGCTGCTGCTCACCCCGAAGCCGCTGCTGCGGGATCTGCCGCTGCTGCCGCTCCTGGGTCCGCTGCTGCTGGGGCCACTGGTACCGGTGCTGGAGCCGCTGAAGTTGCTGCCGAATTCTGCTCCTGCTTGGGTCCTGCTGCTAGCCCAAGGTGGCGTGGCCGGTCCCGGGCTGCTGCTGTGTTCGCTGGAGCTGGGTTCAGGTGGTGTGGGAGGGGAGGGAGCCGCGTCTGCTCTGGTTGTATCGCTGTTCCACGTGTGCTTCTACCTCGCGGTCTGCTCTTCCCTCCGTTGCTCGCTGCCGCTCTCCCCTCACGTTTCCCGAGTTGCGGAGAGTGCGGTGTGAGGGGAAAATCCCGCACCTGGCTTGTCCTGCGGCTCGAGCCGAGAGTCCGGCGGTTTTCTGCCGCTCCGCGGCTGCGGCGGGTGGCTGAGCCGTCCCGGAGCCGCTGTTCCCGCCTGTGCAGGCTCTGGATGCTCTATAACTCTTCCACTTCTCCGCTGCCGCCTCAATTTCCTATACACCTCACTTTTTAGTAAAAGTGTGTATTTTGCTGAGTTTTTTTTGGTCTTTTTTCCCCCTAGGCTGCTTTGGCGTGGTACCTACGCCGCCATCTTAACCGGAAGTCCCAGTGCAAATATCTTTTGTCAAGGGTTCTTTTGTTTCTAAGCCTATAATTTGTACACTTGGTCTTTCTGTTGTGTTACAGATAACCATTATTTCCTTTATACGTTTTGACCATATTAATTTTGACAGAAGCATTAATTCTTTGTCCTTGTCTTCATCCGCTGATATTGTGTCCTTCATAGGATGCAATCTATTGGACAGGATTTCCACAGTTTTTACTTTGACTTATTATGTTTTTTCTTTCCAGAAGCATTGCAGATTGATTTTTCATTGGTGTATTTCTATTTATAATCTTCCATTAAAATGTCCTATTTTGAATATTTTAATTCTCTTGGTTGTTTCCTTTGAAAGGCTAAATTTAAATTTTCAAATATTTAATCAGATGTCAAAACCCCAAATGAGGAAGAAAACCTTTTTCACTAAATAATGCTATGAGAAATGTGTAACCATTTACAGCCTAATAACATTAAATTGATTTTACTCTACCCATATAAAGCCAAGTGCACAAATTGGAACATGCATCTGCAATTTGTTTGAAGTGGCAGGAGGGACTGGTGCATCCATTTTCTCTCTCTCTCTGTCTGTCACTCTCTCTCTCTCTCTTTCCTCACTGTTTGTCTCACCTTAAAATATATAAATAAAAGTCTTTAGAAACATTCTATGCAAGAGATGAGATACCTGCCAGTAAGTTGTGGCTCAGTGAGGCAACATAGGCCACCAACACAAGGTATGCTATGGCAGTTTTCTTGGTTGCATACCTAAAATAAGTTGTAAATCTTCATTTTTATTTCTTACATATAAATCTCCAAAGCTTTTAAAAAATCTTTAAAATCTACACCTCTATAGAATATGCCATCCAAATGTGGCACAATACCCATTTTTTCAGCCGCATATGGAACAGTCCTAATCATGTAGAGAAGGCAGTGAGTTTGTTTCACAGTTTAAGCACATTTATTTTATGCTCACATGTTTGTTGCCAGTGCTTCTATGCTGTGACGAGACAGCAGCACATCCTTAGTGGAATGAAAGGCAAAATGTGCCATCACATAGTACAAAGGGAGAGGAGCAGTTTGTGTGACAGTATCCCATGCAAGAACATACTTAAATATCATTTATTAATGACAGCAGATCACCCCACTTAAATGTACAATCTCCAAGAGGATCATGTCCTGGAGACAAAACTTTCAGCCTATAAGAATTACTGAATAGTTACTTTAGTCACTAAACTCTGTTTTAAGAAACAGGCTGATTTCTGTAACCCTTTGTATAGACTGACTGATCCATCAATGAGGCAAAAACCTATGTACTGGAGAATACTTTCATATTACACAAATATATTTTCCTTCATTTCATTAAACATAGAATTGAAAATTGTGGATCCTTGTCTTTGCATAGCTCATAAACTTACATTGGTTTGTATGGGTTTTTAAAAATTAACTGTTTATTTTACATACTTATGCAAATGTGAGTAATTAGTTTATTCATATCTAAATGAAAACAATTCTTGAAATTATCATATCTATAATTTTTAAAAATGTAAGATTAACAGTTACATATAACCCATATTTTGCTGTATTATATTTGTATAAATTTATATTTTAGAATAGTCAATATTTTCACATTTATTTTCACAACAGACAAATGTTTGAATCATTTGTGTAATTTTTTTACAAGAATGGGATAGAACACACAGTAAAGACAATCAAAAATAAAACTGCTGATGAGCTATTCCCTTGGCCACTATGATTTCAACTTCTCTACATATTACATTCAGAATTCCATGGTCCAGATAGACGTTCGGGCTTGATATATGTTCAGGTTTCATGAACACAAGGGCTGACATATTCATTCAGGAAAGACAAGGAATATTCAGCAAAAACATGATAGGGTAATCATCTTAGTTGTACCAGGAAGCATATATTGGATTATTCCTGTGCCTAACTGTCTTTCTTATTGACCATGAACAACATTTTCACTGTCACCAAAGTTTTCTGACATTCTTTTGTATATTCCCTACCACAGAATATCAAATGGTTAGTGATTTAAACCATAACTATTCTGTTTCAATTTTCCAGGGTATGAACTATCTGTTCCCATGCATGGATAAACCTTAATGTATACTGAAAACATCTTTAGGTAAGGCCTCTGCTACTTTCAAAGGGAGCTATTCTTTTACCTCCTAATCATACCCTAACTGTATCTCTGAATATTCTTTGAACACTCAAATACAACCTTTTAGACATTCTCAAAGACATTGCTCTCTCCAGCAAACTATAGTAGGTTTCTTTGAAACAATCTGAAGAAGGTATCACATACATTTCAGGTTATCCAGAGTAATGGGAGCAAAATACACAGTACATTAGCAATGCTTTGTTCTAAGTGTCTTTATTTACTAATTGGAGAGCGATGTGAGAAAATGATTATTCTTGCTACTGCAAACCATCTCCAGAGGCATATGACAGTGTGTGAAATTGGCTTCAGGTAGGAGCTAGAAAATGGAACCTGGCCTGACAGCTGTGCATGGAAGCTGATAAACAATGTTAGAATGTAAGAGCCAAAGGAAGGGTAGGACTCCTTACAATGTGCTCCTTCCAGACATAAAATGGCCTGGGTACCCATGACCTCATAGTGCCTGACACTACCTACACAAGACCGTCATAAGAGGAGGAAAAGATCATGACATCAAGATAAAACAGAGACTGATTGAGATGGAGAGGGGATGTGATGGAGAATGGAATTTCAAAGGGAGGGTATTACCATGGGATATTTTTTATGATCATGGAAAATGTTAATAAAAATTGAGAAAAAACAATGTTAGAGACCAAATAAACCTTGTACACATTAACAAATATCTTACCCTCTTTTTAATATTTAGTGCTTACAATAGTGCAAGGGTTTCTACAGGATATAATTTAAATTAAGACATATGAGGTAAAATTTAAAAATCAATTGGTTGTACAATATGTTTTTTCTTCACCGTCTTTAGACTATTTTTCCTGGGTCTTATCAAAATGATGTAACACTTGGGGAAAAAGATGCAACTTATCAATCCTATACTGGAGGCCAAGATAGAGAAGACTTCCACTATCACCATGGAAATCCCCTTGGTGCTGTGATAGACAGGAAGGAAAGTGACCCACACACTGCAGAACACCAGCATGCTGAAGGTCAGGAATTTGGCTTCATTGAATGCATCAGGCAGGTTTCTGGCCAGGAAAGCCACAGTAAAGCTCCCTATAGCCAGAGATCCCAGGTAGCCCAGGACACAGTAGAAGGCAGTGTCTGAGCCTTTGTTGCACAATATGATGATGTACCCATGTTCTGAGTGTTCATCAGTGTCAACAAAGGGAGGGGATGTTCCCATCCAGATGCCACAGAGAACAAGTTGGATCAAGGTACAGATGGGAATGATGAAGTTAGGTGCTCCTGATACCAGCAGTCCCCTCAACTTTTGTCCTGGAGCAGTGGCCCTGAAGGCCAGAACCACAGTAATTGTTTTGGTCAAAACAGTTGACACAGCCACAGTGAACAGAAGTGCAAATGTGATCTGCTGCAGGACACACTTGGCTGTGTTGGGGTGTCCAATGAAGAGTAATGGGCAGAGGAAACAGAACTTGAGGGAAATGAGCAGGATGTAGCTGTTTGTTCGATTATTGGCCTTCACAATTGGTGTGTTTTTGTGCTTCACAAAAACCCCAAGTACAACAGCAGTGAGTGTAGAGAAGCAAAGCGCTATACAAGCCAGAGCTATCCCCAAGGCATCTTCATAAGCCAGAAACTTCATAGTTTTTTGGAGACAGTGATTTTTCTCTATGTTGGCATACTGATTGATTGGGCACTTCACACATTGATCTATATCTGGCAGACAATGCAAAGTATCATCAGATTAGTTGCAGTATTTCCTTCTTTGTCACAGCATAATTGTATTCTATGTTCCTTCCTGGAGACAGCAAGCATGCCACTTCAGGCTCACCAGGAATTGAGTGCTGAAGAGCTGCATTTTACTGTCCCAGCCCAGCTATCTCTTCCTTGAAGTCCAATATGGCCACTCTATGGAAAATCTTTTGAGAATTATTTAAGGTATGTAAATGTGACCGATCTAATTTTAAGGGTTGATTGGCTACAACATCACTTTTTATAATTCTCCCTAAATAATTATAAGGGGGTGATTTTTGAATCTTTTTAGGGGCTAAATTCAAACTATAAGCAGCTAGGGTAGAAATCATTTCTTGTAATAAATTTTGTAGGATTCCCCTGTCTCTATCTGCTATTAAATGTCATCCATATAGTGAATGATCATAGAAGATTTAAAACTTTTTCTAAAGGTTCCAAGGCCATGTTCACAAATTTCTAACATAAGGTAGATCAGTATTTCATCCCCTGAGGTAGTACTTTCCGGTGATATCTCAAATAGGGTCTTTGTAAGTTTACTGAGGGAACCTTAATGCAAAACACTTACAATCCTCAGGGCACAGGGCGATGGTAAAAAAGCAGTCTTGCAAATCAATTACAACAAGTCTAAAATCTATAGGTATAGCAACTGGACTAGGGAGGCCTGGTGGTAAAGCTCCCATTGTCTCCATGGTGGCATTTATTTTTCTTAGGTCCTACAATAATCTCCAGTTCCCTCATTTACTTTTTATAACAACAGTAGTTGTATTCCATGGGTTTGTGGATCCTCATCCACATCATCACCCTCAGCAAAAATCACAGGGAAACAAGGAAACAACTTATCCCCCTTCGTGGCAGCTTCTCGGACTGCAGCCCTTAAACATGAAGTTCTCCCTAGGTTTGGAGCTTTCCTTTTATCCTGGCTTTGGGGGGCTTATTAGTAGAGCTCTTAGGTGGAGGCCAGTCAGGATTATGATATTTAGCAGCCTCATCCTCTAGATCAACTTCTTCTTCACAATCCAATGATTCATCATCTGAGATATCTATGTCTGATGCCTGGGCAAACTGCACCTCGTGTTTGTTTTGAGAGGCAGTTCTAACTTTGGGTATCAAGGTTAGAACCACAGCATCTGACAACTTTAGAGTGCCATACTTATTGGATTTAGTACTTTTTCCTGACTTTATGAATGCTGAATCAGGCAAATCCACAGCTACACCAGTTCTTAAAGCCTGCTTGATCCTACCCCATAGACTGACAGCATTCTCAGAAACCTCACCACCATCATTAACCAAGAGCAGTTTCTTGAGATCCCATCCTACTTTCTGCCACTTGTCCAGGTGTAATTACTCCCACTCTGGCAACCAGGGACTTACTTTTTGTGTAAATTGAATAAGTTGGATGCGATTCTTTTTCTTCAATTTGATTCCTTTATTCCTCAGCATCTTCCTCAATATCTTAATGTACATCTGTCTTTCCTTAAATTCTGCCTGACCCATTTTTCTTTGGTTACTCACTCCTCTTTTTCCCAGCCTTACTCGTAGACCAATGGGACTGAAGGTCCCTGGGTGAGATCTGTCCCTAACCGAGCTTTGGCTTACCTCGATTCAGGTCCCTGTTGGGCACCACTTGCCAGGGTCCAGCCCTGGCTTGAAGGAGGGTCCCCAAAGGGAGGTGTGAAAGGGAATGGCACAGTAACAACTGGAAGTCAAGTTCTGGTGCAAGCTGACAGGCTAATTCTGCAGGCAGCTGTGTTTTTCCATCTCTCTCTCTCTCTCTCTCTCTCTCTCTCTCTCTCTCTCTCTCTCTCTCTCTCTCCCTGCTTTACTGTTTCTATTTTTTTCTTTTCCTCTTTTTCTATTTTTTTCTTTTTATCTTTTTTTTGTCTTTTTCTATGTTCTCTGTTTTTCCCTGCTTCTCTGCTTCTATCCTTCCATGCTTCTGTGCTGCCACAGCTCTTAGCCAGTCTTTTACTTTCTGATCACATCATGCAAGAACAAACTTCGAGAAAGGTACAGTTTCACAGAATTCATAAAAACCTTTTATTATTCCTTTACATCCAACAATCCCATAATTGTTCCCCTCAAGTAAAGTCATCAGGTCCCTATAATGATTAACAGTTTTCACACTTTCCCCATGTATGTGTGATCAAGCACTTGTGATTTCCTGAACTTCAAATTTTGATTACTCTACTGAATGTGAGAGGCAAAACAATAGATCCATTTATCCCTAAGTCATTTATTTGGAATTTTCCTTTTCATGTCTCTCCAATCCTTAGAATTTGGACCCCCAATTGAACTCTTTCTGACTTCAGTTGTTTTTCCCGTAAGGATTCTTGGTAAAGAGTCATAGTTTGCTGCAATTTACACCATTCAGAAAAAGTAGTCATAGAACAATTTTTACATTGTTCCAGGAAGCTCATTTTGTCCTTCTAAGTGTACTGTACTCCATGCCTGAATTTAATTAAGGCCTTTAAGCAAAACAATTATCTTTGAACCATTTTCTTGTTTTTCCAATTCTATGCTAGAGCCTCTTTCAGACACATTAACTGGCACTTCACTAACACCAATTTTTACTGGAAAAGTAAACTTAGAGAGTGGGACACCAAGTTAAAGACAGAGAAAGACAAATATACAGAAAACCACAGCTAACTGTAGTGTAGGGAGGCAAAGATTTTTTATATAGGGGTCACATTGGACTTCAAGGAAGAGACAGCTGGGCTGGAACTGTGTCATGCAGCTCCTCAGTGCTCTATTCCTCATGATCCTGAAATGGCATGCTTGCCATCTCTGGCAGTTCCTATTGATCATTAAGGTAGTTCTCTCTATAGCCATGATAGCAATTAATTAAGACCATCATATTAGGTAAGATAAACAAAGCTTTTTTTTAAAAAAAAATACTTTATTTATGCTCATAGGCAGAGGGAGACAGAGAAATCCAGAGAGAATGGGTGTGCATGAACCTCTAGCCACTGAAAACAAGCACCAGATACATGTACCACTTTGTACATCTGTCTTTTTCTGTGTAATGGGGAATTAAACTGAGGTGGTTAGGTTTTGCATGTCTGTGCCTTAACTGGGGAGCCATTTCCTCCACCTAACAAAGCTGTATTTTATTCACTTAACTTACCTTATATATTCTCTTGATCCTTTGTTTTTCTTAAAAGAATAAAATAATTTTGTTGTAGTGTACTAGAATTATATAATGACATTTCTTCCATGAGGTATTTCTTATGATTTCTACTACATGAAAAATGGCTTATCAATTAAGATGCTTGCCTGCATTGCCTAAGGACCCATGCTTGATTCACCATATTTCCCATAACTTGGACACACATGGCAATGCATGAGTAAGTTGCAAATGTCCACAAGGTGGCACACATACCTGGAATTCAACTGCAGTGGCAAGGGACCATTGCACACCAATTATCTCTCTCTCACACACACTCATGCTGTCTTTAATTAAGAAAGCTAGACTATTTTTCTTGTCTCAAAAAAAACATTAGCTCAGAGTTCTGTACACAGTGCACTGTAAGATCAGAGAGGTACATGATTCTATGTCTATTTTAACACCTTTGTTAGACAACATCCCTAAATTTAGACAATAAAATATGATTTTTTTTCCCACATATTACAGTTCTAAGTCTTATGAAGACTATCTGTATCAGGTGATGTCTTATGGCTTTGTACCCAGATGTCAGTAGGTACATCTAATTGTTCTAAAACATATTTTAAGAAATATGAATGAAATTGAATAACCCTAGATATAATTAACTCTAATATCATTATTGATTAAACCTATCTCCTTGGAATAGATATTCATATACTAATTTTGAGATGACATACCATTTACCTGTTTCTCCAAATTCTACCTCAATAAACCTTGTTCTATGTTTTAGCACACTTTGGTCAGGATGTTTGTCAAGAAAAGATTATGAAAAAGATAATTTGCAACTTTGAAAAGAATGAACATGATACACAATAAGAAACTGGGGAGAAATTCTTTCCACCTATAAGTTGTATTTTCTATCATGGTGTTTTACAGTTTAGATTTTAATTGCATTGGCTCATGAAAGGGGACTTCAAAGAAATATATGGTATCTCTTATTGAGTATTTCCATAAAGGAATATTTTTTCCAATAATTCTAACCTTACTTCTTTTAACCATGTATTGTAATTTTTATGTGCATATACTTTATGAGTCATATATTATAAGGCCATACATTTAACATTATTTGGGAAATAGAACATGTTGAACATGTACAAATTTAAAAAAAAAAAAAAAACACTTCAATTTTAATGCTGAACTTATCCAACACCACAAAAGTTTGTATTTAACTAGTTAATTTGGATTGCATGCTGAACTTTACTTGAATGAACCCTTTTATATATTTCTAATTATATTATTTTATTCATTTTGTGACATTATCCAGTCATACCCAAAATTTATGTCAATCTCATTCCTTTTTCTATATCCTGTATCAATGCTCCTGTGTATCCACTTTGACTTCTGGTACACTGAAAAAATGCCCTGGATATTAGAGAACGCTCCAGACACTAATAGATGAAAATACTGCGGAATTAGTATTTATATCATATTTCAATTCCTTTGATCATATATATCATAGCCTTTAGCTTCTACTTTAACATGCCACTCCCATTGTCTTGTGTTCTCAACTGTAAAATAGAGGGCAACAGAAAATAGTACCTATTCTTCTATTCTGTGCTCAACCTAGTGGGCTTGACATCTGAGATATATTTTTTATTCTTATTTTGAACCTCAGAATATTTACCATTATCTCCTTCAATGCTTCAAATTACATCTGAAACAATGCTGATGATATTTTAATTGGAATATTTATGTTTCCTGATAAGGATTTAAATAGCTGTGGTATGCTATTGTCTAAAGTCTTAAAATCAACTGCTTTCTGAATTATTTCATAGACTATCAGGAGATATTATGCTTACATTGAAAGAGTTTGCAAAATTACATATCTCTAAAGCCAAAAAAGGGTGGAGAGATGGCATACTGTTGAAAGTACATTCTTGAAAAGACTAAGGACCCATGTTTGACACTCCAGGTTTCATGTAAACCAGATCTACATGGTGGCACATGCATCTGGAGTTCATTTGAAGTGGGTGGAGGCTCTGGCACTCACATTCTGACTTTATTTCTCCTTCTATCTCTAATCAATCAATCAATCAATCAATAAGTGAATAAACTAAATATAAATATTTAAAACCAAAAATGGCATCTCTGTGCATTTATTATCAGCAACCTCTTGCATTCTGGGAACATAAAGATGAGGTATATACCTTCTTATTACCTTCATTTGATGTAGATTCACAGAAGATTATATGTATATATGACATTCCTTGGAGAAATTTTCTATCCATTAACTATTTGATCACAGAGTATTTTTAATTGGGAGATAACTAGTATGTACTATGGATCTAAGTACTAAAAATGTGGTTCATGAAGGGAGTGTTATGTTAATGTCATGAGTATTTATCATTTGAACCAAGTGATTACTTTAAGCAATGAAGAAATATTATCTGTTTCTTCAGGTTCTCTTAAGGCCCTTAGAAGTTCCCACTATAGGTGGAGAAAAGATCAAATTGGAGAAAAACTCTCTAAACCATCAACTTACCGGTTTTGTTAGAAATCTCATTTTTTGGGCAGGGGAAACAATCAAAGCAACAGGGTGCCTTTCCCTCATGTTGGAACTTCCTGAAACCAAGCCTGCAAGTCTCACTGCACACAGAGGAGGGAATCTGAGGAAAACCAGAAGTGTAGTTGCAAAACTTAGCAATGTTATATAGTCCATTCAAAACTATATGTTAAAACAATCACCCTTATTAAACTCTTTATCCACATCTACAATTAAATTGAGGTGTCACACTCCATGTCTGTCAAGATTTTTTTTTTTGAGCTAGAGGCTCACAGGAGCCCAGGCAGACCTGGAATTCACTATATAGTCTCAGGCTGACCTTGAACTCACAGTGATCCTCCTACATCTGCCTCCCAAGTGGTGGGACTAAAGGCGTGCGCCACTACACCCAGCCTGCCTGTCAAGATTTAGATGAAATATTTTGTCATTTCCAAATATTTTTCAAAAAATAGAAAATCTAAGGCACTGGTAAAAGAATCTTAAACAACATGTTATTATACTTGGCCAAATCATGAGGGCACACATGACCCCACATGATTTTATCTATTTGTGCCTTGAGTAAAGTATTACAGTTAGATAAACATACCTGTCTACTCCCTGTGGTCCACTCTATGGCCTCATCAGACAAATATAATTGTTGACCAAAGGAACCGTATGAAGAAAACTGTCCTATTTTCACCTTTATTCCAAGACCTTGTGGAAAATTTGAAATGTGGGAAATATCATAGTCTGCATCACATTTTCTTTTCTCATTAATAGTTACTAGGTCTCCAATGGGGTTAATAAATTGCATATTCTTCATACTGTGATAAAACTAAAAGAAATATATCATTTCTAATTAAGTACATACACAAATGGACATAATATGTGATATGAGTAATACCTTTGTTACAACCCTTTGCTGAAAATGAAACTTTACTCCATGTACCCAATAATGTGAAATAAATGAATTTCCACAGATAAATTAAACATTACTATATTTTTAAAAGATTATTTGTGAAGAATCTGCTAAAACTGATCATGAAATATTAGGTAAGTCTATTGAGATAAGCCTTAAAAGTCTATATTTATAATAATCAAAAAAGATTAACTAAAGCATTAAGGTCTTCATTTATAGCAGTGATACAGAATTACAATAGCAATTTATGTGACTTCTCAACCACATTGATCAGAATACTTCAGCATGGGAAAAGTAAGCTCACATCTAGATTTCAAGCATTTCATGATTTAAAAAACCAAACAACAACAACAACCAAAAAAAAAAAAAAACCGGAAGCCAGACATTGTGGCACATACCTTTAATCCCAGCACTCAGGAGGCAGAGGTAGGAGGATCGCCATGAGTTTGAAGCCACCCTGAGGCTCCATAGTGAATTCCAGGTCAGTCTGGGCTAAAGTGAGACCCTACCTCAGAAAACCAAAGTAAATAAATAAACTGGGATCACTTATCAAATACTAAAACCAGTTGGACATGGTATCAGGCTCAGAAAATATGTCACATAAAATATGGATCACTCAAAACTGATGTCATCAATTTCAGTATCTTTTTCATGTATGAACACAGTGATGATTTGTCATGGTTGCCTGCTTGACTGGAGTTAGAATTACCATAGACACAACTCTGTGGACATTTCACTAAGAAATTTTAGTTTGGTAACTAAATGTGGAAAGCTCACACTGAATGCAGGTGGCACTATTTCATGGGAAAAGGGTTTATAATCAGGGAGAGCTAGATGACCTATAAATTCATCACCCTTGCTTACAGCCTGTAGATGCCATGGACAGTGTGTGTCATGCCCCTGCTTCCATGGTGTCACCATCGTGATGGACTATAGTCTTGAACTGTGAGGTAGAATGAAAGCATTCTCAACTAAGTTGTTTTGGTCAAGTATTTACCCTGAAAAATGTTACTAATAAACTGTATATATTTACTTCCTAGGAAAAGAAACCATGGAGAAATACCCAAAATCGAGAGTACTCCCAGCAAGAGGTTTAAAAAATGTATGGAGCTACTTAGAAGGTATTACTGATGACAATACATACCTTTGAGCAGTCAGGTATGCATAGACTTGTTATTGGATGAACATCTACCTGTTCGTAATACATTGCATGGTAAGCATATGCCCAGGCATACACAGCATTATATAGATTATAATTCTCGTCATTCATGGCTATGTCAAATCCTTGATTTACAAACCATTTTAATGAATTATTGAGTGCGCATTTGTTCTGTGTTCTACATTTAGATTTAATGTCCAAACAATTAAAGTACATCCATTCTGATCTCAGAACAGAAAAGTTTATTGGATATTGAGAAGTGTTTATTGACTGAATAAATTTGTTAATATTGGGAATCTCATGATAGTGATTAGAAAATGTGAAAGAACCATAGAATGAGTCAAGAGTGAAATGTCTTCGTGTATTTGTGATGACATCCCACTGTGAGGTGGTGACCCAGATCCTACGGATGCCTAAATATGCCCATTTTCTAAAGCTCACTTCCAGTGTAGAATTTGTTTCACCATAAATGACCACAACACTTGCCAGAGATGTCACAATTTGTTCATAATATTTCTTGGCCCTTGTATTGTATAAGTCCATGTTTAATGGAATTACATTCACAAAGGCTAAGCAGAGATCATTTCCTTGCATCTTTTCTCTGAAGTCTGAGAGAAATTGAATACCTTGGTCATCATCAGAGATGACCAGCCCCATCCAGGTCCAGTTGAAATGAAGCATTAAGGAGACTATGGCAAAGGGCAGCCTTGTTTCCTTGGGTGCAATCTGATACAGATAAGGATACTGAATATGGTCACTCAGAACAGGATTAAATGGGCCATAGTGAATCTAAAGGACACAAAACATAGAAATGAATGTGAGAAAGAACAATGGAAGAAAACTCAAACTAAGATCTGAATTGTGTTAATCACCATTTTGGAAGAATGTTTGGAAGGGTGATGGCTCACATCATTATTAGTTGTATTTCACTATCCATCAGACTCTGGAAAAGTACTGAACAGTTTAAGGGTTATGGCAAATCGATTTGTATGTCTCCATAGTTCCTCCTATCAATTTTTAAAAGTTAAGTGCAGATACCCCACCAAGTAAATGATGATGATCTCTATTAACTGTATGTGACAATACATGGATAAACCAAGTATCTACTGGAAATATCCCTAAGCACATGGGATTCGTAATTCTATTCTGTACATCACATAGTCTCACCTGTCCTGTATTAATGATTAGTGAGAGAAATGTCCCAATTTTGCTACTTCTTTCCCATGATGGTCCTGTAAACATTAAGCTACATTCTTTTATTTCACAATGATAATTAGGAAGAACAATCCGTTTAGTTTCTGTGGAACGTAGGTGAGAGACAAGAACCAATGAATCATCACACTTGGAAGGTTGGAAGAAAAAATTAATAGACATGTTGGGTATAAGTTTGGGATTTCTGTTGATCTCTTCAGTGACAAAAATCATTGTCAGGATATATTGATATTTTTTCGCTGGCACACTGTAATGAAACACAGTAATCATTATGGATGAGGCTTCAAACAGGATAATCTTCAAAACAACTTGAGGGGACATGTAATACATGTGATAAGTGATGCTTTCTCCTGAAATTCTCATGTAAACATGAACCTTTATGTGAGGATATGATCCAACATAGCATAGGAATCAACTGGGTATTTTTTAATTATTAAATGAAAGATAATTCATAAAGGTATTTATGTTATGAATATGTCATCTTTGGCAAATGAGAAACTGGTGAAAAGACTATATATATTCTATTGGTCGTACACGGACTTGAAAGTAGACTTACACCAGACAGAATATCTTGATGGTAGAATTCTCAATTTTAAGAAATGAAAAAGAAATGCAGCAATGATTGAGTTTATGGTACTTTGGGGTGTATTTGGGTGTAATAGTCACCTTCATGTTTGGAAGGTCACATTTTGTGCATATATGTGCATGTGTGTGTGCATGTGTGTGTGCATGTGTGTGTAAAAGGGCCTATGCTTGTTTCACTGTGTAACACTATAAACCAGTGTGAGTTGTTCTTATACATTACAAGTAATTATTTGTCTTTGGTTTTTATTGTGACAGAGGTTCTGACTCTTGCCCTGGAATTCAACATGTAGTCTTAGGGAAGCCTGGAACTCATGGTGATACTCCTACCTTTGCCTCCTAAAGGCTGACAATGCCTGATTTACATGCAATTATTCTGAGGACTTGGTGAACACCAATTTGGCTACAGAAGCAATCAATCTCTAGGGACTCAGATTTTCCAAACTCAGAACATGGGATGGTATGTGCACCAAGTTAAAATTTTATGTGAGGGCCATGGATTTGAACAAAGGCCCTCATGCTTATGCAGAAATTCTTTTATAAATTACTATGTTATGGTACTTTTGTTAAATACCATCTGGCAATGAGTCAAGCAATGCCCTGATTAATGCAGAATATACAGTCATTCCTATCTATTAACAGCAAAATGTGGCTTTTATAATGTATTTGAAAGTATTGGTATCTCTCCTGGTTGTAATGCAAAGTCTATTTCACCAGGAATTGGAAGTGTCTCTTCATTTTTGGAGTTCATTTGCTTCTTGTGTTATGTACCTCCCCTTTGCTAGGACAACATAGCTGACAAAAATCAGGTTAAAGGAAGGCATACTTGTTGCAGATTATCCTTCCAGGTCATACTAAAGAATACTGAAAATTGATAAGGATATTATTGGCAGAGAATGCATGGTATGTGAGAGTAGTCTCTTTCAGTCCAGCAAGGAGGCCCACAGAGCTATATTAATATTGCACATTGGCAGTCATGCCTCTTCCTTTTTATACAGTAGATGATCTCTGTCCTCCTATGGTGCTGCCCACAGTAAATTTGGATATTCCCACTTTAATTACCTAGTCAATATTATCTAACAGGAATTCTCTCCAGTGATAACATAATCCATATAATTCCTCTCAGGTGATTGTAAATCTTCTCAAGTTGAATATAAAAATAAAATAGGATATTTAGAAAATCTTTTTCCCTCTGTTACCTAAAAAAATTATCTCTCTAATTGTAATGTGAATTATTTTAGGATGAAGAAATATTCCCTTTTCTGATAGAATCTTCTATTGTAAGTCTTTTGATCAGAGAATTAAGACCACAAATATACAGAGTTCCTGCTGTTGTGTAAGTTTATTCTTATTACGTTTCAAATATTTGTTTCATTATGTTGTTTGAAACAAAGTTTTATTCCCCTCCTGTCCTTTTCTTTTCTCACACCTCTTTAAGCTCCACCCCGATACTTAGCTTTTCTGCCTTCATCCTACATGCTTCCTCTGGTTTGGTGCTATAACACTGCAGTTGTGCCGCTTGTGGTTAGTCAATAGTTAACTGTAGGTCATGTTACCAAGCCCTCCTTGTATTTAGAGTTTGTTGAAAAATCACCTATTTTGATAGCCTTGCCTTTATATGTTAGTGAGTGTTTCTGTCATGAGCTCTCTGTGCCCTTTCTTAATCTTTTATTTATATTTTCACCTTAACATGACCTGGGTAGTTTTTTGGGGATTCTTGCCTGTCTGGTGGTTTCTATGCCTATTGTAACTGGACAGCATCTTTTCTCCTACTTCCAGGAAATTTTCTTCTACAATTACTTTCAATAAATTTGATACCTTTGGTCTAGGGTTTATTTCATTCTAAACACTTAATTTCTAAATATGACCCTCCCATAGTACTGAAAGTATCACTTGTTTCCTTCATACATCTAGATCTTATTAATTTTGACTCATCCTTTTATTCTTTTACCTGGTCTGTACTTCCTAATCTGCTGTCACTCATGTGATGCAGTCTATATGAGAGGAATTCCACAGTGCTTTTAATTTTACTTATTAGGTTTTCATTTCTATAATCATTTCAGTTAAAATTTTCATTGATGTGCTATCCTTTTTTTGAATTCTAATATAATATCCTCTTTAGAAATAGCTCGATTATGTTGTTTGTTTCTTTTGTCTTGGAATGCACTCTATACATATGTGTGTATGTCCTCTGTTTTGTGTTGTCTTTGATTTCCTTTGGACATTTACTCCTGTGTTCTTGAATTCATTGTCTGTATATATTTCTTATTTGGTGCCACAACAACATATTTAGGAAAGATTTAGGAGGCATCCCCTAATGTGTGGCTTCCCAGCAGGGCGTGGCATGGGCAGTACAAATGGCAAAGAGATTGCCTGTACACTCGGACTCACATTGGGAATCCTAGAATTACGTATCTAGGAAGAGGTTCATGGGTTTCAGAAGTTGCTCCCATATTCTCAATGGAACCCGGCAATAGGCATTGTGGGTAGAAATAAGGGCATGGATAATGGTTAAGTGTGCCCAAACTGGCATGGGTGCTTCTGTAGACCCGCAAATATGATCCTTGCCACAGGTGATATAGGAGGGAGAAAGTGGTATAGTGACTTGGAGGCTATGCTGAGAGTCATATGTGACATCCAAGTCCATGTAACAGTGGCAGGAGGATAACATTTGAGATCTGAGGATTTGGATACACTGCGGGGGAGGATGAGTTGTGAAAACAGAAATCATTTTTGTCAATGGAAAACAATGATGCTTTTGGTAATCATGGATATAATTCTTCTGACATTGTGCTTTAACTTTACATTCCATTTTTCTGTTTGTATGTATCATTACTGGACTTCTAGTTGACCAAGTAAGCAGAACAAACTCAGGATATAATGATATTTCAGATGTTGATAATTTCATGTTCCCTTAAACTTTGCATCCCTCTGTAAAAGAAACCTTTTAATTTCCTATATAATTCTCTCATTATTATGTCTTCTTTATTTATATTGACTGGTATTTAATTACTTAATGATTTCTAGCTCCTTAGAGGTGTTCTGTAGATGCATTTTGACTTCATATTTAAAATAGTTCTTCATAATCATTTACTCTATGTGGTCGTTTTATGAACATTTAATATTTAATTAGTTCAATTGACCACAGCAATGTAAACTAGAAGAAACATAACATTCTCAACAAATATTGCTGGATATATTGAATAACTACATATAGAAAAAATTAAACTGTACCCATTTCTCTTCCCATGCCAAAAAAACAAAAAACAAACAAACAAACAAAAACCTCCAAATGGAGGAAGTGCTTCAAAATAAGATCCAGAATTCTAAAGCTAAAGGATGAAACAGAAACTTTCTACAAAATAGGACTAGGGCCATACTTCCTGAAAAATACCACAGTAATCCAGGAACTTAAATAAATCCTTCAACCCATGGCATCTAACCAAGACAAAATGTTTGTCTACAAACAACATACCTGAAACAGAGCCCACAAACTACCTACAGATGGGGAGAAAATCTTTGCCAGTTATACCACTGACAGAGGCCTAATATTCAGAATCTAAAGGAACTCAAAAAACTAAACAATAGAAAAAAGAAACAATATACTCAAATAATGGGGCAGAGTATTCAACAGAATAATTGTCAAAGAAAGAATTAAATGGCTAAACTCATCTCTGAAAATGTTCAACATTCTTAGCCATCAGGGAAATTGAGATTAAAACTTCAGTGAGATTCCACGACAGTCCCAAAAGGATGGGAATCTTTTAAAAAAAATGACAGTATATTTTGAGAACACTCAGGGAATGAGGGCCCCTAATTAACTACTGTTGGGAATACAAACTTGTCCAATAAATATAGAAATCAATAAGTAGACTCCAGAAAAGATAAAAACTTGTCCAATAAATATAGAAATCAATAAGTAGACTCCAGAAAAGATAAAAACTTGTCCAATAAATATAGAAATCAATAAGTAGACTCCAGAAAAGATGAAAATACTGCTACCAACTAACCCTGCCATTCCTGTACTGAGCATCTACCCTAAATGCTGCACTCTTTACTCCAGAAACATTTGCTCAATAGTAGCTACTCAATTCACAATGGCTAAGAACTGGAATCAACCCAGATGCCTATCACTTGACAAATGAATAATGAAGATGTGGTACATACACACAATGGAATTCTACTCAGACCCAAGGAAAAAAATGATATAATGAAATTGGTAGGAAAATTGTAGGATTTGAACAGATCATACTAGTGAACTCACTCTATAGAAATACAAATGCTTCCTGGTTTCCCTCACCTATAGTTACTAAACTGGAAAAGTTTGAATTGCTGTCATACCCAACATGAACCTGAGGGTCAGATGAGAGGGATGGAATTGTTTGGGGAAGGAGAATGGGAAGACACAAGGGAATGGAAATATAAACAAATAGAAATCCAAAAATATGTTGGTATTATAGAATACTTTCTCATCAGTAGGATACTAGGAGCATGGAGGGGTAGTCTGGTAAATATTAGGCCTCAAGAGAATGGGAGGAAGCCTTAATCTAAAATATTTGGCACTGCCTGGTAAATTCAAGTACCAGAAATTGATTCCAACCCACATTGAGCTGTTGACTGAAGAGAATTATGAATATTCCCAAACAAGACAAGTTTCTGTCAAAGTACTTGATTACCCATCTAAAGACAAAAGTAAGAACCTATTGCTGAAGAAACCACATGCAACCAATGCAGAATATCACGGAACATTGAGAGATCAGGTTGAATCTGGAAGGAACTCAGCACCCAGATGGTTAATACAGGCAGTGCAGAAAACATGGAATAAAATGCTGTTTGAAAGCAGCCAGCAATATTGTGAGAAATCAGGGCACTATGACAAATCCAAGCAACGATCCTAACCAGATGTACACACCTGAGCAAGTGTCAGTCACCCTAGGTAAGTAAACAATGTCTATCTAATTAGCTAATTGATGCACTCAGTGGAAAAGAAACCATAGCTAGAACTAAAAGTCAATTCAGAATCCTATGGTTACCAAGATAATAGACTCCGATGAGTACCATCCATTAGTCTTTGGCCAAAAGGCTACAGCTATTCAAATCTCTCAAAATTCATAATTCTTATACACAATAACATAGTCTGATCTCACTCTACACTGGGGAATCTATTTTTATTTTCCAGAAAGCAAAGAGAACAAAGGACAACCAAAATATATCAACAGAACAAGAATCACCTACTGTATTTCAGCAGGTGAACGCCCCTAGCACAGAAGCTAGGGTCCAGATGAAAACACAGAAGAATTAGTGAGATGAGCAAGAATGCTGCCTCCATGAGGAACGTCACAGCATGAGCCGGGGTAAGGGATAGAGACACTGATAACACTCTGAATGCAGTAAAGCAAAAATCCAGAATGATGAGACTCTCATACTAAGGTTTACAAAAGTACAGTGAAGAAGATTCAGAATTTTGAGGAAGAATGTGTGGAAAGAATATACTAGCCACAGGGTGGGCAGAATATCTAGGAGTCTTGCATTCCCCTACAATGACAGATTTTTCCACTCACATCTCATTAACCATAATTACATGCTGAATACCAGTACTCACATTTGGAGGGCCTTTAGTGAAATGGGGGCAGGGGTGAGGGGAATGATGGTGACAACAGTTGATATATCCATACCAAGTGTCAATTTAATAAAAAAAATATATAAGTAGAAGGGCAAAAAGGAAATTTCAGTTTTTAACATGTCTTCCTATTAAACTGTAACTGTTACCACTTGTAACACTGTCCCATTTAGGATCTCAGAAGGGATGTAAGTAATCACAACTTTGAGTGACATCCCCTATTCTACTGGGAGTAGAAATATTCTCTTGGCCTTTCCTTATTGTGTGTTTCACCATTGTATTAACTAGAATATAGACAAAACACCTGACAGACTATATTTCAAATTCTTGCTATTTTTATGTCCAACTAAACACAGTAACATAGTGAAATAATGTATACTTGGCACCTTTCTTCTCCACATACCCTATTACTAAAGGAAGGGAATATCATGGAATGTCATATTCCTATTACCTGAGAGATTAGCATCAATGAGAAAATTCTGTTCAGGGTTAGAGAGACAAAGAAAATAGTTCCCATTTCAGAGACTTTACAAGTTATGTGCTTACGGGTGAAAGATGAGCAGATACTTAAAGGGATACTTTGTCTCAGCCACTTGATGAACAAATAACAGTGGGGTTTATTTTCCGGAAAGGAGGATCTAATATGAAGCAAGGTATAAAGCACTGTGTTCTCCAAATTCTACCTTTCTACAGAAATTGAATACTGAAGAAAACCAGGCTGAAAGTCTAGCTCTGGATAAAACAGTTAGTCAAATAAAAAACTCCAGAAAACCTCACCAGCAGAATGGAAGGAGGGGAGAACAGAATATCTAAACTAGAAAACCAGGAGGCAGAACTAATACAGTCCAATCAAGAGAAAGACAAGCTAATAGGAAGATAAGAATGAGAATTTCAAGATATCTATGAAAAGATTGAATATAAGAATGCAGTATATTGTAGAATAAGAATAATATCAATTCAGAGGCTTTGTAGGCATTTTCAACAAAATCATAGAGTAATATTTTCCCAAATTAGGAAAGAAATTCCAATGCAGATACAAGAAGCTTTTAGAACACCAAACAGACAAAATCTGCAAAGAACCTCTCCTCACAATGTTACAATTAAACTACTAAACACACGAACCAAAGAAAATATATTGAAAGTAGTTACAGAAAAAGGGCCACCTACAAAGACAAGCCCATCAGAAGAATAGCAAATTATTCAACACAAACTCTAAATGCCAGTAGGACTTGGAATGATATATTCCAAGTTCTAAAATATAACAACTGTCAACCAAGATTACTTTATCCTGCAAAGCTATCTATTCAAATGGTTGGAGAAGCAAGGATATTACACAACAAAAGCAGAATAAATGAATTTATGACAACAAGACCAGCTCTACAGAAAATACTCAAAGGAATACTTCACAATGTAAAGAATACAAAACACACACAGGAGGAAATATTAAGAAACAATCGATACTGAAATAAAAGTTAAAACAAGCAAGTAAAGGGGAAACCAGAGGCACTACAAAACACAAAGAATGGAGAAAATCAATAAGTACATATCCATAGCAACTGTTAATATGAATGGCCACAATTCACCAACCAAAAGACACAGGCTTGCAGACTGGCAGGATCCTGCCATTTGCTGCCTTCAGGAGACTTATCTCTTAATAAAAGACAGACACTGTCGTAGGGTGAAAGTTGGAAAATGATATTTCAAACAAATTGGCCTAGGAAACAAGCAGGAATTGCTGTCATAATATCTTGCAGGATAGACTTAAAACCAACATTAGTGAGGAAAGATAAAGAAGGTCACTTTTTACTGATTAAAAGAACACTTGAACAGGAGTGCCCTAAACATGTATGCACCTAACATTCAGACACCCAATTTTATCAAACAAACACTATTAGAAGTAAGGTCACAGATAACAACAAACACAATTGCAATGGGTGATTTTAATACCCCAATCTCATCAATTGACAGATCATCCCCACCAAAGATAAACAGAGAGACCTCTGGATTAAATGATGTCATGGAACAAATGGACCTAACAGATATATACATAAAATTCCATCCAAACACTGCGGAATATATATTTTCCTCAGAGTGCATGGAACATTCTCTAAAATAGACCATATATTAGGACACAAAGCAAATTTTTAGAACTACAGGAAAACTGAAATAACCCCTACTAACCTTCTGGCCACAGTGGGATTAAACTGCAAATCAGCAATAAGAAAATCTACACAAATCAGATGTACTTAACTATGGCAAATTTCTGCTCAGAATAATGTAAAATAAATTTTGATTCATCCGTAAGTGATATGTTTGGCAGGAAAAGCACAAGGCATCCCAAAACTGTTAGTGTACCCATATAGAAGCTTCTTACACATTATTCATGACTTTCCAACAGAAAGTTAAGTAACAAAACTGACAGTTACCGATAAAGCTCCTTCACTGAATCATAGTCTATCATATGCTTCTTTGATGTGTAAATTAAAAACATACAATCCTTGCACATATCTCCATCACTTCCTGTGTTGTGTTTTATTCTCCAAAAGCAGCCTGTTTCTGTAAAACTGCAGAAGAGGAGAGAAAGCACTGGAAGAAATAAGACAAAAATGAAAATGAACAGCTTCCCCATGTCTCAAAACTCACAGTATGAGCTCTGATGTAGTAGGCAGCATCAGGTAGGTACACACATCACATATGCCTGTTTATGTGTGTGTATCCATCCTTACTACTATTGCTGACTCAAGGAGATATTTATATCCCTAATTTCTTTGTTGTCTTTGTTATTCTCCCTTGAGGAGTACAGAACACAGCCCTTGGGCTCTGCATCTGAGGTTTACATCAAGGTCATAAAAAGGAGTGGAAAAACATGTTGTGAGCATCATCTCTTGCCTCAGGTGCTCTAAGTTCATGTATATCCAGGCATGAATGCCACTGGGATAATCTGAGTATACTTGTTTTCAAACTAATTTCAGAACGCCATTTGGATGAACAGCACCTGAAATCATGTAAGTGGATTTCATTGGAGTTTCCATGTCAAGATATGATGGGTAAAGGTCAGAAAGGTTTCCTGCTGGTCATAGCTCATGAAGACATGGGCAGCATTGTTTCTTCCATTGTCCAAACAGTGGAGAGATCCTCACATACCTCACTTCCATCAGCATCATAGCATTTACTGTGTGGCCCATGCACTTCTCATAGAAATTTCATGCTTGTAATGTCCCACAATGCCATGTTTCCCATTGTCTGAGTACACAACACAGAAAATAATCATGGGAAATCCAGAATTGCCAATCTCTCTCCCAATAACAATGCAGACATTAAGCTGACCTGCATCCTTGATCCTCAGTTCCCACAGAGTAATAAGCTGTGATGACTCAGATTCTTATCTACAACATTGTTTTTACCTCATTACAGGATTCCACACAGAATTTATGTTTTATGTTTATACAATCCAGTTCTACCACCTAAGTAAGGCATTATTTTTTGTTATTGCTTTCACATTATGTGTTCCAACTGGACAGTAAATAAAACAGTGTGAGGGGCTGGACACATGGCTTAGTGGTTAAGATGCTTGTCTGCATAGTCTAAGAACCTCAGTTTGATTCCCCAGGACTCATGTAAGCCAAATGCACAAGGTGGCACATGCAGGTGGAGTTCCTTTTCAGTGGCTGGACCCACGGGCCTGCCCATTCTTTCTCTTTCTCTCCCTCTCTTCTTCTATCTCATTCCCTATCTCAAGTAAACAAAATATAAAATAAAACAAGTATATGAGTGTATCATGAGGAGCATATTTTTTATTAATGTGGACTGTATAGAAAATTAAACAAATTTAGGTAATTCCTTTCTTGTGAGTTGAGATACATCTTGGGACTTAAAAATAAGGCTCAACTGCCCTGACTTATTTCCTTATTTCAACTATAATTAATATTTTAAAATCATTAGCTGGGCTTGGTGACACATGCATTTCTTCCCAGTGCTTGGGACTCAAAGTTAGGAGGATTGTTGTGAGTTGAAGTCCATTTTGAGAGTACGTAGTGAATTCCAGTTTTGCTTGGGCTAGAGAAAGACACTAACTTGAAAATAACAAACAAAAAATCATTACTCACTGATTATATATCAGCAAGGAATGAACCTGGAGAATTATGAGAGGCAGGTGCCCAGAAAGTAGGGGTCATCAGCCATGAAGTGGGGGAGGACTCATCCTTGAGGACAGAAAATAAAATTTTAGTGAAGAGTGTTGAGCATATTGTAATTAGTATTTACTGTCATTATTTCATTTTTTATTGTTTTAAATATAAATCTTCTGTATTAACAACATATTTTTCATGTGTACACCATGTATTTGCTCCTTTTTATCCCTCATTCTTGCCCCAATTTCTCTGGGGGCCTTCTTACATGGGGTTATAGGTATTCCGCATGGAGTTGTGGGATATGCATTGTGGGAGCAGCAGTCAGTGATTTCTGTGGGGTGGGAGTGTCTCTCATGATGTTCCAACATGTGGCTCTTACAATCTTTGTGCCCCACCTTCCACAAAATTCCCTGAGCCATTTTGGCTGGTTGTTAAATCTACTTCAGTGAAAAGTTCTTAGGAGCCTCTAGATCTCTGCTTTGGTAGGTGTTGAATATCCTCAGTTTCTGTCCCCTTCACCCTAATGCTGGTTATCAGGTTCACTATGGAAGTATCATTCTTGCTCATCTCAATTCCTCTGGGTTTTCATCTGTGGCTTGGCTGACACACAAGGGGTAGCTAATCTCCTCGTGTCTCCCTGCATTCTGAAAAAGAAGAGATTCTCCAATTGAGAATGAGTCAGTGTAGTTTAATGTGATAAGCATTATTCATTTAAGGAGAATTTCATGTATGTAACCACTCTTTTAACCTAAGACTCATGAGATCTTGACACTGGAAAGCATAATCTTTGTCTCCATAGGATTATGGTCCAGTTCTCAATTCCGGATATGGGAATTGAGTTAAGTATTATTAAGTATTATTAAGTCTTATTTGGGCCTTAAGAACTTTGTAAATCACCTTTATTATGTTAAGATATGAACCAACCATGACAATTCTCCCCAATGTTTTGATCATAAAGTGATGTTGTATCTTGTCAAAGGCCTTTTCTGCATCTATCAAAATGATCATGTGGATTTTGTGTTTAACATTGTTTATGTGGTGCATTACATTGACAGATTTCCATATGTTGAACCTCCCCTGCATTCCTGGGATGAATCCCACTTGATCAAGGTGGATAATGCTTTTGATGTGTTGCTGGATTTGGTTTGCAAGGATTTTGTACAGTAGTTTTTTTTTAATCTTATTTTATTTTTTTTTCAATTTGTAAAATGTTTTCCATAATTATAAAAAATATCCCATGGTAATACCCTCCCTCCCCCCTTTTCGCCTTTGAAATTCCGTTCTTCATCATATCCCCTCCCCACCTCAATAAGTCTCTCTTTTATTTTGATGTCATGATCTTTCCCTCCTCTTATGATGGTCTTATTCAGGATCTTTAAGTGAACGTTCATCAGGGAAATAGGCCGGTAGTTTTCTTGTGGCATCTCTGCCTAGTTTTGCATTTAGAGTTATACTAGAGTTATCGAAGGTGTTGGGGAGCTTTCCCTGTTCTCCAATTGTGTGGCACAGTTTGAGAATGATTGGTTTGAGTTCTTCCATGATGGATTTATAAGATTCAGATGAGAAGCCATCTGGTCCTGAACTCTTCTTTTTGGGGAGGTTTTTTTTTTTTTTTTTTACTATTATTACTTTTTCAATCTCAATGAGTGTGATAGGTTTGTTTAGGAGATGAATTTGGTCTGAGTTTAGCTTTAATAGATGGTATGTGTCCAGGAATTTATCCATTTCCTCCATATTATCCTGTTTTGTGGAGGAGAAAATAAGTCCTGATGATCCTCCCAATTTCAGTTATGTCTGTTGTGATCTCCCCTTTCTTATTTTGAATTTTGTTACATTGAAGCTTGTCTTGTTTTGCTTAATAAAATTGGCCAGTGGTTTGTCAATCTTGTTCATTTTCTCAAAGATACAGCTCTATGTTTTGTCAATTTTCTTAATTGTTTTCTTAGTATCCAATTCATTAATTTCTTTTCGGTTCTTAATTATTTGTTTCCGTCTGGAGCTTCTTGGATTGGATCCTTCTTGCTTTTCCAGTGCCTTTATGTGTATGGTTAGGTTATTGAGTTGGGATCTGTCTGTCTTTGTTATGAAGGCATTTAGTGCTATGGATTTTCTCCTGAGGACTTCCTTCATTGTGTCCCATAAGAATTTCCATGTTGTATTCTCATTGTCATTTATTTCTAGAAATTTCACAATTTCTTTTTTTTTTTTTTATTTCTTCCTCTATCCATTTATTGTTAAAAGTTGTGCTGTTCAGTTTCCAGGAGCCAGTGGGATGCTGGGTGGGCCTTTTGTTGTTAATTTCTGAGAATATAGTATTGTAATCTGATATCATACAGGGAATTATACCAATCTTCCTAAGTACATGGAGGCAGGCTTTGTGAACTAGTATATGATCTGTTTTAGAGAATGTTTTATCAGATGCTGAGAAGAATGTGTATTTTGTAGATTTTCGATGGAATGTTCTGTACATGTCTGTTAGGTCTAAGTAATCTATGGTTTTGTTGAGCTTTCTTACTTCCCTGATCAATTTCTGTTTGGATGATCTGTCAATTGCTGATAATGGTGTATTGAAATTCCCAACTATGATGAGGCTGGTGGTTATTTCTGTTGTATTCTCAAGTAGGTTTTGTTTTATTAATTGTGGTGGCCCAGTGTTTGGTGCATAAAGATTAATGGTTGTGATATCTTCTTCATAGAGCATTCCCTTGATAAATAGGATATGGCCTTGTTTGTCTGTTTTGATTATTTTTGGTTTGAAGTCTATTTTATCTGATATTAATATAGCTGTGCCTGCTTGTTTCTTGTTCCTGATTGCTTGGAATATTGTTTTCTACCCTTTCACCCTGAGGTGGTTCTGTCTTTAATGGTGAGATGGGTTTCTGTAAGACAACAGATTGAGGGGACTAATTTTCTGATCCATCCTGTTAGCTTTTGTTGCAGTCCGGTTCGCATTGCTGGTAGAAATCACCCAACCAAGAGTAGCTTCTGGGAAAAAGAGATTTATTTTGGCTTATAGGCGCTAGGGGAAGCTTCACGATGGCAGGGGAAAACGATGGCATGAGCAGAAGGTGGACATCACCCCCTGGCCAACATAAGATGGACCACAGCAACAGGAGGGTGTGCCAAACACTGGGATGGGGAAACTGGCTATAAAGCCCATAAGCCCACCCCCAACAATACACTCCCTCCAGGAGGCATTAATTCCCAAATATCCATCATCTGGGAACCTAGCATTCAGAACACCTAAGTTTATGGGGGACACCTGAATCAAACCACCACAGCTTGTGTCTTTTGATGGGTGAATTAAGCCATTAATATCTAGTGTAATAACTTTGAGATAGATTTGGTCCGTGCCATATTGTGTTGGTATATGTGGTTGGGTGTTTGAATGGACATTGATGTTTTTTGAACCTTCTCTCAGTTTGGTTATTGTGATCTGCTTCTTATGGGCATTTGAGTGTGATTATTTGATTCTTCTCTGTGGAAAATTTCCTGAAGTACTTTGTATGTTTGGTTTTGTGTTCATATTTGTAAAGTTGAGTTTTGTCAGGGAAGGTTTTTCTTTAACCATCTATTATGAGGGATATTTTTGCTTGGTAGAGTAGTTTGGCTTAGAAGCAATAGGTTCTTACAGTTTGCAGTGCTGCATTCCAGGCCCTTCTGGCATTCAGGGTTTACACTGAGATATCTGATGTGATTCTGATGGGGTTACCTTTAAATGTGATGTGTTGTTTTTCCCTAGCTGCTTTTAGGACTTTCTCTTTCATGTCCATGTTTAAAGTCTTAATGACAATATGTCTTGGAGATTTTCTCCTTTGGTCCAATGTATTTGGAGTTTCTTTAGCTTCATGAATCTTTATGGGTCTTTCTTTTGAACAAGTTGGAATGTGTTCTTCAATTATTCTGTTGAATAAGTTCTCCATTCCTTTGATCTGAATTTCTTCCCCTTCTGGTATTCCCATGATATAAATGTTGGGACATTTGAAGGCTAGAGATATTGGACTGAGAGGTTTAAGATTTTTAAGCTGGAAAACTTCAAGCAAGTTAAATTTACTGGTACAGAGACTGACGTTAGGTTACTCAAGCTTTCTCTTGTTAACACATTAGCAATCTTAAGGTGATCCAATTGCTTTACATTAAAACAATGGAAAGGATGCCTGAGAAAAGACTGTCATAGAAATGCAAAATCTTGGAAAGAGTTGACTGCAGAAGGAACCTGCTTTTCAGGCTATGATTTCTTTTGTCCCTGAATTAAGAATATGGCTGTGTCCTGTACAAGTGGTATTGGTTTCAGCAGCATGAAAGTTGTGAGGAGTGGTTGTGAATTGCACAGGGTTCCAGGAGCTGCTGCTGAGATGCAGCATGAGGTAGGGCCTGATACCCTGATAGGCAGGAAGAACCTTTGGAAGATGGACTGTGGTTTGTATGGAGACCTGAAAATATATTGGATATACCAGGACTGTGCAAGGAGTACCATGGAGGGCACCATTGGTCTAGGATGGAAGTGTTCCCTGGCTACTCTGCCCAGCTATAGGGGCAAATTGGAATATCAGGAGACTGTCAGTTTCTTGTTATATTGAACTTAAACTGCAGAAGTTTGATATTGTTTTATGGTGGTTGAGTTTGCATTGTTTTAGTCTCTCCATGCTATGCATTATACTAGTTGAAAATTTTTACTCTGTGAGTTAAGTTGTTAGAAGTGTTTAACTTGTATGATTTTACAGGTCTTAGTATCTTAAATTGGTCAAGAATGTGGGGACCCTTGAAGGTGAACTGAGTACAATTTACAAAGTATGATGCTTATAAATTTATTGGGGGCCAGGGGTAGAATGTGGTGGTTTGAATAGATGTTCCCCAATATATCCCATTTTTATTTTGTTTGTGTTTGCATCTGCAGCCACCTGGCAGTGTAACTGGGTGGATCTTAAGGTGTGATGGTGGGTTTCAGATTTCAATCTAAAGATATGCAAAGTGTGCCTAGCTGGAGTTCCTGAAGTGTGTTGTGTTTTTGGCTTTTAGGCTTATGCCCCCCCCCCCCCTTTCCTTGGACCTGTGAAATCAGGGCAGCTACTGTGCCATTCATGGAACTTCCTCCTGGATATGTAAGCTTCAAAAAATATCCCTTCCCCCATAACTGTGCCTCATCTGGAAGTTTATCTTAGTTAACCTGTTGCTGTCTGCTACACTACCATACCATTTTTAAGAGCCCCAAATTCTCAAATTCCTATTTCCCATGGAACTCAGAGACCAAGGAGAAGTAATTTGCTGCAGCTGGCTTCTGTGACCTCACTTAGTGGCTGGACAGTGGTGCTGCCAATGTAAATCAGACAGCCATTTTGAGTAAATAAAGAGCCAAGGCCCGGCTCAGATGAGGAACTAGCTGACTAATGTGCTATTTTTGTTTCTGTATCAGTGCTTGCTTAGCTATAGCCCCCACACCCCGATTCCTAGAGAGCCTCCACCCAACAACATTCCAGAGATATCTAGTGGCCTCTTGCAAAAGATAAGTTCTGCAAAGAGCTCTTGGAAAATATAGGTTCTGCAAACTGACCTATGATAAGTAGGCTGGAGTTCCCACACATGCCCTCTCTGAAATTCCTTTGTGTGCCCTCTTAGAACCAATCATTTTAAAAGTCGCAATATGGTATAAACACAGTGATCTTTTTTTCTATATAAACCCCTTCCCTCTGAGGGTCAGGGCTCTCTCATTCAATACTGCTGTGCCAGACTGCGTGGACAGAGCCCAGGCCTAGGCTTGCATTAAAGAAACATGCTGCTTTTACATTAGAGTGTCTCGGCTTCTGTGTCAGTTCTCTGGGTGACTCCTGGGTGACCGGCGTTCTTGCCTCCTGGTCAGGGGTCTTGGCACAACAAGAGTAGGATGGGTCACAAGCATGTGTGGCAATGCCCAGATGTTTTTGTGGGCTCTAGGGAATTGTGCTCAGATGGTTTCAGTCACACTCAGATCTTCATGCTTGTCTGGGAAGTGCTTTTATCAGAAGAGCATCTCTCCAGTCTGGATAAAGTATTATTATCCCAGTGTGGTGGTGCATGCCTGTGTTTACAGTGCTTGGGAGGTGAATGTATACAGGAATTATATGATGTCAATGGCTACATGAGACTCTATGCCAAAGAACTAAAGCCAAAAACAAAGGACTTCCTTGTTAGCATAACGTTTCTTAGTTAATGTGGGGGAATTCATCTGGATATAAATTCTGCCACTTGGCTGGGAGTTTTGTAATAATTTGTAAGCCAGTATTTGAGGAAATCTCCCTGTAGAATTCAACTGTTACAGAGTTCCAGCACCATGGTTATAAGTTCAGCTCCTGAAAATACTTGGACTTCTATAAAAACATGGTCAAATGTAAACTATGCTAAGTAAATGACTTAATACCTCCATAATATAAAATATTAGTAGTTACATAGAGGATTCATGAAAACACTTATTCTGCCAATGCTAAATTGACTCACCAGTGAGAATCTACTTAAGGGTCATACATGCTCTGTGGCTGATGGGCCCATATTGACTCAGCTAGTCCAAATACTTTCCATATGAAAGGTATCATATGTGCAGACTCCTCAATATAATTTTCTTAATCATTACAATAGATGCTGGGAAGGTTCAGAACAACCCTTCAGGCTGTGTGGTCCAAGTGTTGTCTGTTGCTGCTACCTACCTCTGCTGTTGTGGATTGATAGCAAACATACATAGTGAGGTGTAAACTAATAATCTGGCTGTTTTCCAAAGAAGCTTCTTTTAAACATCAAAATCTGAATTTTATCTAATATCCACATTCATGAAATACTATTCTTTTTACCCCAGCATGTTGAAAAAGTTCATATCCTACAGACATAAAGAAACACGTGTCTACCCACATTAGGCTTGTGGCTATAATTTTCAACTCTTGCTCCACTTGAAGATGTGCATTATCAATCCATCTTCTATTTACCTATCAATGTATCTGTCTACCATATATTACATATCATCTGCAGATTAGGTAACTATAAATTTTGTCATACGTTAAAATGCATAAACCTAAATTTTCCCAAAATAGTGTGGGATCACCTTGCTACATGATCAATTATTCATACTTGCTTATCACTCTAATGCTTTCTATATTTATATGCATTGTTTTTCTTTTGCTTTCTCCTTCCTTCATCTCTCTCCATCCTTCCCTATATCCCTCCCACTCTCCCTTCCTTTCTATCTCCCTCTTCATAATATCCCTTTTCTGCCCTTTCTCTTCTCTTTTCTATCCTGCCTCTCACCTCTCTCCTCTCTTTTCCTCTTCCCTTTCCCCTTTCTCCCCTGTCTCCCTTCTCTCTCCCTCCTCTTCTCTCTCCTCCTGTAAAGGTACGCTGGTATGGAACTTATTATATATGCAAGGATGTTCTTCAACTTCTAATCTTCCCATCTCTACCTCCTGAATGTTGGGCTTGCATATGTGTGCCACCAAGCCTTGTTGACATACTATTTTATTGAAAAATATTAATCTGTTTGAGAGTAATTCCAACTACATTTCAGTTTCTGAGAGTGCAAGAACCTTTCTAACCTAGGAAAATATGAGCTAATTCATGTTCATTGGTGGCATGCAGTGGGTGCATTTTATTCAATTCGCTAGCCTGGCTCTGTAGAGGCCCATCCTTCAGGCTATTGGTCCTAGCAGTGCCTCCTCAGCTGGCTGTCAGCATTCCTCCCCTGTCAGTTCCTCATCAGTGCTAACTCTGCTAGATCTCTGTTCACCATGACATTTTCTGTGCTCATGAATCTCATCTCTGATGGAAACCTGGAGTGCCAACATGGAGTGATAGAGCAAACACACATTCATAATGTTTCTCCTGGATATATTTTATTTTATCCTTCTTCACTCTGTTGTCATATCGAGCTTTAGATAGAGAGTACTAGAGTTCTGTTTGAAAACCTCTACTTTCTTTTAATGTCTTATTGGTTTAAATTAGACTTTAATATCTTCATAAGTTGTCAGGAAATGAATTTATGTAATAAAGCCATTAAACCATTATCTTTCCTCATGGATGAAATTGTGATGTGTGTGTATATAAATTCATACATTAACTCAATTGAATAGTAATTAGGCTTCTATAAATGAATTTAATAAAATTTCTTTCATAATACCATAAGCAATTAGAATGGTTTTTCCTTTGGGGTCCCAACTTTAGTGTAATTTATTTTAACATATCTTTTAATTCATACGTTACCATCAGCCTACTGAAACCAAGTAAAATAGCATCTCGTATCTGGATTCTAAAGAATTAACTGAAAAAAAAATGTTTAGAAAATTCTTTCATATCTTTTGTTGCTTCAACATTTTCGTGAATTTTATGGTATTGTCTTTCTTACATTATTAATGGTTACCTCAATTATGATCATACATGTTTCCACATTTCATGAGGATAATAATGGCTCTGTCAGACATTGACCTTTGAAACTGAGAAGCTAGATTCTAGTATAGATTAGGTATAACTGAATTATGTGGGTGGCAAATTCTTGCATAATAAAATGAAGGGTTTAGTGATGTTCTGATTCTCATTACTGAATGTATTTCACTAGGGAGTATAATAGCACCTGCACTTCAGGTGGAATTTTCCATTTGTATTTTCAAAAATAAGAGAACTCTTCTAAAAATGATGTAAATATTTATGACATTGAATATTCTATAGCCCCAGATGATTTTGATATTTTGATTTGTTCTTTGACAAGGTTTCTCATAATCTCTGTTATTTTTTTCTACTTCTGACACTGTAAAATATATTAAAAGGCCGGCTAATGAGCAGTAGTTTTAACATTGTCTACATGACTGTGGCATTTTTTCTTGGGGCTTGGAAGCATAGTGCTAGGGCTTCATAAGCAATACACAATTTTCCAAATTTTAAAAATATAATAAATAATAATAATAAAATATAATAAATATAATCTATTTGAGTGAGTTGAGTGAGAGAGACCAAGAGAGAGAATAGGTGTTCCAGGGCCTCTAGCAACTACAGGTGAAATCCAGACATTTGTGCCACATTCTTCATCTGGGCTATGTTGGTGTTCTAGGGGAATCAAACTTGGGTCCTTAGGCTTTGCAGGATAATGCCTTAACCACTAAGCCATATCTCCAGCTTGCAATGCATTTTTTTAAATTGAATCTTTTATAAAATAAACAAACAACAAAAAAACTAAGCTTCATCTCACCCTCTTCAGGGTCCTTTGATTCTGTTGCTGCCTCTATGGACCTGTTGAGGGCTCAACTTTTTAGTATATCTTCTAAATTATAGGATTCTATGGCTCCAGTTCCACTTGTGTTCAGTTTTGTGTCTCCCCCAACTTACCCTCCACTCAGGCTCCACTGTTCCTATTGCCCAGGCCTCCAGATGTCCATTAGGGATGTCAGTATCTTGTGCTGATCCAGTAGCCATCTCCTCCTAGCTATCCTCTTGCATCTTGCGTTTGTATGCTGAGATTAAAGGTATGAACCACCAAGTCTATCTATCATATTTTCCCTCATTTGTGTTACGACAAATTAGAGGTATTAAACAGAAAAAAATTGTAGTTTTTAAAAGATTATAAATTTTTTAATATAAATACATTTCAAATACAAATATTGAGTCAGGCATGATGACACATTCCTTTAATCCCAGCACTTAGGAGTCAGAAGTAAGAAGATTATTTTGAGTTTGAGACAATTCTGTAACTACATAGTGAATTCCAGGTCAGCCTGGGCATGAGTGAGGACCTACCTAAATATATATATATTTAAGTTTAACTTCATATTTATTTAGGCATATTCATTTATTCATATTTTAATGAGTTGAAAATTTTTTATTCTCCCTCTGTATAGAATAAATTTGCATGTACAAAACTTTGTCTATGTAGACATCATAGAAAAATGAGAAGGCTCCAAGAAACAGTAACAAATAATTACACTGCCCTTCTTCTTTGTCTGATATAGGATATGTGTTTGTGTGTTTAACTATTAACAGAGTTAGTTGTACAAAGTTGACTTAGATATATTTCCTGTAACTATTTGAACTTATTAGTCTCTAATGTGTAAATGAGAGTCTGGGAATCATAGTCTTCAAAATTTTCCCAGACTCATCTGGTTGTGCATTGAGAAAAGTACTTGAATTTTTTTTTTAATTTTTATTAACATTTTCCATGATTATAAAATATATCCCATGGTAATTCCCTCCCTCCCCACCCCCACACTTTCCCGTTTGAAATTCCATTCTCCATCATATTACCTCCCCATTACAATCATTGTAATTACATATATACAATATCAACCTATTAAGTATCCTCCTCCCTTCCTTTCTCCACCCTTTATGTCTCCTTTTCAACTTACTGGCCTCTGCTACTAAGTATTTTCATTCTCACACAGAAGCCCAGTCATCTGTAGCTAGGATCCCCATATGAGAGAGAACATGTGGCGCTTGGCTTTCTGGGCCTGGGTTACCTCACTTAGTATAATACTTTCCAGGTCCATCCATTTTTCTGCAAATTTCATATCTTCATTTTTCTTTACCGCTGAGTAGAACTCCATTGTATAAATGTACCACATCTTCATTATCCACTCATCTGTTGAGGGACATCTAGGCTGGTTCCATTTCCCAGCTATTATAAATTGAGCAGCAATAAACATGGTTGAGCATGTACTTCTAAGGAAATGAGATGAGTCCTTTGGATATATGCCTAGGAGTGCTATAGCTGGGTCATATGGTAGATCAATCTCTAGCTGCTTTAGGAACCTCCACACTGTTTTCCACAATGGCTGGACCAGATTGCATTCCCACCAGCAGTGCAGAAGGGTTCCTTTTTTTCCACATCCCCGCCAACATTTATGATCATTTGTTTTCATGATGGTGGCCAATCTGACAGGAGTGAGATGGAATCTCAATGTAGTTTTAATCTGCATTTCCCTGATGACTAGTGACGTAGAACATTTTTTTAGGTGCTTATATGCCATTCGTATTTCTTCCTTTGAGAACTCTCTATTTAGCTCCTTAGCCCATTTTTTGATTGGCTTGTTTGATTCCTTATTGGTTAACTTTTTGAGTTCTTTGTATATCCTAGATATTAATCCTCTATCAGATATATAGCTGGCGAAGATTTTTTCCCATTCTGTAGGTTGCCTCTTTGCTTTTTTCACTGTGTCCTTTGCGGTGCAAAATCTTTGTAATTTCATGAGGTCCCAGTGGTTAATCTGTGGTTTTATTGCCTGAGCAATTGGGGTTGTATTCAGAAAGTCTTTGCCAAGACCAATATGTTGAAGGGTTTCCCCTACTTTTTCCTCTAGCAGTTTCAAAGTTTCCGGTCTGATGTTAAGGTCTTTAATCCATTTGGACTTAATTCTTGTGCATGGCGAGAGAGAAGAATCTATTTTCATCCTTCTACAGATATTTATCCAGTTTTCAAAACACCATTTGCTGAAGAGGCTGTCTCTTCTCCAATGAGTATTTTTGGCATTTTTATCTAATATCAGGTGGCTATAGCTACTTGGGCTTACATCTGGGTCCTCTATTCTGTTACACTGATCTACATGTCTGTTTTTGTGCCAGTACCATGCTGTTTTTGTTACTATGGCTCTGTAGTATAGGTTAAAATCAGGTATGGTGATACCACCAGCCTCTTTTTTGTTGCTCAGTATTATTTTAGATATTCGAGGTTTTTTATGGTTCCAAATGAATTTTTGGATTGTTTTTTCTATTTCCATGAAGAAAGCCTTTGGAATTTTGATAGGGATTGCATTAAATGTGTAGATTGCTTTAGGTAAGATTGCCATTTTCACGATATTGATTCTTCTAAGCCAGGAACAAGGGATGTTTCTCCACTTTCTAGTGTCTTCTGCAATTTCTTGCTTGAGTGTTTTAAAGTTCTCATTGTATAGATTCTTTACTTCCTTGGTTAGGTTTATTCCAAGGTATTTTATTTTTTTTGATGCAATTGTGAATGGGAGTGATTCTCTGATTTCATCCTCTGTGTGTTTGTTGTTAGCATATACGAAGGCTACTGATTTCTGTGTATTTATTTTGTATCCTGCTACATTGCTGTAGGTTTTTGATCAGCTCTAACAGCTTGCTAGTAGAGTCTTTAGGGTCCTTTATGTATAGAATCATGTCATCTGCAAATAATGATAACTTGATTTCTTCCTTTCCAATTTGTATCCCTTTTATGTGTGTCTCTTGCCTTATTGCTATGGCTAAGACTTCCAAAACTACATTAAATAGAAGTGGAGACAGTGGACACCCTTGTCTTGTTCCTGATTTTAGTGGAAAAGCTTCCAGTTTTTCCCCATTTAGTAATATGTTGGCTGTAGGCTTGTCATAAATAGCCTTTATTATATTGAGATATGTTCCTTCTATTCCCAGTCTCTGTAGGACTTTTATCATGAAGGGATGTTGGATTTTGTCAAATGCTTTCTCTGCATCTAATGAGATGATCATGTGATTTTTGTCCTTCAACCCATTTATGTAATGTATTACATTTATAGATTTGCGTATGTTGAACCATCCCTGCATCTCTGGGATAAAGCCTACTTGGTCAGGGTGAATGATCTTTTTGATATACTCTTGTATTCTGTTTGCCAATATTTTGTTGAGAATTTTTGCATCTATGTTCATGAGGGAGATTGGTCTGTAATTTTCTTTTTTTGTTCTATCTTTGCCTGGTTTTGGTATCAGGGTGATGCTGGCCTCATAGAAGGAGTTTGGTAGGATTCCTTCTTTTTCTATTTCCTGGAAAAGCTTAAGAAGCAATGGTGTTAGCTCTTCCTTAAAAGTCTGGTAAAATTCAGCAGTGAATCCATCTGGGCCTGGGCTTTTTTTAGTTGGGAGATTATTGATAACTACTCGGATCTCCATGTTTGTTATAGGTCTACTTAAGTGATTAATCTCATTTTGATTTAATTTAGGTAGGTCATATAGATCAAGGAAATCATCCATTTCTTTCAGATTTTCATACTTTGTGGAGTATATGCTTTTATAGTATGTCCCTATAATTTTTTGAATTTCTCTGGAATGTGTTGTGATGTTACCTTGTTCATCTCTGATTTTATTAATTTGTGTCTCTTCTCTCTTTCTTTTGGTCAGATTTGCTAAGGGTTTATCAATCTTGTTTATCCTTTCAGAGAACCAACTCTTTGTTTCATTAATTCTTTGGATTGTTCTTTTTGTTTCTATTTCATTAATTTCTGCCCTAATCTTTATTATTTCTTCCCGTCTACTACTTTTTGGTTTGCCTTGTTCTTCTTTTTCCAAGGCTTTAAGGCGAAGCATTAGGTCGTTTACTTGCGACCTTTCTAATTTCTTAATATAGGCACTTAAGGCTATAAATTTACCTCTTAGAACTGCCTTCATTGTGTCCCAGAGATTTTGGTATGTTGTGTTCTCATTATCATTTGACTCTATAAATTTTTTGATTTCCTTTTTGATTTCTTCATTGACCCACTCATCATTTAGTAGTGTATTGTTTAGTTTCCATGATTTTGTGTATGCTCTATAGCCTTTCTTGCTACTGATTTGTAGTTTAATTCCATTGTGGTCAGATAGAATGCAAGGAATTATTTCAATTTTCCTGAATTTGTTAAGATTTGCTTTGTGTCCTAATATATGGTCTATTTTAGAGAATGTTCCATGTGCTGCTGAAAAGAATGTATATTCTGCAGCCTTTGGGTGAAATGTCCTGTATATATCTGTTAGGTCCATTCCTTCTATGACCTCATTTAGTCCAAATGCCTCTCTGTTTATTCTTTCCCTGGATGACCTGTCAATTGATGAGAGTGGGGTGTTAAAGTCACCCACCACCACTGTGTTTGGTGTTATCTGTGACCTTAGTTCTAATAGTGTTTGTTTGACGAATTTGGGAGCCCCCATGTTAGGTGCATATATGTTTAGGATTGTAATGTCCTCCTGTTGGAGTGTGCCCTTAATCAATATAAAGTGACCTTCCTTATCTTTTTTGACTAACGTTTGACTAAAGTCTACCTTGTCTGATATTAGGATAGCAACCCCTGCTTGTTTTCTAGGCCCATTTGCTTGAAACACCGTCTTCCAACCTCTCACCCTAAGATAATGTCTATCCTTTGTAGAAAGGTGAGTTTCTTGGAGACAACAAATTGTAGGATCCTGCTTTTTAACCCAGTCTGCAAATCTATGTCTTTTCGTTGGGGCATTGAGACCGTTGATATTAAGAGATATTATTGAAAGGTGTGTATTTATGTTTGCCATTTGTGTGTGTGTGTGTGTTACTTGTTCTACCTGTGCTCTCTTCTGTTAACTGGTATTTGAGTATGGCTGGTTTTTTCTAGGTTCCTTATATGTGTGCTTTTCCTTTTGTTCAGCATGGAGGATTCTATCAAGTATTTTCTGTAGAGCTGGTTTTGTCTTCAGATATTCCTTTAACCTGCTTTTGTCATGGAATGTCTTTATTTCTCCATCTATTTGGATGGATAACTTTGCAGGATAAAGTAACCTTGGTTGACAGTTGTTATCTTTCGGAAGTTGGAATATATCACTGCAAGCCCTTCTGGCTTTAAAAGTTTGTGTTGAATAATCTGCTGTAATCCTGATGGGCTTGCTTTTGTAGGTAACTTGATTTTTCTCTCTAACTGCTTTCAATATTTTTTCTTTGGTTTGTGTGTTTGGAAGTTTGAGTATAATGTGGCGAGGAGAGTTTCTTTCTGGGTTTTGTCTGGCTGGGGTTCTAAAGGCTTCCTGTATCTGTATTGGCACCTCTTTCCCAATTTGGGGAAAATTTTCCTCTATGATTTTGTTGAAGATGCCTACTATGCCTCTGGAGTGGAGTTCTTCTCCTTCTACTATGCCCTGAATTCTTATATTGGATCTTTTCATAGTGTCCCGAATATCTTGAAATTCCCACTCATACTTTTCTATAAGTTTGTCTTTCTCTTTGTTGGACTGCATTAGGTCTGCCACCTGATCTTCTAGCTTAGATATTCTGTCCTCTCCCTCATCCATCCTACTGGTGAGATTTTCTACAGAGTTTTTTATTTCATTAACTGTGTTCTTCATTGCTAGTAATTCTGACTGGTTTTTCTTTATTATTTCTATTTCCCTATTTATATCTTATATTGCCTTCTTTATTTCATTAAATTGGTGTCCTGCCTCTTCTTTGATTCCTTTGATTTCCTCTTTGATTTCCTCTTTGATTTCTTCTTTGATTGTTTTCATGTGTTCTTTGACCTCTTTGAACATATTTATAATTATTCTTTTGAACTCTTTCTCAGGCATTTCCTCTAACTCTTTCTCACTGGAGGACATTTCTGATGCATTAATACTTTTAGGTGGATTTATATCGTCTTGCTTTTTAGTGTTTCTTGTGTTATAATGTATATATTTTTGCATCTTGGATTAAGTTAATGCTTGGATTTTCTAGCTAGCTGTGTATTCTTAGCTGTATCAATTGATTTGATGTAATATATTTTCAGGGTAGGACCTTAAGGTATTAGGTGTGGCTCTTAAGACTCTCAGAGTATCTACAAAGATGTTCTTAGGGGTTGAGTTTCCCTGCTATAGGAGTATTCAAGCAGGCTGAGTGGAATAAAATACTGGTAGATTCTAAAATTTAACTAAACACTATACACATTCCATCAAAAACAGCCCCGAGTATGTATGCAAGAGTAGTTATTATAATGACCAGATCCTCTATCAACAAAGAGGTTTAGATTTCTGGTCTGTTGAGGTATCCAAGTCAGCTTGTGACCAAGTGAGACCCTTCCCTGGTGCAATCCCAGTTACCTTGGGTGATTGTGGTCTCAGTCAAGTTGCTGCCTGGGTCGTCGGGCTGCTGTTCTGATTTCTGGAGCTGGGCACTTGCTTTTCCTACGGGGCAAAGTGAGCCGCTGCTGCTGCCTCTGCTGCTGTCGTAGCTGCCACCACCAGAGCCACCACCGCTGCTGAAGCTGCCACTGCCGTGTGCACTGCTGCTGTTCACCCCGAAGCCGCTGCTGTGGGATCTGCCGCCTCTGCCGCTCCTGGGTCCGCTGCTGCTGGGGCCGCTGGTACCGGTGCTGGAGCTGCTGAAGTTGCTGCCGAACTCTGCTCCTGCTTGGGTCCTGCTGTCAGCCCAAGTTGGCGTGGCCAGTCCCGGGCCGCTTCTGTGTTCGCTGGAGCTGGGTTCAGGTGGTGTGGGAGGGGAGGTAGCCGCGGCTGCTCTGGTTGTATCGCTGTTCCTCGTGTGCTTCTACCTCGCGGTCTGCTCTTCCCTCCGTTGCTCGCTGCCGCTCTCCCCTCACGTTTCCCGAGTTGCGGAGAGCGCGGTGTGAGGGGAAAATTCCACACCTGGCTTGTCCTGCGTCTCGAGCCGAGAGACCGGCGGCTTTCTGCCGCTCCACAGCTGCGGCGGGTGGCCGAGCCGCCCCGGAGCCGCTGTTCCTGCCTGTGCAGGCTCTGGATGCTCTGGAACTCTTCTACTTCTCTGCTGCTGCCTCAATTTCCTATACACCTCACTTTTTAGTAAAAGTGTGTATTTTGCTGAGTTTTTTTGGTCTTTTTCCCCCCTAGGCTGCTTTGGCGTGGTACCTACGCCGCCATCTTAACCGGAAGTCAGTACTTGAATTTTTGGGAGTGGTGACAAGTTTCAATAATCCCCACAGAAGATACTTCAGTATGGTATCCTCGAGGCCACTGATACTTTAAAAAATATATTTAATTATTTGAGAGAGACAGAGAGCAAGAGAGAGCAAAAATATAGATAGAAAGAAAGAAAGTAGGAAGGAAGGAAGGAACAAAGGAAAGAAAGGAAAAAAGAAAGAAAGGAAAGAAGAAAGAAAGGAAAGAATGAAAGAAGGAAGGAAGGAAAAAAGGAAGGAAGGAAGGAAGGAAGGAAGGAAGGAAGGAAGGAAGGAAGGAATGAAGGAAGGAAGGAAGGAAGGAAGAAGGAAGGAAGGAAGGAAGGAAAGAAAGAAAGAAAGAAAGAAAGAAAGAAAGGAAGAAAGGAAGAAAGAAAAAGAAAGAAAGAAAGAAAGAAAGAAAGAAAGAAAGAAAGAAAGAAAGAAAGAAAGAAAGGAAGGAAGGAAGGGAGGAAGAAAGAGAGAGAGAGAGAAAGGAAGGAATGGTGGAAAAAAGAAAGAAAGAAAGAAAGAGAAAGAAAAAGAAAGATAGATAGATAGAAAGAAAGACAGGAAGAAAGAAGAAAAGAAAGAAAGAAACAAAGAAAAAGGGAATGGGCATTCCAGGGCCTCTATCCCCTACAAACAAACTCCAGACACATGCCCCCATCCCCCTGTATCTAGCTTATGTAGGTACTGGGGAATCAGACCTGTATCTTAGGCTTCGCAGGCAAGATCCTTAATTATTAAGCCATCTCTCTAAGCCACCGTGATACTTTTAACCTTAGGGTAATGGCATAGCAAGAATTTTGTCGTATTGCTTGAGGTGGGTGTCTCTTTTATAAGGCATTGTTACTACATGCAGTGAGAGCGAAGGCAAGGAGATGTGAAAGCTAAACAAAAAGGTCCCCTGGCCATATAATTTTCAACACAAATGGCTGTCAGTTCTATACACAGCAAATTCAAGATATTTGAGTGATAACTAAATTTGGTATAGATTATCTCATAAGGTTGTATAACATGTATCTTTGAGTTTATAAACAACATGTCTGAAACAGCTCCATAAATTCAGAACTGGTGGAAGAGGTCTCCATACTGGGATTAAAGGCAAGTGCCAAAATGCCCGGCTTTAGAAATCTATTTTTACAGCCTGGGAATTAAGCCAGCATTAAAAATACTTTCTTGCAAACCCAAGGCACCATTCCAAAGCAGAAGCGTAAGGCAGTTTGCAAAAAGTGGAACACATATCTGACATGAGTGACAAGATGCCGAGTAATGCCCAGAAGTACAAGTATGTTCACATATATGCATATATGCATGTGTGAGCGCACACTCACACACACACCCTAATAAATAAATTAAAAACATGAAAAACAAAATAAACTATTTTTGGAATGTGTGTGTGTTTGTGTGTGTGTGTGTGTGTGTGTGTGTGTGTGTGTATGCTGTTACGGATATATCCCACACATGTCTGTACCACTGAACTACATCTCCAGCAATATTTGCATTTCTTGGCCACTTTTACTCGATGTGGATCAGATCATGTAAAAAGATTTACATAAAAGTAGTATGAAATTATAATAAAGAAATTCATTGATGTCAAGCATAGTTTTATCATACTGTTTTTATTTCTCTTATCAAGTAGACTCCAGAATTTCTTTACAGAATTACATGCACAGAACATAAGTTATTGTCCATAAAATGGTTGAATATTTACAACATAGCAAAGAAGAGTTCGTCACTGTCAATCTAGTTGGCAAAATAGCAGAGTTGCAGAGAAATATCATTTGCTTCAACTTGGGTCACAAATTATCTTTCTGTGCTAACTTTAGAATATTTGGTAAAGACATGGTCACTTGTGAATTAAGTTCAGGGACACAGAAATACAGTGCATTCTTGATTTTTAACTCCAGATACGTGCGCCCCCTTGTGCATCTGGCTAACGTGGGACCTGGAGAACCAAGCCTCGAACCGGGGTCCTTAGGCTTCACAGGCAAGCGCTTAACCGCTAAGCCATCTCTCCAGCCTGAAAATAGGTAGTTTTGTAGATTTCTTCAGGAATAGCTAGTTTTTTTTTCTCATATCTTTTATTCATTTGGTATATTTGCAAAGTATATGCAGGAATGTCTATCAGATTGCTTTTTTCTTCTCTTTTGTTTTTGGTGCTGCATATTAAACCTAGGCATTTATGCAAGCTAAACATAACTCTACTTCTCAGCACCAGGATCATATAGTCAGTCTCCATGTTCCTATTTTAAAGCTGATAATACAACATTTCTAATTAAAATATATATAGGGAACTTTAACATAAGAACGTTCCTGCTGTGTTTCTTTCCCAAGTAACATATTATGCTTTGTACACGAAAGGATGGATACAACAGAATTTCAGGATCCAAAAGTGCACCTTTTTTGATAGGGCTTTTATTGGAAAGTTTCACAAGTAAATATTTGAGAAGTCCACTTACAGTTTAATTTCCTTCATTTCTCTTATTTTAAAAATTAAAAATATATGGTTAGTTATAAGAAAGAATGAATGATTTTTATTTTCAGTTTGTCCTAAACAATGCTATAGCTTAATAGTGCTTAAAGTGTTGTTTAAAATTTGCCTAGGTAGCCAGGTGTGGTGGTGCATGTGTTTAATTCCAACACTCAGAAAGCAGAAGTAGGAGGATCGCCTTCAGTTTGAAAATACTCTGAAACCACCATATTAAATTCCACATCACCCTTGGCTAGAATGAGACCCTACCTTCAAAAAATTGCCTAAATAGATACACCATGATATTAGCCTCTCTGGACTACATATAAATTTCCCACCAGATGGTTCCTATCTCTCTATCCATCTATCATCTATCCATCCATCTATCTATCTATCTATCTATCTATCTATCTATCTATCTATCCATCTACCATCTAGTGCATGTAATACATAAGCCTGGTGCTAAAGTGATGTAAACTTGGGTAATTGAAGAAGTATTTATTTAGGACCTGTTTTGCATAAAACTGAGCTATGGATCATTTTATGGTGGAAGTTAAAGATCATTTCATAGTAAAGTAAGAGTGTCATGCTAAGATGGATTGGATCTATTTTCTAAAAGGATGCTGCAAAAAGCTTAATTTGAATAAGCAGCATTAAAAGAGTATGTGTTCTTAACAATGTGGACACACATATGCTCCTGACAATCCATGGTTTATCCAGATAGTGAACGTTGTGTTTTTAGTGGGAGGAAATGGTAATGCATCAAGGATTGCCAATGACCTTCTGAGATTGTTAGTGGAAATTGCTAAAAGTTTGTAGAAAAGTCACTGTGGAAATGAGAGGGCATTAAGTGGTATTTTAGTTGTTCTGTAAGTTGTGATGAAAAATCAGATCAATGGTGAAGACTATGCTGTGGAGTTTTACCTCAGCTTACTTGACATGGAAGTCATATTCTATCCACACACATATCTTCAAGTTATGAGATGGGTGAGCAAAGTACATTACATAATAGCATTTGTAACCTTCTAAGACTAAGAAAAAAACTACGTATGAACAGATTTTCTCAGAAAAGGCTCAGTTCTACTCAACTAATTTTTTGTCAGCTTCCTTTCCCAGTGGATAAGTTCCATCTTTGAACTGTTTAACTAGTGAGTGACTGTTTGTGTATCTGTGCTTACAATTTATTTATTGTGTGTTCTTTTTATTGAGGCCATGTTAATATGTACCTGTGTCATGGATGTATTACAAGTTATCCCCAAGTTAGTAACCTAAAACCACACAAACTTATTCCCTCAGTTTCTATGTGGCAAGAATCTAGGCTTGACTTACCAGAATTCTCTGTTCCTCTCGTATCGCTGGGCTGCATCTAAGGTGACGACGGGAACTGAACTCTCATCTAAAGCTTGACTGGTGATGATGTGTCTACTTCCAGACCCAGGAAAACTTTCTCATCTCTTGGGTCTGACTTCCTGTGACTGAGGTTTCAGTTTCCTACTATCAGCTTGTAGTCTCCCTACTTGCAAACTGTACTTAGCTCCTTGAGACTTTTATTTCAATCTATAGCACTTAAATATACATGTCTTATTCGTTTCATGCTTATGCTACACTTTTTTTTATTTATAAATTAGCTTACATAGTAACGCTTTTATAAGGCATTTTCAGGCATATTTAATTTTGGTTACTATTTCTCTCCCTCTGAACCTCTCTGCATATCTCTGTTCCTCGTCAGCACTTGTCCACATCGACATCCACTCTTCCTCCTCCCATGTTCACACTTCATACGTTCTATTTGTCTCCCCGTGTCCCTACCTTAAAACCTCTTTTACCTCTCATAGGCTACTTTCTAGTTCATGGCCTCTACATGTATGCATTCTCATAACACATGTATATAAAAATTAGAAGCTATGATCTGCATATGAGAGAGAACATGTGCTATTTGTCTGTGTGTATTTACTTAAAATTAATATAGTACTGGCTAGTTTCATTTGTCTTCCTGAAAATTATAATTTTAGTGTTTATTTATTTTCAAGATAGGGTTTCACTCTAGTCCAGGCTTATCCTAAAGACTCAGGTTGGCCTCAAATCCACCGTAACCTTCCTATCTCTGCCTCCATAGTGGTTAATTTAAAGTCTTGCATTAACACACCTGGATTATAATGCCATGTTTTAAAATAGTTGAATAGCATTCAATGGTCTATATGCACTACATTTTCAGTATTCAACCATTTACATTTTTATTATTCAACCATCTGTTGATAGCTGTCCAGGATGGTTGCATTCCTAGCTATTGTGAACAGAGCAGCACTGAACATGAAGATACATCCTTGTGGTAGGATAGAGAGGCCTTTGTTTATTTTCCCTGGAGTGATATAGCTGAATAGTTTTACATGAAGTTCTAGTATTTAGTTTTTGGAAAACACCCTCAGGTTTGCATAGTGGCTGCAACACTTTATACTTTCACCAGCAATGAACAAGAGCACTTCTAACCCCACATCCTCACAGTAGTTGTTGGTAACATATTGTCTTGATGATAGCTAGCCTGACTGGTCTAAGGTGGAATCTCAAGACATTTTAATTTGCATATTTGCATTTCTGATGCCTGAGGATGTTGAAAGCTTTAAAATATTTATGGGGCATTTGTATTTTTTTTTTTTTTGAGAACAGTCCAGTTTATAGATCAATTTATTGATTGAAAGTTTTGGTTATTCTTGATTACTTATTTAATTTTTGCATTCTCTGTGTACAGTACATATGGGGTGGTGTGTAGTGTGTGTTTATGTGGGGTGAATGCACATGTATGTACTGATGTGTGTGTTTATGTAGAGACCAGAGGAGGGCCTTGGGTGCCCCCTCTCTTTCTTTCTTCCTTCACACGTGGTCTCTCACTCCAACTGGGGCTGCCATTTTTCAGGCAATGTGCCCTAGAAATTCACAGATCTCCCCTGATTCCCATATACATGTGTAATAGACGTGCATTGGCCACTTCCAGCTGTTGTATGAAAATTGTACTGGAATGGTCTCAGACCACCTGATAGCCTTATATTTAAACAGGAAGAGTTCTTCACTGCTGAGCCATATCCCCAACCCTGGTGTTTATGATTCAAGACATCGTTCATTTAGATAAATTTTGTGTATTCTAGATATTAATTACTTACTGACATTCACTAGTCATTCATTAGTACACTCATTTTGGGGACTGAATATTTGAAGTATCTTACAGAAGGAAATATTTATTTTGGCTAACAATTCCAGACCATACAGTCCATCTAGACAGAGAAGATATGACAGGAGTGGGTGGTGAAATGTCCATATTACATCCACAGTCAGAAATAGAGATGAATAATAGAAAGTGGGCTGGGACTATCAACCCTCAAAGCCCATCTCCAATGACCCATCTCAGTAAAGTTTTACCTCTTAGAGGTTCCCAAACCTTCCCAAACAGCCACACCGCCTGAACACCAAGTGTTAAACATAAGCTATGGTGTTATTTTGCAGTCAAACCATAATCTGAAGTATGGCTTCAACATAGCTTCTCATTCTTTGTGCTGCCTGTCACTCTGGTGATTATTTGTGTGTGTGTGTGTGTGTGTGTGTGTGTGTGTGTGTGTGTGTGTGGTGTAGACATTTTCTAATTTCATGCAATCTCATGAATCAATTCTTTTGGTATATTTCCTAGCCCAGACAGACATGAAATTCAGTATGTAGTCTCAGACTGGCCTTGCACTCATGAATATCCTCCTAGCTCAGTGTTCTGGGCACTGAGATTAAAGGAAAGTTGTACTCCACCCAGTGGGATTTTTGTTTCCTTTTGAGGAAGGGTTTCATTCAAGTCCAGGATGACCTGAACGCACAAGTGAAGCACAGTATGGCATTAAACTCCCCACCGTTCTCTTACCTCAGTCTCCTGAGTGCTAATATTAAAGGTGTGTTGCACCATACCTGGCTAAGATGCTCTTTATTATCCTTTCTTAACTGTAGAATATGTTTATTTCTAAGAGATTTTCAAAAGAAAACTGCACTCAAATATGATGAAATGTTGAGTATGAAATGAACTTTTTAATTATTTATTTATTGATTGATTTATTTGAGACAGAGAAAGGGATAGAGAAAGAGTGAGAATGGGCACACCAGGGCCTCTAGTCACTGCAAAAAATCTATGTTTCAGTGAAGAATTGTCAGACTTTTTTCATTTTTGTCATGAAGTTCTTAAGAACTCATTTTTTCTGTTGCAGTTCTGTCCAGTCTACAGTATTGTTAAAATATTGCAATGATATATCTCCAAATGGCAAATAAATTGGTTGTGTGTGTGTGTGAGTGTGTGTGTGTGCATGTGCACAGTCACATGTGAGCATGTTCATGTGTGAGTGCAGGAACAGAGATTAGAGGACAATTTCAGGTATTGGTGCTTGACTTCCACCTAGTTTGAGGCAGTTTTTCACTGTCAAGAGATTCTGAGTTTCTAGGAAATCATCCAGTCTCATGGTCAGCATACTGGAATTACAGAAGCTCACCATAGCTTCTGGCTTTTACATAGAACCCAGGGTTGAACTAGGGCACTAAAGTTTATGCTGCAAGACTTTATCTCAACTAAGGACTTTTTATAATAACAAAATTTCACTGGCTTCTATGATGGTTTGATACAAATGTCCCCCATAAACCTCGGTGTCCTGAATGCTAGGTCACCAGCTAATGGCAACTTGGAAACTAAAGCCTTTTGGAGGCAGTGCTGTTATGGTCAGGCTCATGGTTGTTATAACCAGTTTACTCTTGCCAGTGTTTGATACACTCTCTTGTTGTTTTTGTCCACCTGCTGTTGGACAGGAGGTGATGTACACTTTCTGCCCATGCCATTGTTTTCCACTGCATTCATGGAATTTCCTTGCAAATATATAAGATAAAGTAAACCTTTTTTTCCCGCTAGCTGATTTTGTCAGGTGTATTTTGTGAGTAATGCAAACCTGACTGCAACTGTAAAATTGGTACTAGAAGTGGGGCTATTGCTGCCAGAAACCTGATTCTGTGTGGCTTTGCCTTTAGGAACTGCTTTACAGGAAGACAAATTTGATATCTTGGCCAAAAACACACCTTGTTAGTGCTGTAAGTGCAACTTGATGGACTATTCTGATGAGCGTTGAAACCCTACATGCAATAAGAACTATACAGCATGAGGTTTGGGCTATAAGGGTGAGAAAGAAATTTGTAGGGACTGGGCTGCAGTCAGTTTGTGTGAGAGGGCTGCTGTTATGCCTGTGTCCTGAGAACTTCTGCAGGTTTGTATGTCATAGAAATGGACTGGTGGGAGCAGAGGGATATAGCTCAGAAATGAATGAAATACTTTTCCTAACACTTCTGCCTGCTCATGTGCAATTGTTTGAGAGATTAGAGCATTGAGAATAGGCAACTTTACCTGCATTGGGACAACAGGAAGAATATAGACTCTCTTGAAGGGGCTTGAATGTCAACAGAGTTTCTTGTTCTTCAAAGTCTGCTTTATCACCCCCTCCGCAAGATTAACAAATTGGCAGTCCACCTGTTATTGTTGAGTATAAAAATACAAGAAAGAAAGGGTCATTGAATTTGCAACATTTTTAATGGTTATAGGCAGTGAGAACCAGGCTTGTTAGATTACCTGTGTGGCAATCCAATGGAGCCATGAGGATGAACTGTGGGTTGCAGTGGAGACCCAGTGGAGATGCTGGGAATTTCGGGTGGTTACCAAGGAGAACTGCCAGCACCAGATGGAGTTTTCCCAAATTGTTAGTAGCCTAGCTGGAGGGGCAGAAGTGGAGATCCAGAGAATCATTATTGGTTAGAAATGACTTGGAGATTCATCTCTGTCTAGAGTTGTTGGACTTGGAGCAACAGAGTGTGATGTTTGCTCTGTTTAAATGTAAATCTTTTATTTGATATCACCAATGTCATCTTTTGCAGTGTGAATGTTTGCTCTATGCAGTTATGGGGGCTTTTTTAGTATTGCAACTCAGTTAAAAGACCTTGGACTATGGGGATCTTTGAACATCATTAGGATTCATAAACTCTATGAGGACCTTTAAAATTGGATGAACACATTGCATTTTTCATCATGTATGGCTATCAGTTCATGGGGGCCAGGGGAAGAACGTGGTGGTTTGATTCAGAAGACACCATAAACATAGATGTTCTGAATGCTAGGCCCCATTAAGTTAAGTTAAAGCCTCCTGGATACAGGGTATACTTGCGGGTGGGATTATGGGTACTATAGCCAGTTTTCCCTTGCCAGTGTTTGGCACACTATTGTCCATCTAATGTTGGACAGGAGGTGATGGCCACCCTCTATTAATGTTCTTTTCCCCTGCCATCATGGAGCTTCCTCACCTCCATTCTGTAAGCCAAAATAATCCTGCCCCCCCCCACACACACAAGCTGCTCTTGGTTGGGTAATTTATGCCAGCAATGTGAACCTGACTGCAACAGCTTCCTTTTGCTTCTTTAAAAAATGCCCTAGGAGGGCTGTTGGGATGGCTTAGCAGTTAAGGTGTTTGCCTGAAAAGCCAGAGGACCTCCATTCTATTCCCCAACACCCATGTTAGCCAGATGCACAGGGGGGTGCATGCATCTAGAATTCCTTTGCAGTGACTGGAGGACCTGGCATGCTCATTTTCTCACTCTCTCTCCCTCTTTCTATGTCTAATAAAAAATAAAAATAAAAATAAAATATTTAAAAAGTCCTAATGTAGGGAAGATCTCTTAGTGATTAATGTGCTTTCTTTCAAAGCCAAAGGACCCAGATTTGATTCCTCAGGATATACATAAGCCAGATGTACAAGGTGGTGCACACAGGTCTATAGTTACTTTTCTGTGGCTGGATGCCTTGGAACACTATTCCCTCTCTATCTCTCCTTCTCAACCTACCTGTTTTTCTCTCAGATAAATAATTAAAAATAAAATGAACAGCCTTAAATTGATTACCCTTTGCCTATTTTTTACTTCCAACCAAATATTTTTAGCTGAGTCTCCTTCTGCAGCCCATCATACCTTTATAGAAGCTCTTCTGTAGTCTCTGTCTGGAATGTATCCTTTTATTTTTCCTGGGATGCTTGTCATATCCTATGCTCACTTGTTGAAAGCAAGTATGTTTAAAACTTACATCAGATGTCTTTCCCTGTACTGATAATTGCTCAGCCCTGGTTGATGTTGCCCTGTGGCCAGACATTTGCTCCCTCTCCCACTGGATAGAAAAGTGAGGGATATATTGTGTTCTGGAAATCTCTTGATTTTGTATTCCCATGTCTTTTTTTTTTTTTTTTTAATTCTAGTGTGTGTCTGTAGTTTTATGTGATCCAAATTTCTCTGACATCTGAGTTTCACTTTAGATTTGGGTTTCCAGTTGTACAGACTCTCTCCATGGCCTGTGCTGCTCATGATGCCTGGAGTCCTTCCTGAACTTCCCTGCTGGGATCCAATCACTTGCCTGATGTAGCAGAAATCCCACCAAGTTGTGTTTCCATTTTCTATAGATATTTCTCATATTTTTCTTTTGGTATTTTTTTTTCTTCGATTTCTTCTCCTTAAACTGTTTCAAGGTTTCACTGGAACTATTTATTTATGTATGTATGTTTTTCACGATAGGATCATACTTTATCCCGGGTTGGTTGGCCTCAAAATCACAGCAATCCTCATACCTCTGCCTCCAACGGTCTGGGATTCAAGATATGCACCATCACACACTCCGAACTCTAGGGCTAGTTTTGATCCATCATATTCACAGAATCCCTCAGGAGTATGGGAACCCAAAAGCAGCAGCATCACTTCAATGTCTTATCCCACAGTGTATAATGAACACATGGAATGGAGGTCACATCATAGCATTCTCAATTGTTTCCTTTGCTTCAAAGCACTTGAAATGTATTACATTTTAATTTTGGTTTGCTAAATACTAGAAATTTTATGTTATTACGTATAACTAATAATTAATTATGTTAAAATATTAAATATATAATGATTTTATAGCATACAACTTTAGAGTCACCTCTTTCCAAGTATTAATCCTGCATAACTTCAAATCAGAAAAGATAAGGTGTGTTCAGGGTGGTATGACCACATATTGTATCCTACAATTTATTTAAATTCAATAGACCAGGAGTATGTTTTTAATATTACTTGAGAGATGATAGAATTTATGCATCTATTAATGTCATGTATGAGGCCTATATCATTAAATTGTATCTGCATTTTGCTTTTTTCTCTTTTTTTTTTTAATTTATTTGAGAGAGAGAAACAGGGGTGTTGGGGAGAATGGGCATGCTGGGGCTTCTAACTACTACATACAAATTCCACACACATGTGCCATCTTGTGTATCTGGTTTACAGGGCTACTGGGGAATTAAACCTAGATCCTTAGGGTTCATAGGCTATCATCTTTCCTGCTAATCCATCTCTCCAGTCTTCTGTCTGCTTTTGATATCAAGTTAATACAGATTTCCTAAAATAAGTTGTAAGCTAGAGAGTAAAGTGCTTGTGTACTCTGCTGGAAGCCTTGGGTTTTATTCCCAGTACTACAAGAGATAAGAAATGTTGGGATTGTTTTCCTTCATATTTACTGGAAGAAATTGAACAAAATTTCTCCTAATTCCACCTTAATAATTTGCAAGAGTTATGTAGTGAAACCATGTAGACCTGGAGATTTCCTTCTTGGGACTTTGTGTATTATGAATGACATGGTAGGTTTTTATTTTGTTTTTGTGTTTTTGTTTTTTTTTTTAGTCAAGAGCATCATTTGCTATTGATGTGACTGTATTCACCAGGGTCCTGAGGAAGGCACCATGTCTGTCTCCACATGCACCTTGTCTCTGGGTGAGTGAGCAGTGTCAATGGCAAACTGGCCCATTATTGGGCTGGTGACAAATTGTAGAGCATGTGTACAAACACATGGGAATGTAGGGGAAATTTTATTTGCTGAGCAAAGACCAGATATTAGGCAGAGTGTCCAGCCCTCAGTGGGCCTGAGTTCATCCTGCTTTGATGTAACTGCTGTGCCATCCTGTGGTAATTTCTGTTTGAGACCCCACCCCAATTTATATCCATGTATGAGACTAAGAGACATGATCTGTGTCATATAACATGAGCCAAAGCAAGAATGAGTTTTCATTTTTAGCCTTAACCTTAAGTAATTGAATGTTGGGAATATTTGTTTGGACAGGAATGAGGTGTGGTGACTGCAGGCCTGTGAGGGTGAAGCAGGATGTTTCAGGAGAACTCGGGCATACTGGGAGCAGTTTACCATCACAGTGATCTTGGAAACAAGGCCTGTGGAAGGTCTAGGAGGAGAAATGTGGGCGGAGGACGGGGAAGGAGAGTCTCAGACTACAGTGAAACTAGCATAATAAGGACTGTGGTAGGTGTCAGCCCATTCCAACAATGAAAGATGGGTGTGTCTAGAATGCAAATACTGTTGGCAGTCATGTGAAAATATGAGAGGTAGTAGCCTTATTTTCTCGGTGGTTGGTCAGCTAGGGAGGGTCTTGTTGGAGATTACTGAAAGATTAAAGTAAGTCCTTCTAGAAGTTTCCAGTCCAAATTGAAGGTGCTTGCAGTCCTGGACTTTCCAAAGGTTCCAGGGAAGAGTTTTTTCTGTCTCTTCCAGGCTTCTCTAGCTCCTGGCTCCTCTGGAATCTGTGATTATAGATTATTGTTACAGTTTTTATTCCCTCTTCCCTGTCAGTGGTTCTTTATTTTTAGAAAAGATCTCTTTGTGCATTCCAGGCTGGTTTCAAACTTGAATTCTCTTTCTGCCATGTATCAAATGGGATTACAAGTGTGAATAATCAGGGCTGGAGAGATTGCTTAGTGGTTAAGGTGCTTGACTGCGAAGACTAAGGGCTCATGTTCAACTACCCAGGTCTCAAGTAAAGCAGACACACAGTAACTCAAGTGTCAGTGATGCACATGTGAACAAGGGGGTATGTGCATCTGGAGTTTGCGTGCAGTGGCTGAAGTCCCTTGTGTGTCAATTATGTCTCTTCATTCCTCTCTCCTCCCACTTACATCAGAATATAAAATAAAATAAATGCATATAATCAGAACCAACTTCATGTGTCTTTTGTTGTTGTTTGTTGGTAGAGTACTGCTCTAGCACAGCCTGACCTGTAATTCACTTTGTGGTCTCAGGGTGTCTTTAAACTCAAGGAGATCTTCCTATGTCTGCCTCCCAACTGATAGGATTAAAAATATATGTAACCATACCTGTCTTCTGATATATTTATATCATAATTTCCTCTTATAATGATAGCAATCATATGGGATTTGGACCCATTTAAATTCTTCCCTTTAATTCAGCCATCATTCTGAACCAACTCACTGCAGTAGTCAGACCCAGATGCTGAGTTTTAATAATGAATTTGGAAATCAGAGACACAGTTTGGCCCACAACAAAAGTGCTGGCTATGAGACAGAGAGGTCTGAGGGAGAGAGAGGAGGGATATCTCGCTCCTTCACATTCTCTCTCACCACCTCTAGTGGTGTACAGGCAGGTGACATGACTCCTGAGAGGCACATTGATCTACTTGTTTTCACTTAGTGTCCTGTGATGACCTGGGTGTCATCTTTCTGCTGAGAGAAATATCCGTTATCAGCTCCACATTGAGATCTGAAAAGTGTTCATGTTACATACAGCTGTGAACTCACAGTCCTCTTGAGGAACTGGTCTTGGGCAGTGGTTAGCTCACTGATATGAACCCTCTTTAACTACCCCAGGTGTCCTCTCTCTTCTACATGGCCTTGATATTCCAAGTGTACACCTTTTCTCAATGTTCTGAATGATTTGGGGCACTCCACATTTTCATACACCATAAATACTGTTCTTCCTGCACAATTTGTCGAAAGCCCAAGAAACCCAGCAGCTCAGATATCTCTGAGAAGGTGGGGTGGATAATGAGTGACCTGCAGGCAGGCATTCAAGTGGGCAAGTGATGGGATATGAGTGAGACAGTGACATTATGTCACATATAATCCTGGAACCCTGCCAGTGCCATTCAGGGGCTTCAGAATGGCCTAGAATTTCCCATGCACCACCATGGTCAGGATTCTGATTTGGCACATCTTGTACTGTCAACAGTTTTTGTTGTTGAGACATTCTTGGACAATTCAGTTGGTCAGCCAACTGGAGACAAAGCAGTTTCTGGTTTGAAAAGAGTTGCTGCATTCTTAATGGTATGCCCTGGCAGATGAGAGGGAAAAGCAAATAGATGAGGTGGGATATAGTTTCCTGGGAATTTAGAATTCAAGGGAGAGCCTCATCCTGGTAGAAGTGAATTCCCCAATATTATGGCTGAAAGTAATGAGGTAACTTAGTTAGATGAGGGATTGGAGGGGAAAGGAGAAAAACACTTGGGCATTGTGGTTGAAGTTTAACATTCTGGTAGGTTTGCTGAGAGGGGAGAAGACAAAGTACATGAAGCCTTAGTCACCAAAGCTATGGAAGCCACAGGGACACAGAAGAAGTAGGGTCATCTTCAGAGGCATGTGAGTGCATACAACTGACCTTAGCACTATCACTATTACAGATACAATAGAAAGTATATGAGCATAGCACTTGCTAAAAGTGCTGTCACATTGTCTTCATTGACACATCTCTTCCTGTATCTATACCTCACTCATCAAGAACAGGCAGCCCTGGGTCTATGGGATGCACAGTGTGTGAGAAAGTGGGCTTGTGTAAAAGAGGAAAGAAGAATTGCCTTTCAATAGTAGAGCAGGCTTGATAGGCAGGAACCTACCCTTAAAAGTTTCCTTCCTTCCTCAGCTATGGCCTGTCCCTGTAAAAAGAAAGGATAGAATATGTAGCTGGAGTTTTTCATATTGTCTCAAGGATGTGTAGATTTTCATTTACCTGGAATGCAGCATGCATTAAATTAACAAGATTTTTTCCATCATTTTATTAACTTTCAGAGGTTATTGAAGAGATTCTGATTTCTCTATTGTAACTATAGAGAATCTTGCCTGTTATGTCCACACTTTGTGTTATCAGTCAGAAGTCTTGTGCTCCGCCATGGTCAGTAGTCATGGCACTGCTCCCTCTGAGGACTCTGGGTCCTGGGGACAAAGCTCAGGCTCCAGGCTCTGATGGGGGCCTTAGTGGTCAGCACTGCTCTCCTGTCAGCAGGATGGTGGAAATGTGCACTTTCTTAAGTGTCAAGAGTTGCTGTTCCCCCTCAGATGACCTACTTTTCTTAACAAAGGCAATAAAACTAGGAATCAGTGTTGTTGGCTACATTATCCTGGCCTTTTCATTGACACCAGTAGAGGTAGCTTGTTGAATCCAGATGAAAAGCTTAGGTCTCTAGTTGTTTCTCGCACACATACATACTTCTAGGCCTCATGGCCCAGGTATATTTATACCCTCTTCTCAGTGTCCCATCTTCAAGGACAGAAACATGCATACAGTAACACAAGAACAGAAATGAGAAACATAAACATAAATAAATAAACCCCTCAGAGGGTCATCATGCTTCTTTACCTTTCTGATGTTCTTACTTTCCCAGGGTGGTGGTAAGAATGGTGTGGCTCTCAGGTACTACAGCTAATCAAGAAGCAACCCCACTATTCTAAGAAAGGTTCAGTTGGGGGTCTGTGTCCCAGAAAGTAGAGCCAAAGCTCATCCATGGTTCAGTATAGCTATTCAGAAGAGAGAGAGACACTTCTCTATATTCTGAATCTCAAGGCTATCTGAGATAACTGAATTCTGAGGTTGCCTAGGCAACAGCAGGTCTGCATCATAGTGCACGGAAGAGTCACACTGGGTTTCTCAGGTAGGGGAAGGGAGACACCAGCCCAGTTGAGCCTTCTCCCCAAGGCTCTTGTTCCATTATGTATGAATATATGTTTATGTGTATGTATATGTATATGGACAACTTCTTACTTATAGACAACAAACCATGGTATTTCCCTCTCATCCCCTACTTTCCCCTTCATAACTCTGCTCTCTGTCATATCCCCTCCCTCTCTCCATTAGTCTCTCTTTTAATTTGATATCATCATAGTTTTGTTTTTTTTTTCCTGTTATGAGCATATTGTGTAGGTATTGCTAGGCACTGCCAGGTCCTGGATATCGAGGCCAATTTCTGTCCAGACAGTGGTATGTAAGCAGTGGTACCCTTCCTTTTGTTCTCACATTCTTTCCACCACCTCTTCCACATTGGACATTGAGCCTTGGAGAGTGTTGGTTGTTTCAGTGCTGGACACTCCTGTCACTTTTTCACAGCACTATGTTGCCTTTTGAGTCATCCCAGTGGTCACCACCATCTGAAAAGAGAAGCTTCTCTAACCAGAAGTGAGAGTATCCTGCTCCATGTCTTCATTCACCTGTTCCCCATATCATGTTCCTCAGGGAACTTTTCCATGTGCAACCAGATGTTCCTCAGTCCCCTTTACTTTTGTAGCTTTTGATTTGTAAGCTACCAATTCTGTTGTTTAGAAAGTCTGACATTATGCCTGGAAGTTTTCATTTTTGTCATACATTTGAGTGTCAGGAACACAAATGTCCTCCAGTATATCTTACCTGCTTTAGGAATGGTTTTCCTTTTCACTATCTTGAGAAGCACAACACAAATTATTTTACATTTATATATTTTGGTAACTGTGCAATAGGAAATGCATGTGATTCAGTCACTCTGCAATGCCTTTAGTCAGAATGATGGATTCAAATCATAAAACTAAAATAAATACAGAACTATTGCACCTGATTAAAATTTCAAGAATGCTTGTGTGTCAAGTTATATATTTTTTCTTGGTTCATCCAAACTTCAGGCATAGTTCAACACACACACACGCAAGCACATACACACACACACACACACACACACACACACACACACACTCATCCTTTGACAGACCAGTAGACTATTTTCATACCTAAGAAAAATAAATCATTTCCCCCCCACTTCCATTGTTTCACTTTCTTGACCCGAACACTACCTAAACTAAAGAGTACTGGGACAGTCACTTCAGCAATTTCTTAGGAGCTAGATCATTCTGTTAAGGTATTGTGAACTGACCATAAGTTTAGGGTTACATTCCACAGTTCCTGGTGTCAGAGTTGGGCACAGATGGGTCAAAGCCCAAGGGAAGACCCATGGGATTGAGAAACATTCCTCGATAAACTGTGGACCTTGTAACTCTTATCTTTCTGGGAATGCATGTCACCATGAGAAAATGTTTGAGAAGATTATGTCTGCATAATCATCCTGTTGATGTCTGAAAGTGAATAGCCTACCAATGACAACTTCTTTAAGCAGACATCCCCTGACTTAAATAAACTCCAAATCCTGCACCCAACACTAGCAGATAGGGGCATTGGAAGGTGTGTGTTCGGTGCACTTTGCACATTATAGTGAGGAGAAAAGGATGTTAGCCTGGTTCAAATTCAAATTCAGTTTTTCAGCTATCCAAATTCTTGTTTCCATTCAAATTCATCTGGAGGGCTGGAGAGATGGCTTAGCGGTTGAGCGCTTGCCTGTGAAGCCTAACGACCCCCGGTTCTAGGCTTGGTTCCCCAGGTCCCACGTTAGCCAGATGTACAAGGGGGTGCACGCATGTGGAGTTCGTTTGCAGAGGCTGGAAGCCCTGGCGCGCCCATTCTCTCTCTCTCCCTCTACCTGTCTTTCTCTCTGTGTCTGTCGCTCTCAAATAAATAAATAAAATTTAAAAAAAAAATCATCTGGATAGCTCTAGACTTAGCCTCCTACAGAAATGGGATGGGACACAAGAGAATGGGCCCCAGAAGGCAAATCACTGAAACCAATCATATATAGGAAAGAGAAGACAAGGGCAGGCTTGCTCCCATCCTCCTAAAATTGATTTATTTATCCCATTCTATTCCCCTTCAGGGAATTGCATATTTGAGAATTATCATCTAGAAGTTAGAACCTACACTGCAATAAAATTTCTTTGTTTGGTTGTAAGGTGGGTTGGGAATGGATTGCATTCTACAATAATATCTTGTCTTGTAAAAAGCAAAATTGTTTGATCCCTCCCCAAGCCCCCAAGCCCACGGTACATGACCCTTGCTACATGAATCCATGTAAATGGATAAGTAAATGGCCTAAGGAACTAACTACTCAGTCTGTCCATAATGTCCTTGAGCTCATTAATGAATTGTGATGGCAGATGCTTGGTCAACTCTGATTCAGTGGATGAATTCCAGAACTGTTTTGTGAAGAAGGCACTGAAGTGAAATGTATGCCCCAACTCTCTTTCCACTTTCTCATCTCCAGTCAGAAATTCCCACTTCAAATATATTTATTTATTTATTTGTTTATAATTTATTTTTTTAAATTTGATTTATTCATTTGAGGGAAAGGGGTGGGTAAGAGAGAAAGAGAGCAAGAGCAAGTGAGCATGCATGATTCAGGGATTCAAGCCTCTGCAGAAAAACTCTAGGCCCATGTGCCACCTTGTGCATATGACTTACATGTCTCCTGGTGAATCCAACCTTGTTGTTTTGACTTTTCAGAACAAAGCCTTAACTGGTAAGACATCTTTCCATACCCCCATTTCAAATTTAAATAAAACTGAATAATATGAGCCCTTGGACACAAGGGTATATGTTCTGTGCACAAAAACAATAGCTAGCAATGAAACTATCTTTGACATGTAATTGATCTATACAATCTTCAAAATAAAATGTATGACTTCTCCCTTTCTTCATGTGAATAATTTTCCCCCCCTTAGGTCTCCCATGTAGTAAGTTTATGTTAGATATAAGCCCATATTAACCCAGCATTCCTCCTATTGAGCTGAAGCACTACTCAACTGCTAAGTACAGGAATTACCTGGACTTAGCAGTGAACCATACATACCCACACTACTGAATGTATGGTAGCAGCTCCAGAGTCCCCCAGCAGCAGAGGGCACAGGTCTCTCTGTGAGGAGATAAGTATAGCAATGTAGAGCTGGAGAGATGGCTTAGCAGTTAACTGCTTGCCTGTGAAGCCTAAGGACCCCAGTTCAAGGCTCTATTCTTCAGGACCCACATTAGCCAGATGCACAAGGGGGCACACGCATCTGGAGTTCATTTGCAGTGGCTGGAAGCCATAGCATGGACATTTTCTCTCTTTCTATCTCTATCTTCCTCTTTCTCTCTCTCTCTGTCACTCTAAAATAAATAAAAAGGAATAAAAAAATTAAAAACAAAGAATAGCAGCTAAATGTTGGAAAGAAACTTCTCCTCCTTAGATGTGACTAGAGGAACACTCTAGGTTAGCATATTCAGACATGCATAGACAGAGACTCCAAGCTGCTGACCCTCAAATTTCTCATAAAATGTAAAGCCAGATATTCTAATGGCACAACACAACTAACCTCAGAGGGCTGAGTTCTGTAACTGGCCCTGTTGAAACTACCCTAGTAGTGTCTATGGTATATAGCTGACTTCATTTACTCAGTGATGCCTCCCTTTCACCTTCGCACCAAAGGAGGGGGAAAGGAACATTCTCACAATAATGTGAGGAAATTATCATAAAAATAGAAAATAAGGAAGTCCTAGTGCTGCATGTCTTTAATCTCAGCAGTGGGGGGCACAGGTAGGAGAATCACTCTGAGCTTGAGGCTATCCTGGGATGATATTATGTGTTCCAGGTCAGTTCAGGCTTGAGTGAAACCACAGCTCATAAAATTTGTCCCCTCAAAATAAATAAATAAATAAATAGTAGAAAATAAATCCAGGTGTGTTGTTACATGTCTGTTATCCATCATTGGAGAGGCATAGACAGAAGAATCAAGAGTTCAAGGCAAGACTTCCTACATAACAAGTTCAAGGCCTTCCAAGTCTACATGAGACACTGTCTCAAAACAAAGTGAGAGGAGGAAGGGCTGGAAACTTGTTAGGTATATCCACTCCTGCACAAGCATGAGGGCCTGAGGGACCCTGAGACTGCTGAAGTTCAAATCTCCAGATTCCATGTACAGCAGTTGAGAGTGGCCATATATGTTTGTCACTCCAGTCCAGAAGAGGTGCAGAGCCCCAAGAATCAGCAGAGTCCTGAAAGCTCAAGAACCAGTGAATAGGCAACTCTAACTCCAAACACAAAACCTGGCAGAAGAATGATGGAGCAGGATATTTGTTGGTCCACTAAAGTACTGCAAATGAGAAACCTCTGCTCCAGGTGAAAAAAGGGCACATACATGCGCATACACACATCACAACACATTGCAAACACGTACCCAGAAATAAATGGAAAGATAATTTTTACAAATGGCTGGGGATGTAACTCAGAGTGTTGAGTGCTTGACTCAGTTGTACAAACCCTTTGGTTCACTCCTCAGCACTGCACAAACCAGACATAGTGGTTCAGGTCTGTCATCCCAACACTGAGGAGATGGACGCAGGAGTTCAAGGTTATCCTCAGCTACATATCAAATTCTTGGCAGCCAGAGTTACATGAAACACTATCTCAAAAATAAAATAAAATGAAAGTAAGGGACTGGGGACAAAGCAGAGCAGTTAAAGACACTTGATTGCAAAGCTTGCTGGTCTGGGTTTAATGCCCTATTACCCACCCATGTAAACTCCAGTGCACAAAGTAGTGGATATGCCTGCAGTTTGTTTGTGGAGGCAAGAAGCTCTAGCATCCCTATGTTCTTTGTCTTTCTCTCTCTCCTAAATAAATCAAAAAAGTTTAAAAACAGTAGAGAGGGAGACACAGAGTCTGGCCTGATGGGATGAAAACAGAAAACATGTCTATTCATCTTTCTCTTATCCTCGGCTTACATCTCATTCAATAGCACATCTTGTTCATTTAGTTTCTTGATTTTTTCTTTGTTTTTCTTTGAAATAGGTGTAGTACTACAGCTTAGCCTGGGTTCTGACTCACAGTACCCCTTCATCCACAGCCTCTGCAGTGCTGGGCTTCAGCCTCCCTCATATGGAACTACAGGAGCAAGACACCCCTCCCAGCTATTACATATCTTTAGGGCTTTTGTTTGTTTTGGTTTTGGTTTTGGTTTTTTGAGGTAGGGTCTCACTCTAGCCAAGGCTGACCTGGAATTCACTATGTAGTCTCAGGGCAGCCTTGAACTTATATTGATCCATCTACTTCTGCTTCCCGAGTGCTGGGATTAAAGGTGTGCGCCACGACACCCAGATCTTTGGGTTTTTTAATGTTTATTTATGTATTTATTTTCCAAATGTGTATGTGAGAGAGACAAGAGAGAGAGAGAGCATTTCAGGCCTCTTGATACTGTAAACAAACGCATTTGGGTTTATGTGAATAATGGGGAGATGATCCTAGGCAATGAAGCACCTTTAGCTACAGAGCCAGCTTCCGAGCCCTTGTGTATTCATTAAACATGCTGGAACTAATAATTAGGGTGCATAAATACTAGCCATGTTCCTATCACATGACTTGACAACACAGACCTCAACTGGGTCCTGACTCAGCCTGAGCAAGGTATCCAGGTGAAATATGGGCTGTGATTAGCCATGAGATGCAGATGTTCCATCGCACTCATTTCTACATGTAAGGAAGTTCCAATTGGGGGGTTTAAACTGCTTCCTTGCAATGCCTGGTGGCCCAGGTTCAATTGCCCAGTATCTGCAAGAAGCCAGAGACACAAAGTGGCACATGCATGTGGTGTTCATGTGCAGTGACAAAGAAGGCCTGGTTTGTGTGCTCTCTCCTCCCTCTCTCTCTCACTCTCCTCACAAATTAATAAATAAATAATAAATATACCTGAAGTATAATGAAGGTTTCTAACAATGTCCACTAAAAGTAGACCAAGTCACTCAGTTTATAAGCAGTCCAATAAGTTATATATGTGTACACCTATATTTCTGTGTATATGACTTATGTGACCTACATAACACACTTAGATCAAGATATAGAATCATTCTATTACCCTCCAGTAAAATCCCTCATGCCCTTCTCAGTCCACACCTTCACCAAAACCTCAGTGTTGTTCTTATTGATGATGGTTTATATTGATGATCAACTTTATGGGACCAAGAATCACCTGTAGTGATGACCTGGGCTTGGATGAAGTGGGAATGCTCACCTTAACTGTAGGCAGCACTTTGCCATGGTCAGACATCCTGGACTGTATGAAAAGGAGAGACAGGGCTGTGTACCAGCATTCACTGTTCTCTGCTTCTGCACTGTGGTCATTTGAACTATGTCCCCCAATAGACTCAAATGTTTTATTAAAACTTGTACCTTGGATTTCCAGCCACCTAGCTTGAAGAGGTGTCACTGTGCACACATCCTCAAGTCCAGCCCTAAGGTGTTACTGGGGCCACATTGAAAGGCCCAAGAAGCCAGGAGCCTAGAAATACTATCACACTCCAAAAGGAGCTTTAGTAGGGCCCTGCATTCCTCAAATTCCAGGCCCTACTCTCTGCTACAAAGTAAGTAAAAAATCACTCTTCTTATTGTGTTAGAGCCCGCCCTCAATATAAAACTAGGTAAAAGGGCATAAGTCAGGCCCTTGAGGATGGGAAGTGAGTAATGGATTAAACTGCTTATCTGGCTTCTGTAAACTGCTCGCACCATAGGCCCTAATACCCTGTCTTAACCACACTTTGTCACCCCCACCTAAAAGCCCACACAAATGCTGACCGCTGAGGTTATAGGAAACTGATTTGTTCATGGAGTATGGACTTGAGAAATTTAAAATGATTGGCTTAGAAGCTGTGGAATGGCATAAACTGACTGGCCCGCACTGCGCAGGCTCCTGATGCTAAGAAAAGATTGGTTTTAATGCACAGGCTTTGTTAGATATCATATACAAGCTGGCCCGTTCCTGCATTTGTGGCTCTGCAATCCTCTACCCCTGTGTGGTGTACAACTGTGGGCCTCAGCGCGCTTGGAATAAAATTCCTCTTGCTGTTTGCATCAAGGCCGTTTCTCGTGAGTGATTTGGGGTGTCGCCATTTCCGGGAGGAGCGTGGGGTCCTGATTCTGGGGTTCTTACAAGATCAGTTTCCAATTTAAAGTATGCAGAGTGCGTGTGTTCTACCTGGGCTCCCCAGAGTGTGCTTGCCTCTGGTGCTACTGGACTTTTTTCTCTCTTGGTACATTTGGTAAAAGGGGCCAGCTTCTTCTGCCAATATGGAACTTCCCCTGGGTCTGCAAGTCTGAAACAAATCACTTCCTACCATAAGGTGTGCCTGATTAGACTGTCTTATGTAAACCTTTATGAAGACAGAGTAATAGGGCAATAATGGAAAAATCTATTTATTGGAGGACTCATGCATTTTTTACAAATATTATTTTCTGAGTTCTGATTTTATTAAATGCAGAACATAACTGCCACTACCTGCATTGGCTAACATCCACAATGAGCTGTTTTTGATCAGAGAGACCTAAAGTGTGTCCCAAAAGAAGACACATTTCTGTCAGAGCAATTGATGACCCACCATAGAGTAGTGCTAATACCCTACTGCTGAAGACACCAATGCTGTTGGTATGGACAACATGGAATGACCTGGCTGGAATCTGGAAGAGAGTTAGTCCCCAGACAGTTGGCTCACCTAGTGCCAGAAGGTGCTACATGAGTGATGGGGGAATATGACTAACATCTGTCCAAGCAACATGTGGTCTTAGCTACTCAGCATCAAACAACTTGACATGATGCTCACACAATTGCAATAGTGGTACACAGCCATGGTGGGTAACCAACTGTTCATGATTTGTCTAATTGATCAACTCAATGGAACAGAACCCATAGCTGGAGCTAGGAAGCCAGTCAGAATCATATAAAAAAAGTGCCTGCTCTACATTATCAAGCTCCTATCAATTGTGGGCTACAGAGGGCCTACACCTATTAAATTCTCTCTAAAATAACAATGGTTACCCCATTTATCTGGTGCTGACTTCACTGTCTGTTGGAGAATTTCCTTCTCCTGAGGAGAGATTCAGCCTATTGTACCTCAATAGGGCCCAAGAAGAAACCAAGAGTAATTGGGGGAATGATCAAGAGTGCTGCTTTCTTGGTGGAACAGGATTATAGCAGAGCGATCACAACATATGTAAAACATAGAACCAATATGTTAGTGAAGGCAAGAGAAAAGTTGATGACATTGTTTGTTATAGGGAAACAGGAAATATTATTCAGAACCCAACATCATGGCTACATAGAGTCTACATTGAAAGTAGGATGTTATTCGTAGGGCCAGAGACATGGCTTAGCAGAAAGCATTCTGGCCTGCAAAACTTGATGACCCTGATTCAACTACCCAGTACTTATGTAAAATCACATGCACAAAGTAGTGCATGTGTCTGGAGTTTGTTTGCAGCTACTATAGATTATGGTATACTGATTCTCATATTCTCTCTCTCTCTCTCTCTGCTTAGATAAAAATAAATTTTAAAAAATAAAAATAAAAAATCATTCTTTTTCTTAAGTGTATTTTTGTAGTAAATTACATTTGTCAATTTCCTTATTTTGAACAAACCCTGCTGCCCTGAGAATAAACCTACTTGGTCAAAGTGCATGAAAATCTTGATGGGTACTTCAAAGGGGCAGAAAGATTGTTACAGCCACAAGTTGGGACATTTTGCACAGAGAGATTGCCTCTCCCCCATAAGTGCATGCTGCCCATATAAGGCATGATCAACAATACCTATGGGATTGACCTGCATCCCCAATGAGGAAGTCCTCCTCAGAACAGGGGAGGGAGGAGGGAAGTATGGTAGCAATGTGTGATGTTTACATACAAAATATGTCCATATCTAACAATTAAAAAAAGAAAGAGAGCATGAGTGTGAGAAAGGAAGACCGAAAAAGACAAAGAATTGGAGAGCAATGGTCTCTAGCCACTGCAGTCGAATTCTGCACACATGTTCCACCTTGTGCACATGTGTCTCCATAGGCATCTGACTTATGAGGGATGTAATAAGTCAAGCATGGGTCTTTCAGCTTTGCAGGTAAGCATCTTAATTGATAAGCCATCTCTTCTGCAGTAGAAATCACAGGAATTACCTCATGTAAGCAATGTTATTATATAAATCTATTACACTGCAAAAATATTTTATTATTTTAAGAAACAAAGTATCAGGCAAATATATAAGGTAAGTTACGTGAATAAAATACAGCTTTGTTAGGCTGAGGAGATTGTTCAGCAGTTAAGGCACAGGCATGCAAAACCTAACCAACTCAGTTAAATGACCCATTACACAGGAATGACAGATGGACAAAGTGGTACATGAATCTTGTGTTTGCTTTCAGTAGCTAGAGGGTCAGGTGAACATATTTTCTCTGTGTCTCTTACGAATAGATAAATAATTTTTTTAAAAGCTTTGTTTACCTCACCATAATATGATGGTCTTTGGTAGTTGCCATCACCACTAGAGAGACAACTACCTTAATTGTCAATAGGAACATGGAATACAAGTATGGCTCATCTCTGAGACACTTTTTATGCAGCGAGCCATGACAAAGAAGGCAATGCTACCATTAATCTAATACTTTGCATCGTTTGCAAGATATGGATTAATATCTGAAATGCCCAATCAATCAGTATGCCAGCATAGAGAAAAATCAGTGTCTCTAAAAACTATGAAGTTTCTGACTTATGAAGATGCCTTGGGGACGGCTCTACTTGTATAGCCCTGTGCTTCTCTACACTTACTGCTCTTGTACTCGGGACTTTTGTGAAGCACCAAGACACACCGATTGTGAAGGCCAATAATCAAACAAACAACTACATGCTGCTCATCTTCCTCAAGGTCTGCTTTTTTGGTCCATTAGTCTTCATTGGACATCGCAACACGGCCAAGTGCATCCTGAGGCAGATCACATTTGCAGTTCTATTCACTGTGGCTGTGTCCACTCTTTTCACCGAAACCATTACTGTGGTTCTGGCCTTCAGGGTAAATTTTCCAGGAAAAGAGATGATAGGGCTGCTGGTAGCAAGAGCATCTAACTTCATCATTCGCATCTATACCTTGATCCATCTTGTTCTTTGTGGAATCTGGCTGGGAACATACTCTCCCTTTGTAAAAGTAAACAATGCACCACATGCTTCTGTGCAATAGGTATGCAATATTATATTTATTCTTCTACTATTAGCTAACTACAGACCATAAGTTTCATCAGATTGTCAAGGATTCAATGCACATTTCAGAGGCCTTACTTAATTTCATCACTGTCCAGAAATGTTTCATTTTTCACAACTTGGGCTCTTCTCATTCAAAGCAATTAAACTGCCTGACCTTTCCTCCCAAAACAGGAATATGATTATTTCAAGCCAACAAATCAAGACCCTAATATTATAGTCTAAATCTTTGTGTGTGTGCGACTTTAACTTTTTAAACCTTGGTTTGTATTTGATTATGTAACTATGAAAATGATGTACTTTATTGCTGGCAGCAACTGGCAACTTTTATTGTAAATATTGTAATGGGCCAAAACGCTGATCATTTCAGCGTTGTGGTCACATGGTCTCTGTAGCTGCTGTGAGAGTCCACTGTTACAGTGTGAAAACAGACCTAGGTGATGCAGACTAGATGGATGTGAAATGTTTGGAACAAATCTTGAGGTAGCATAGTATAATTAAGATTTCAATGGAACTCACATGTTATGAATTTGAATTTGAGAACTTTTTTCACATATGAATATTGATAATCCTATATTAATGATTGAAAGCTGGAGTTCAAAACCTGTTATTCATTTTATGAATAACTATAATTAGAACATATAGCCTTCCAAAATATGAAAAAATTAACTATTCTGAAACATAAATTTATACAAATTTTGAAATATAATACTTCAAAATAGGGATTGTAACTGTGAATCTTACATTTTTTAAAATTATACATATGAAAATTGTGAATTTGTTTGTCACTTTTTCACTTAAATATGAATAAACTAAACTTACTCATTTGCATAAGTATGTAAAAAAAATTCACAATTAATAAAACAATCCATAGAAACCAATGTCAGTTTATGAGCTATGCAAAGAAAGGATCCACCATTTCAATTCTACATTTAATGAAATGAAGAAAATTATATTTGTGTAAAATGAAAGTATTCTCCAGTACATCATTTTTTGCCTCATTGATGTATTAGTCAGTCTACACAAAGGGTTACAGAAATCAGCCTGTTTCTTAAAACAGAGTTTAGTGACTAACATAACTATTCAGTAATTCTTAAAGGCTGAAAGTTTTGTCTCCAGGACATGATCATCTTGGAGATTGTACATTTAAGTGGGGTGATCTGCTGTCATTAGTAAATGATATTTAACTATGTTCTTGCATGGGATACTGTCACACAAACTGCTCCTCTCCCTCTGTACTATGTGACGGCACATTCTGCCTTTCATTCCACTAAGGATGTGCTGCTGTCTCATCACAGCATAAAAGCACTGCCAACTAACACGTGAACATAGAATAAACGTGCTTAAACTGTGAAACAAACTCACTGCTTTCTCTACATAATTAGGTACTTTCCCATATGCTGCTGAAAAAAAAATGGGTATTGTGTCACATTTGGATGGGATATTCTGTAGAGGTGTAGATTTTACAGATTTTTAAAGCTTTGGAGAGTTACACTTAAGAAATAAAAATGAAGATTTACAACTTGTTTTAGGTATACAACTGGCATAGCATATATTGTTTTGGTGGCCTATGTCACCTCACTGGTCCACAACTTACTGGCAGGTATCTCATCACTGGCATAGAATGTTTCTAAAGAATTTTATTTTTAAACTTGTAATCAGGGACAGACAGTAAGTAGAAAAACAGCAAGCTAGAGTAAGAAAATGGCTATACCATGCCATCTTGCCACTTCTCACAACGTTAGATACATGTGCCAATGTGTGTACTTGGCTTTATCTGGGTACAGTAAAATCAATTTAGTGTCATTAGACTCTGAGTGGTTACCCTGTTGTCATACCATTATTTGGTGAAAACCTTTTTTTATCATATGACATATGATTAAATATTTTAAATTTAGCTTTTTCAAAAGAAGCAAACAGATAAATTAAAAAAAATAATACCAGGATATTATAATGGAAATTTATATAGAGAAAAAACAGTGAAAAATATAACTGAAATGTTTCTGGAAAGAAGAATTCAAATTAAAAACTGTGGAAATCCTCTCCAATTGCATCCTATGATACACAGAACAACAGCAGGTAAGACAAGAAAACTGAATTAATGTTTCCGTCAAAATTAATAAGGTCGGGTTGGAGAGATGGTTTAGCAGTTAAGCACTTACGTGTGAAGCATAAGGTCCTCGGTTCGAGGCTCAATTCCTCAGGACTAATGTAAGCCAGATGCACAAGGGGGCGCACAATCTGGAGTTCATTTGCAGTGGCTGAAGGCCCTGGAGCGCCCATTCTCTCCCTCTCTCTCTCCCTACCTCTTTCTCTCTCTGCCTGTAGCTCTCAAGTAAATAAATAAATAAACCGAAAAAAATTAATATGGTCAAAATATATAAATGAAATAAGGGATATTTGCAACAGTACAGAAGGACCAAGTTTACAAATTGTAGGCTTAGAAAGAAAAGAACCCTTGTTTAAAGGTATGGGATGTTTTAAATATGTAGAAGTTGTTTTCTATTTCATTGTGGAATGCTTTCATCTCAATTATAGATATCAATCTACAACTTTCTATTTTGGGGGGTCTCTGGTTTAGGTACGAGAGTAATGGTGACTTCATAGAACGACTTAGGATTATTCTTTATTTTTCATTTGTGTGAAATAATTTTATAAGAAATATTTTTGTTCTTGAAATGTTTGGTTCAATTCAGTAGTGGATCTGACTTGGTTTTTTTGTTGTCCTTCTTGGAAGATTCTTAATGACTTTTCCATTTCCTTGGAAGTAATATATTTGTTTAGGATGCCTGCCTTTTATAAATTTATTTCTGGACTGTGACATGAATCAAGGAATTCATCTTTTTCTTCCAGGTCTTTCAATTTTGTAGAATACAGTTTTTGAAATATGCCCATGATTCTCCAAATTTTATTGGTATCAATGTGGCATCTGCACTTTCACTTTTAAGCATGTTACTTTGAGAATTCTTTTTGTTTGGTTGATTGGTTCATTTGACCACAGAAATATCAATATTGTTCAATTTCTCAAAGAATCGGCTCTTTGTTTCATAAACTTTTAAATTCTTACTTTTATTTCCAATTCATTGTTTCTACTGTGACCTTAATAATTTCTTTCTATCTCATTCTTGGACTGTTATTGTATTTTCAGCATCTTTAAATGGGTATTTAAATTATTTATTTGAAATCTCTGTTTTTGTAATATGGGCATTTAATTGTATAACTGGGAAGTAATGTTTTACCTGATTGAAAAAGAATGATTTAAATTACTTTCACAATTACAAAGAAATTAAACATTGGACCTAATAAACAAGTTGCAGACATACACAATGTGTTAGTTTCTATGTAATCTCCCAAATTCAGACTGAGTCCCCTAGCATGTTATGGGTCAATTGAACTATGTGCTTGCTCCAGTTTGATAAGTGAAGTTTTACAGGGCTGGAGAGATGGCTTAGTGGTTAAACGCGTGTCTGTGAAGCCTAAGGACCCCGGTTAGAGGCTCGGTTCCCCAGGTCCCACGTTAGCCAGATGCACAAGGGGGAGCACGCCTCTGGAGTTCGTTTGTAGAGGCTGGAAGCCCTGGCGTGCCCATTCTCTCTTTCTCCCTCTATCTGTCTTTCTCTCTATGTCTGTCGCTCTCAAATAAATAAATAAATAAAAATGAACAAAGAAAAGAAAGAGAGAGAAGTTTTACAGATCCGAAAGGGCTCGCTTTTGTATGATACTGAATGTTTCTAGAATGAGTTGTTGGGCTGGAGAGATGGCCTAGTGGTTAAGCGCTTACCCGTAAAGCCTAAGGACCCCGGTTCCAGGCTCGATTCCCCAGGACCCAGGTAAGCCAGATGCACAAGGGGGCGCATGTGTCTGGAGTTCGTTTGCAGTGGCTGGAGGCCCTGGCATGCCCATTCTCTTTCTCTCCCTCTATCTGTCTTTCTCCCTGTGTCTGTCGCTCTCAAATAAATAAAAATAAAAAATGAACAAGAAAAATCCAGATTACTAGAATGAGTTCTCAATATGCTTCTTACTTCTGTATATTAACAATTCTCACTATGACCTACCCTGAATATTTTCTCTTTTGGCTCATGCGCATTTGCTATTTACTATACCTTTTGTACCTAGATAGTATCTTCTCTCCTTGAAAGAGGAAAATTCCTTCTACGTTTTTTTCAATGCATTCAATATCTTTAGTCAATGTTCCTTTCTTTCTAAGCCTATAATTTGTACACTTGGTCTTTCTGTTGTGTTGCAGATACCCGTGACTTCCTTTATACGTTTTTACCATATTAATTTTGACAGAAGCATTAATTTTTTGTCTTTGTCTTCATCTGCTGATATTCTGTCCTCCATAGGATGCAATCTATTGGAGAGGATTTCCAGTTTTTAATTTGACTTATTATGTTTTTTCTTTCCAGAAACATTGCAGTTTGATTTTTCATTGGTATATTTCTATTTATAAACTTCCATTAAAATATCGTATTATGATTATTTTAATTCTCTTTGTTGTTTCTTTTGAAAGGCTAAATTTAAATTTTCAAATGTTTAATCAGATGTCAAAACCACAAGTGAGGAAGAAAATCTTTTTCACTAAATAATGCTATGACAACTGTGTAACCATTTACAGACTAATAACATTAAATTGATTTTACTCTACCCATATAAAGCCAAGTGCACAAATTGGAAGATACAACTGAAATTTGTTTGAAGTGGCAGGAGGGACTGGGGCATCCATTTTTTCTCTCTCTGTCTGTCACTCTCTTTCTCTCTCTCTTTCTGTCTGTCACTCTCTCTCTCTCTCTCTTTCCCTCTGTTTGTCTCCCCTTACAAATATATAAATGAAATTCTTTAGAAACGTTCTATGCCAGTGATGAGATACCTGCCAGTAAGTTGTGGCTCAGTGAGGCAACATAGGCCGCCAACAAAATATATGCTATGGCAGTTGTCTTGGTTGCATACCTAAAATAAGTTGTACATCTTCATTTTTATTTCTTACATATAAATCTCCAAAGCTTTAAAAAAATCTGTAAAATCTACACCTCTACAGAATATCCCATCCAAATGTGGCACAATACCCATTTTTTTTTCAGCAGCATATGGAACAGTCCCTAATTATGTAGAGAAGGCAGTGAGTTTGTTTCACAGTTTAAGCACATTTATTCTATGTTCACGTGTTTGTTGCCAGTGCTTCTATGCTGTGACGACAGCAGCACATCCTTAGTGGAATGAAAGGCAGAATGTGCCGTCACATAGTACAGAGGGAGAGGAGCAGTTTGTGAGACAGTATCCCATGCAGGAACATAGTTAAATATCATTTACTAATGACAGCAGATCACCTCACTTAAATGTACAATCTCCAATAGGATCATGTAATGGAGATAAAACTTTCAGCCTGTAAGAATTACTGAATAGTTACCTTAGTCACTAAACTCTCTTTTAAGAAACAGGCTGATTTCTGTAACCCTTTGTATAGACTGACTAATCCATCAATGAGGCAAAACCCTATTTATTGGAGAATACTTTCATATTACACAAATATATTTTCCTTCATTTCATTAAACATAGAATTGAAAATTCTGGATCTTGTCTTTGCATAGCTCATAAACTAACATTGGTTTGTATGGGTTTTTAAAAATTAATTGTTTATTTTTCATACTTATGCAAATGTGAGTAATTAGTTTATTCATGTCTAAATGAAAACAATTCTTGAAATTGTCCTATCTATAATTTTAAAAAATGTAAGATTAACAGTTACATATAACCCATATTTTACTGTATTATATTTGTATAAATTTATATTTTAGAATAGTCAATATTTTCACATTTATTTTCACAACAGACAAATGTTTGAATCATTTGTGTAATTTTTTTACAAGAATGGGATAGAACACACAGTAAAGACAATCAAAAATAAAACTGCTGATGAGCTATTCCCTTGGCCACTATGATTTAAACTTCTCTACATATTACATTCAGAATTCCATGGTCCAGATAGACGTTCGGGCTTGATATAAGTTCAGGTTTCATGAACACAAAGGCTGATATATTCATTCAGGAATGACAAGGAATATTCAGCAAAAAGATGATAGCGTAATCACCTTAGTTGTACCAGGAAGCACATATTGGATTATTCCTGTGCCTAACTGTCTTTCTTATTGACCATGAACAACATTTTCACTGTCACCAATTTCAAAGGGAAATGTGTGGGGGGGATCATAGAGGGTATTACCATGGGATATTTTTTATAATCATAGAAAATGTTAATAAAAATTGAGAAAAAAACAATGTTAGAGACCAAATAAACCTTGTACACATGAACAAATATCTTACCCTCTTTTTAATATTTAGTGCTTACAATAGTGCAAGGGTTTCTACAGGATATAATTTAAATTAAGACATATGACGTAAAATTTAAAAATCAGTTGGTTGTACAATATGATTTTTCTTCACCCTCTTTAGAGTATTTTTACTGGGTCTTATCAAAATGATGTAACACTTGGGGAAAAAGATGCAACTTATCAATCCTGTACTGGAGGCCAAGATAGAGAAGACTTCCACTATCACCATAGATATCCCCTTGGTGCTGTGATAGACAGGAAGGAATGTGACCCACACACTGCAGAACACCAGCATGCTGAAGGTCAGACATTTGGCTTCATTGAATGCATCAGGCAGGTTTCTGGCCAGGAAAGCCACAGTAAAGCTCCCTATAGCCAGAGATCCCAGGTAGCCCAGGACACAGTAGAAGGCAGTGTCTGAGCCTTTGTTGCACACAATGATGATGTACCCATGTTCCGAGTGTTCATCAGTGTCAACAAAGGGAGGGGACGTTCCCATCCAGATGCCACAGAGAACAAGTTGGATCAAGGTACAGATGGGAATGATGAAGTTAGGTGCTCCTGATACCAGCAGTCCTCTCAACTTTTGTCCTGGAGCAGCGGCCCTGAAGGCCAGAACCACAGTTATTGTTTTGGCCAAAACAGTTGACATAGCCACAGTGAACAGAAGTGCAAATGTGATCTGCTGCAGGACACACTTGGCTGTGGTGGGGTGTCCAATGAAGAGTAATGGGCAGAGGAAACAGAACTTGAGGGAAATGAGCAGGATGTAGCTGTTTGTTCGATTATTGGCCTTCACAATTGGTGTGTTTTTGTGCTTCACAAAAACCCCAAGTACAACAGCAGTGAGTGTAGAGAAGCAAAGCGCTATACAAGCCAGAGCTATCCCCAAGGCATCTTCATAAGCCAGAAACTTCATAGTTTTTTGGAGACAGTGATTTTTCTCTATGTTGGCATACAGATTGATTGGGCACTTCACACATTGATCCATATCTGGCAGACAATGCAAGCTGACAGGCTAATTCTGCAGGCAGCTGTGTTTTTCCTTCTCTCTCTCTCTCTCTCTCTCTCTCTCTCTCTCTCTCTCCTCTCTCTCTCCCTGCTTTTCTGTTTCTATTTTTTTCTTTTCCTCTTTTTCTATTTTTTTCTTTTTATCTTTTTTTTTGTCTTTTTCTACATTCTCTGTTTTTCCATGCTTCTCTGCTTCTATCCTTCTATGCTTCTGTGCTGCCACAGTTCTTAGCCAGTCTTTTACTTTCTGATCATATCCTGCAAGAACAAACTTCAAGAAAGGTAACGTTTCACAGAATTCATAAAAACCTTTTATTATTCCTTTACATCCAACAATCCCATAATTGTTCCCCTCAAGTAAAGTCGTCAGGTAACTATAGTGATTAACAGTTTTCACACTTTCCCCATGTATGTGTGATCAAGCACTTGTGATTTCCTGAACTTCAACTTTCAATTACTCTACTGAATGTGAGAGGCAAAGCAATAGATCCATTTATCCCTAAGTCATTTATTTTGAATTTTCCTTTTCATGTCTCTCCAATCCTTAGACTTTGGACCCCCAATTGAACTCTTTCTGACTTCAGTTGTTTTTCCTGTAAGGATTCTTGGTAAAGAGTCATAGTTTGCTGCAATTGCCACCATTCAGAAAAAGTAGTCATAGAACAATTTTTACATTGTTCCAGGAGGCTCATTGTTTCCTCCTAAGTGTACTGTACTCCATGCCTGAATTTAATTAAGGCCTTTAAGCAAAACAATTATCTTTGAACCATTTTCTTGTTTTTCCAATTCTATGCCAGAGCCTCTTTCAGACACATTAACTGGCACTTTCCTAACACCAATTTTTACTGGAAAAGTAAACTTAGAGAGTGGGACACCAAGTGGAAGACAGAGAAAGACAAATATTATACAGAAAACCACAGCTAACTGTAGTGTAGGGAGGCAAAGATTTTTTATATAGGGGTCACATTGGACTTCAAGGAAGAGACAGCTGGGCTGGAACTGTGTCATGCAGCTCCTCAGTGCTCTATTCCTCATGATCCTGAAATGGCATGCTTGCCATCTCTGGCAGTTCCTATTGACGATTAAGGTAGTTCTCTCTATAGTCATGATAGTAATTAAGTAAGACCATCATATTAGGTAAGATAAACAAAGCTTTTTTTAAAAAAATTATTTATTTGCTCATAGGCAGAGGGAGACAGAGAAATCCAGAGAGAATGGGTGTGCATGAACCTCTAGCCACTGAAAACAAGCACCAGATACATGTACCACTTTGTACATCTGTCTTTTTCTGTGTAATGGGGAATTAAACTGAGGTGGTTAGGTTTTGCATGTCTGTGCCTTAACTGGGGAGCCATTTCCTCAGCCTAACAAAGCTGTATTGTATTCACTTAACTTGCCTTATATATTCTCTTGATCCTTTGTTTTTCTTAAAAGAATAAAATAATTTCGTTGTAGTGTACTAGAATTATATAATGACATTTCTTCCATGAGGTATTTCTTATGATTTCTACTACAGGAAAGATGGCTTATCAATTAAGATGCTTGCCTGCATTGCCTAAGGACCCATGCTTGATTCACCATATTTCTCATAAGTTAGACACACATGGCAATGCATGAGTAAGTTGCAAATGTCCACAAGGTGGCACACATACCTGGAATTCAACTGCAGTGGCAAGGGACCATTGCACACCAATTATCTCTCTCTCACACACACTCATGCTGTCTTTAATTAAGAAAGCTAGTCTGTTTTTCTTGTCTCAAAAAAAAACATTAGCTCAGAGTTCTGTACACAGTGCACTGTAAGATCAGAGAGGTACATGATTCTATGTCTATTTTAACACCTTTGTTAGGCAACATCCCTAAATTTAGACAATAAAATTTGATTTTTTCCTGCATATTACAGTTCTAAGTCTTATGGAGACTATCTGTATCAGGTGATGTCTTATGGCTTTGTACCCAGATGTCAGTAGGTACATATAATTGTTCCAAAACATATTTTAAGAAATATGAATGAAATTGAATAACCCTAGATATAATTAACTCTAATATCATTATTGCTTAAACCTATCTCCTTGGAATAGATATACATATACTAATTTTGAGATGACATACCATTTACCTGTTTCTCCAAATTCTAACTCAATAAACCTTGGTCTATGTTTTAGCACACTTTGGTCAGGATGTTTGTCAAGAAAAGATTATGAAAAAGATAATTTGCAATTTTGAAAAGAATGAACATGATACACAATAAGAAACTGGGGACAAATTCTTGCCACCTATAAGTTGTATTTTCTATCATGGTGTTTTACAGTTTTGATTGTAATTGCATTGGCTCATAAAAGGGGACTTCAAAGAAATATATGGTATCTCTTACTGAGTATTTCCATAAAGGAATATTTTTTCCAATAATTCTAATCTTACTTCTTTTAACCATGTATTGTAATTTTTATGTGCATATACTTTATGAGTCATATACTATAAGGCCATACATTTAACTTTATTTGGGAAATATAGCATGTTGAACATGTACAAATTAAAAAAAAAAAACACTTCAATGTTAATGCTGAACTTATCCAACACCACAAAAGTTTGTATTTAACTAGTTAATTTGGATTGCATGCTGAACTTTACTTGAATGAACACTTTTTATATATTTCTAATTATATTATTTTATTCATTTTGTGACATTATCCAGTCATACCCAAAATTTATGTCAATCTCATTCCTTTTTCTATATACTGTATCAATAATCCTGTGTATCCACTTTGACTTCTGGTACACTGAAAAAATGCCCTGGATATTAGAGAACGCTCCAGACACTAATAGATGAATATACTGCGGAATTAGTATTTATATCATATTTCAATTCCTTTGATCATATTTATCATAGCCTTTAGCTTCTACTTTAACATGCCACTCCCATTGTCTTGTGTTCTCAACTGTAAAATAGAGGGCAACATAAAATAGTACCTATTCTTCTATTCTGTGCTCAACCTAGTGGGCTTGACATCTGAGATATATTTTTTATTCTTATTTTGAACCTCAGAATATTTACCATTATCTCCTTCAATGCTTCAAATTACATCTGAAACAATGCTGATGATATTTTAATTGGAATATTTATGTTTCCTGATAAGGATTTAAATAGCTGTGGTATGCTATTGTCTAAAGTCTTAAAATCAACTGCTTTCTGAATTATTTCATAGACTCTCAGGAGATATTATGATTACATTGAAAGAGTTTGCAAAATTACATATCTCTAAAGCCCAAAAAGGGTGGAGTGATAGCATACTGTTTAAAGTACATTCTTGAAAAGACTAAGGACCCATGTTTGACTCTCCAGGTTTCATATAAACCAGATCTACATGGTGGCACATGCATCTGGAGTTCATTTGAAGTGGGTGGAGGCTCTGGCACTCACATTCTGACTTTATTTTTCCTTCTCTCTCTAATCAATCAATCAATCAATCAATAATTGAATAAACTAAATATAAATATTTAAGACCAAAACTGACATCTCTGTGCATTTATTATCAGCAACCTCTTGCATTCTGGGAAGATAAAGTTGAGGAATATACCTTCTTATTACCTTCATTTGATGTAGATTCACAGAAGATTATATGTATATATGACATTCCTTGAAGAAATTTTCTATCCATTAACTATTTGATCACAGAGTATTTTTAATTGTGAGATAACTAGTATGTACTATGGATCTAAGTACTAAAAATGTGGTTCATGAAGGGAGTGTTATGTTAATGTCATGAGTATTTATCATTTGAACCAAGTGGTTACTTTAAGCAATGAAGAAATATTATCTGTTTCTTCAGGTTCTCTTAAGGCCCTTAGAAGTTCCCACTATAGGTGGAGAAAAGATCAAACTGGAGAAAAACTCTCTAAACCGTCAACTTACCCGTTTTGTTAGAAATCTCATTTTCTGGGCAGGGGAAACAATCAAAGCAACAGGCTGCCTTTCCCTCATGTCGGAACTTCCTGAAACCAAGCCTGCAAGTCTCACTGCACACAGAGGAGGGAATCTGAGGAAAACCAGAAGTGTAGTTGCAAAAGTTAGCAATGTTATATAGTCCATTCAAAACTATATGTTAAAACAATCACCCTTATTAAACTCTTTATCCACATCTACAATAAAATTGAGGTGTCACACTCCATGTCTGTCAAGATTTTTTTTTTTGAGCTAGAGTCTCACACGAGCCCAGGCAGACCTGGAATTCACTATATAGTCTCAGGCTGACCTTGAACTCACAGTGATCCTCCTACATCTGCCTCCCAAGTGGTGGGACTAAAGGCTTGCGCCACTACATCCAGCCTGCCTGAAATATCCTTTTTTTGAATTCTAATATAATATCCTCTTTAGAAATAGCTCGATTATGTTGTTTGTTTCTTTTGTCTTGGAATGCACTCTATTCTCTCTCTCTCTCTCTCTCTCTCTCTCTCTCTCTCTCTCTCAATATATATATATATATATATATATATATATATATATATATATATATATATATATATGCACTCTATACGTATGTCCTGTGCTTTGTGTTGTCTTTGATTTCCTTTGGACATTTACTCCTGTGTTCTTGAATTCATTGTCTGTATATATTTCTTATTTGGTGCCACAACAACATATTTAGGAATGATTTAGGAGGCATCCTCGAATGTGTGGCTTCCCAGCAGGAGGTGGCATGGGCAGTACAAAGGGCAAAGAGATTGCCTCTACACTCGGACTCACATTGGGAATCCTAGAAGTACGTATCTAGGAAGAGGTTCATGGGTTTCAGAAGTTGCTTCTATATTCTCAATGGAACCCGGCATTGTGGGTAGAAATAAGGGCATGGATAATGGTTAAGTGTGCCCAAACTGGCATGGGTGCTTCTGTAGACCCGCAAATATGATCCTTGCCACAGGTGATATAGAAGGGAGAAAGTGGTATAGTGACTTGGCGGCTATGCTGAGAGTCATGGGTGACATCCAAGTCCATGTAACAGTGGCAGGAGGATAACATTTGAGATCTGAGGATTTCGATACACTGGAGAGAGGATGAGTTGTGAAAACAGAAATCATTTTTGTCAATGGAAAACAATGATGCTTTTGGTAATCATGGATATAATTCTTCTGACATTGTGCTTTACCTTTACATTCCATTTTTTTCTGTTTCTATATATCATTACTGGACTTCTAGTTGACCAAGTAAGCAGAACAAACTCAGGATATAATGATATTTCAGATGTTGATAATTTCATGTTCCCTTAAACTTTGGATCTCTCTGCAAAAGAAACCTTTTAATTTCCTATATAATTCTCTCATTATTATGTCTTCTTTATTTATATTTACTGGTATTTAATTACTTAATGTACTTAATGATTTCTAGCTCCTTAGAGGTGTTCTGTAGATGCATTTTGACTTCATATTTAAAATAGCTCTTAATAATCATTTACTCTATGTGGTCTTTTTATGAACAGTTAATATTTAATTAGTTCAATTGACCACAGCAATGTAAACTAGAAGAAACATAGCATTCTCAACAAATATTGCTGGACATATTGAATAACTACCTATAGAAAAAATTAAACTACACCCATTTTCTTCCCATAAAAAAAACCTCCAGCTGGGCGTGGTGGCGCACGCCTTTAATCCCAGCACTCGGGAGGCAGAGGTAGGAGGATCTCCAAGAGTTCGAGGCCACCCTGAGAATACATAGTGAATTCCAGGTCAGCCTGAGCCAGAGTGAGACCCTACCTCGAAAAACCAAAATAAATAAATAAATAAATAAATAAATAAATAAAAACCTCCAAATGGAGGAAATGCTTCAAAATAAGATCTAGAATTCTAAAGCTACAGGATGACACAAAAAGGGAACTTTCTACGAAATAGGACTAGGGCCATACTTCCTGAAAAATACCACAATAATCCAGGAACTTAAATGAATCCTTCAACCCATGGCAACTAATAAAGATGAAATATTTGTCTACAAACAACATACCCTAAACAGAGCCCACAAACTACCTACAGATGTGGGGAAAAACTTTGCCAGTTATACCACTGACAGAGGCCTAACATTCAGAATCTAAAGGAACTCAAAAAACTAAACAATAGAAAAAAGAAACAATATACTCGAGTAATGGGGCAGAGAATTCAACAGAAAATTGTCAAAGAAAGAATTAAATGGCTAAACTCATCTCTGAAAATGTTCAACATTCTTAGCCATCAGGGAAATTGAGATTAAAACTTCTGTGAGATTCCACCACACTCCCAAAAGGATGGGAATCTTTAAAAAAAAAAAAATGACAGTATATTTTGAGAACACTCAGGGAATGAGGGCCCCTAATTAACTACTAGTGGGAATACAAACTTGTACAATAAATATAGAAATCAGTAAGTAGACTCCAGCAAAGAATGAAAATACTGCTACCAACTAACCCTGCCATTCCTGTACTGAGCATCTACCCTAAATGCTGCACTCTTTACTCCAGGAACATTTGCTCAATAGTAGCTACTCAATTCGCAATGGCTAAGAACTGCAATCAACCCAAATGCCTATCACTTGACAAATGAATAATGAAGATGTGGTACATAAACACAATGGGATTCTACTCAGCCCCAAGGAAAAAAATGATATAATGAAATTGGTAGGAATATTGTAGGATTTGAACAGATCATACTAGTGAACTCACTCTATAGAAATACAAATGCTGCATGGATTCCCTCACCCATAGTTACTAAACTGGAAAAGCTTGAATTTCTGTCATACCCAACAAGAACCTGAGGGTCAGATGAGAGGGATGGAATTGTTTGGGGAAGAAGAATGGGAAGACACAGGGGAATGGAAATATAAACAAAATGAAATCCAAAAATATATTGGTGTTATAGAATAATTTCTCATCAGTAGGATACTAGGAGCATGGAGGGGTTGTCTGGTAAATATTAGGCCTCAAGAGAATGGGAGGAAGCCTTAATCTAAAATTAATTACAACCCACATTGAGCTGTTCACTGAAGAGAATTATGAATATTCCCAAACAAGACAAGTTTCTGTCAAATTACTTGATTACCCACCTAAAGATAAAAGTGAGAACCTATTGCTGAAGAAACCACACGCAACCAATGCAGAATATCACAGAACATTGAGAGATCAGGTTGAATCTGGAAGGAATTCAGCACCCAGATGGCTAATACAGACAGTGCAGAAAACATGGAATAAAATGCTGTTTGAAAGCAGCCAGCAATACTGTGAGGAATCAGGGGACTGTGACAAATCCAAGGAATGATCCTAAACAGATGTACACGCCTGAGCAAGTGTCAGTCACCCTAGGTAAGTAAACAATGTCTATCTAATTAGCTAATTGATGCACTCACTGGAAAAGAAACCATAGCTAGAACTAAAAGTCAATTCAGTATCCTATGGATACCAAGATAACAGACTCTGATGAGAACCATCCATTAGTCTTTGGCCAAAAGGCTATGGCTATCAAAATCTCTCAAAATTCATAATTCTTGTACACTCTAACATAGTCTGATCTCACTCTACACTGGGGAATCTATTTTTATTTTCCAGAAAGCAAAGAGAACAAAGGACAACCAAAATGTATCAACAGAACAAGAATCACCTACTGTATTTCAGCAGGTGAACCACCCTAGCCCAGAAGCTAGGGTCCAGATGAAAACACAGAAGAATTGGTGAGATGAGCAAGAATGCTGCCTCCATGAGGAACTTCTCAGCATGAGCTGGGGTAAGGGAGAGAGACACTGATAATACCCCGAATGCAGTAAAGCAAAAATCCCGAATGATGAGACTCACATACTAAGGTAGACATAACGTACAGTGAAGAAGACTTAGAATTTTGAGGAAGAATGTCTAGAAAGAATATACTATCCACAGGGTGGGCAGAAATATCTAGGAGTCTTGCATTCCCCTACAACAACAGAATTTTCCACTCACATCTCATTAGCCATAATTACATGCTGAATAGAAGTAATCACATTTGGAGGGCCTTCAGTGAAATGGGGGCAAGGGTGAGGGGAATGATGGTGACAATAGTTGATATATCCATACAAAGTGCCAATTTAATAAAAAGAATATGTAAGTAGAAGGGCAAAAAGGAAATTTCAGTTTTTAACATGTCTTCCTATTAAACTGTAACTGTTACCACTTGTAACACTGTCCTATTTAGGATCTCAGAAGGGATGTAAGTAATCACAACTTTGAGTGATAGCTCCTATTCTACCAGGGGTAGAAATATTCTCTTGGCCTTTCTTTATTGTGTGTTTCACCATTGTATTAACTAGAATATAGGTAAAACACCTGACAGACTATATTTCAAATTTTTACTATTTTTTTTTAACAGTTTCATCTTTATTGGGGAAAAATATGTTAAAAGACAGACCCATAAAGTGCCTACAATACTGAGACAGTAGTGAGTGGCATAGAAAGAAGGCTGCCCAGGACTTGAGGTTCTTGTTTTACCTATCAAAATATCCAATGTCTATAAAATGCTTTTAGCACCTTTGTGGCAGGAACAAGCTACCAACCTGTTGATTTTCATTGATGGTCTTACTTTGTAGCAGACCAGGAAGTCAAGCTCTTGTGCCTTCCAGTGCAAGACGAAGATTTCATTAGGCTCAAGACATAGTTTTCCAACCTCAGTCTGAAGGCCTAATGGTAAGGTTTTTAAAGCAGGTAAGGACTTGACAGCAAATCACTCCACCCTCAAATACTGGGAACATTCTGTGGATACTAGAGCTCCATGCTTTGTCACTGTGAGTTTAAGATGTGTTAGCGGATCAGGTTTCTTTACCCTCTGGTCCTTACGTATCAGATTTTTAAATGCTCAAATCCTGAAAACTCCAGTACATGCTCCCTGCACAGCTGTAGTTCTGAAATGATGAGGAATGACTGTGAAATCTGCATGTTCTTAGTGGCATTTGTGCGCTTGTGCGCATGGAGGGATGATACTGACTTTGTAGCCTATCAGCTTTGCCCAGAATTTGCCTGTAATGCCCAACGGGAAGGCAGCCACACAAGTGACTGGTGACTGCGTCTTTTCTCTCTTCATGGACCACCGATGCTTCCTCACTGTCTTCTTAAGGACTGGAAGTGGGATGCTGAGATGGGATGCAGTGACTTATTCAATTCACATGTGCTTTCATTTCTTCTTCAGAAGGGAAGGCAAAGGCATTTAGCAAAACCTTTACAACCGTGCATACATCTGTCTCCATCCATCCCCATATCTACTCTTTGGAAAGTCAGAAAGATGCCTTCTATTTCCACCTTCCTTTCTACTCCTTCCCACCCTAAAACCTCCCCAAATCATGCAGAAAACAAAGCTGGTCTTTTGGGTGTCCCTCATCCCACAGAGTGGGAGCTGCTTCCAGTCTTTTCCTGGTGTTTCTTTGTGAAAAAAGCATTTCTGCCTTAGTTGGTATGGAATTCTCATTCTCTTCCTAGGTCTTCTTCATTTCCCATTCCTTGGCTTTCTGTAGCACCCTTCCTTGGTTGGAGGCTACAATGGATGGGCTCCTTTTCCTCAGCTCAGAAACACAGTTGACAGGGAGAGATTGTTCTGGGACACTGTTCTGGGGTTTATTTGCAGTTTCCCCACACTTCTTGCTGTTCACAGACACCCCCAGGGCCAGGCCCCCTGCCAGGGACTGCTGCAAGCACTCCTTCACAGCCACGAGCTTCAACTCCAGGTCAATCCTGCGCTCCTCCTTCTCCCGACACTGAGTTTCTAGGGTGGCTACAGCTTCTTCCAGGGCCTTCAGCTTTGCTCCTGGGCTGCTCCGGATGGCTTCTTTCAGCTCCCTCTTCTCCTGCCGCAAGGCCATTAGTTCTGTCCGAATTGTCTCCTTCTCTTTCTCCAGCTTCTCTTTTTCTACCAGGTACCTTCGGGCATCCTCCTCAGCTCGGTTCTTGCCATACTTGTATTGATTGGCACTGGAAGCATGGCGCTTGACTTTGACCTGAGGGTCCACTCGGTGGGACTTCTCACTGCAGGAGGATGCATGGCGCTTCACCTGTGCCCCCGTGGGGTGCTGAGGCTCTTCATCCTGCACCTTCTCGTAAGGGACGTCATCATAGACACGGGGCTCAGGCCACTGATCCTGGCAGGATCTTGCGTACAGGAAAGAGTTGCGCCCAGCACTGACAATACTGGTTAAGGTCTCCACGTCCACGTAGTCATAATGCAGAGCCTCTGGGGTGACTTTGGAGCCCATCTCCACCAGCAACAGTCCAAGCCAGCGACCCATGTCTTCTGAACTGCTTGCCTCCAGGATGGCCACTTCCTGTTGGTTGTGCAGAATCCTAAAGGCAAATGGATGCCTGGGTCCAAAGCCTGGAGCCACCTCACAGCCCCGGAGGGCGACGGCGTTCACGTGGGTCCGCAGGTCCCCACGCTCCTTGTGGAAATACAGCATGTTGCACTTGAGGCGACACCAGCGTTCCTTCCAGCCCTGGTTCACCAGCACGTTCAGATAGCCACAGCACGGAACTTCCTCCTCAGCAGAAAAGGTCTGCAGGTCCTCGGCCAGAGCTTTCTTCTTGGAGAAGCTGATGATACGGGTGATCTTGCGGCCAGCAGCCCTGCTCACAGAGCCCTTCAGTTCAGCCAGGCTGTTCTTCTTCCCCTTGCCATGTTCACAAGCCTCCCGGTGGCCGAGGGTGGAACTGCTTTCACTCATGCCCAGGCTGTCGGAATCTGAGGTTTGCTTCTCTTGGGACAACCTCTTGTCCAGGTCCAGCTGGCTCAGGAAGACTGGGGATCTGGGGACTTCCAACCCCTCGGCTCCTCCAACAGGCTTGCTGACCTCCCGGATGACCTTCAGCCACTCCTCAGCCTGCTCTCTGCTCTGCAGGGCCAGCACCAAGACCTCAGTGGCTCCCTGGGAGAGGCGCAGCTCATGGCGCTTGTGCCGACTGTCTTTGGGGATGTAGAGGGCACTACAGGCATCAAGTGCCAGCCTCAGGTGTGGCTGCCGGTCCTTGGAGCTTTTGTAACACAGGAGCTGGTCCTCCTTGATGACGGTCAGCTGCTTGGCCCACTGCCCGAAGCGCTTCTTCCGAAGCAGGAAGGCACATATCCTGCAGTCCCGTACCAGGAGCATGGAGGACTCTTCTGAGGGCCACTGGTGCCGGGGCTGTGGCCCCTTTCCTTCCTCCTCTTCCTCATCATAGGACTCATAGGAGCTGCTCATGGGGTCAGAGTCATTGTAGGAGTTCTTCAGCTCGCCGTTCATCCTAGTGGTGGGGTAGCTGCTGTCTGCGTCTTCATAGTACCCATCTACAATTGACTGGGCGGGGCTGCAGCCATTTTGCGAGCTGATGTATTCAGGACACTTGCCGGGTCCCAGAGGAAGGGCCTCTTCATAATAGTCCTCGGGGGGAGGCTTGTTGGGCAGTGGTGGAGGCAGGTCAGCTGCATTTCTCAGAGATGGGCTCTTGTCTGGCTCTGGGCTGGCTCCTTTACTGGGTTCCATGTCATCTTCTGGCATGTCCTGAAGATCACTGAAGTCACAGTCAAATTCTTCAAAGAGGGTCTCCACGAAGCTGGGCCCCGAGTGCAGGTCTGCAGAATTCACGTACAGGTAGGAGGCTTCTTTGGCTGGGAGGGGCTGCAGGTTCTGCAAGATGGAGGCCACGGCCATCTTCTTCTCCAGGGTGCTGTCACTGAGGTACTCATGGTCCAGGAGGCTGAGCAGTCCAGTGAGCTCTGGGAGCAGCTGCTCCAGCACCCGGCCTCGGTCCATGGCGGCCGGGACCTCCGGCGCCGCGCGCGGGGCGAGGCGGCCGAGCGTGCGCTCCCGCGTCTCCCGACGGCGCCGGGGCCCAAATTTTTACTATTTTTATGTCCAACTAAATGCAGTAACATAGTGAAATAATGTGTACTTGGCACCTTTCTTCTCCACATACCGTATTATTAAAGGAAGGGAATATCATGGAATGTCATATACCTATTATCTGAGAGATTACCATCTATGAGAAAAGTCTGTCCAGGGTTAGAGAGACACAGAAAATAGTTCCCATTTCAGAGACTTTACAAGTTATGTGCTTATGGGTGAAAGATGAGCAGATACTTAAAGGGATACTTTGTCTCAGCCACTTAATGATGAACAAATTACAGTGGGGTTTATTTTCAGGAAAGGAGGATCTAATATGAAGCAAGGTATAAGGCACTGTGTTCTCCAAATTCTACCTTTCTACAGAAATCGAATACTAGGGAAAACCAGGCTGAAAGTCTAGCCCTGGATAAAACAGTTAGTCAAATAAAAAACTCCAGAAAACCTCACCAGCAGAATGGAAGGAGGGGAGAACAGAATATCTAAACTAGAAAACCAGGAGGCAGAACTAATACAGTCCAACCAAGAGAAAGGCAAGCTAATAGGAAGATAAGAATGAGAATTTCAAGATATCTATGAAAAGATTGAATATAAGAATGCAGTATATTGTAGAATAAGAATAATATCAATCCATAGGCTTAGTAGGCATTTTCAATAAAATCATAGGAGTAAAATTTTCCCAAATTGGGAAAGAAATTCCAATGCAGATGCAAGAAGCTTTTAGAACACCAAACAGACAAAATCTGCAAAGAACCTCTCCTCACAATGTTACAATTAAACTACTAAACACACAAACCAAAGAAAATATATTGAAAGTAGTTACAGAAAAAGGGCCACCTACATAGGCAAGCCCATCAGAATAATAGCAAATTATTCAACACAAATTCTAAATGCAAGTAGGACTTGGAATGATATATTCCAAGTTCTAAAAGATAACAACTGTCAACCAAGATTACTTTATCCTGCAAAGCTATCTATTGAAATGGATGGAGAAACAAGGATATTACACAACAAAAGCAGAATAAATGAATTTATGATAACTAGACCACCTCTACAGAAAATACTCAAAGGAATACTTCACAATGGAGAGAATGTAAAACACACACAGGAGGAAATATTAAGAAACAATCAATACTGAAATAAAAGCTTAAACAAGCAAGTAAAGGGGAAACCAGAAGCACTACAACACACAAAGAATGGAGAAAATCAATACGTACATATCCATAGCAACTGTTAATATGAATGGCCACAATTCACCAACCAAAAGACACAGGCTTGCAGACTGGCAGGATCCTGCCATTTGCTGCCTTCAGGAGACTCATCTCTCAATAAAAGACAGACACTGTCTTAGGGTGAAAGATTGGAAAATGATATTTCAAACAAATGGGCCTAGGAAACAAGCAGGAGTTGCTATCCTAATATCTTGCAGAATAGACTTAAAATCAACATTAGTGAGGAAAGATAAAGAAGGTCACTTTTTACTGATTAAAAGAACACTCCAACAGGAGTGTCCTAAATATGTACGCACCTAACATGCAGACACCCAATTTTACCAAACAAACACTATTAGAAGTAAGGTCACAGATAACAGCAAACACAATTTCAATGGGTGATTTTAATACCCCAATCTCATCAATTGACAGATCTTCCCCACCAAAAATGAACAGAGAGACATCTGGATTAAATGATGTCATGCCACAAATCGACCTAACTGATATATACATAAAATTCCACCCAAACACTGCAGAATATATATTTTCCTCAGAGTACATGTAACGTTCTCTAAAATAGACCATATATTAGGACACAAAGCAAGTTTTTACAACTACAGGAAAACTGAAGTAACCCCAACTACTCTTCTGACCACAATGGGATTAAACTGCAAATCAGCAGTAAGAAAATCTACACAAATCAGATGTATTTAACTATGGCAACTTTCTGCTCAGAATCATGTAAAATAAATTTTGATTCATCCGTAAGTGATATGCTTGGCAGGAAAAGCGCAAGGGATCCAAAAACTGTTAGCGTACCCATATAGAAACTTCTTACACATTATTCATGACTTTCCAACAGAAAGTTAAGTAACAAAACTGACAGTTACCAATAAAGCTGGCTCATTAAGTCATAGTTTATCATATGCTTCTTTGATGTGTAAATGTAAAACATACAATCCTTGCACATATCTCCATCACTTTCTGTGTTTTGTTTTATTCTCCAAAAGCAGCCTGTTTCTGTAAAACTGCAGAAGAGGAGAGAAAGCATTGGAAGAAATAAGACAAAAATGAATATGATCAGCTTCCCCATGTCTCAAAACTCACAGTCTGAGCTCTGATGTAATAGGCAGCCTGTTTATGTGTGTGGATCCATCCGTACTACTATTGCTGACTTGAGGAGATATTTATATCCCTAATTTCTTGCTTTGTTGTCTTTGTTATCCTCACTTGAGGAGTACAGAACACAGCCCTTGGGCTCTGCATCTGAGTGGATTGTGTAGAAAGTTGAACAAAGTTAGGTAATTCCTTTCTTGTGAGTTGAGATACATCTTGGGACTTAAAAATAAGGCTCAACTGCCCTGACTTATTTCCTTATTTCAACTATAATTAATATTTTAAAATCATTAGCTGGGCTTGGCGACACATGCATTTCTTCCCAGCGCTTGGGACACAAAGTTAGGAGGATTGTCGTGAGTTCAAGTCCATTTTGAGAGTACATAGTGAATTCCAGTTCTGCTTGGGCTACAGAAAGACACTAACTTGAAAATAACAAACAAAAAAATCATTACTCACTGATTATATATCAGCAAGGAATGAACCTCGAGAATTATGAGAGGCAGGTGCCCAGAAAGTAGGGGTCATCAGCCATGAAGCGGGGTAGGACTTATCCTTGAGGACAGAAAACAAAATTTTAGTGAAGAGTGTTGAGCATATTGTAATTAGTATTTACTGTCATTATTTCATTTTTTATTGTTTTAAATATAAATCTTCTTTATTAACAACATATTTTACTTGTGTACACCATGTATTTGTTCCTTTTTATCCCTCATTCTTGCCCCAATTTCTCTGGGGGCCTTCTTACATGGGGTTATAGGTATTCCCCATGGGGTTGTGGGATATGCATTGTGGGAGCAGCAGTCAGTGATTTCTGTGGGGTGGGAGTGCCTCTCATGATGTTCCAACATGTGGATCTTACAGTCTTTGTGCCCCACCTTCCACAAAATTCCCTGAGCCATTTTGGCTGGTTGTTAAATCTACTTCAGTGAAAAGTTCTTAGGAGCCTCTAGATCTCTGCTTTGGTAGGTGTTGAATATCCTCAGGTTCTGTCTCCTTCACCCTAATGCTGGTTATCAGGTTCACTCTGGAAGTAGCATTCTTGCTCATCTCAATTCCTCTGGGTTTTCATCTGTGGCTTGGCTGACACACAAGGGGTAGCTAATGTCCTTGTGTCTCCCTACATTCTGAAAAAGAAGAGATTCTCCAATTGAGAATGAGTCAGTGTATTTTAATGTGCTAAGCATTATTCATTTAAGGAGAATTTCATGTATGTAACTGCTCTTTTAAAAAAAGTCATGCGATCTTGACACTGGAAAGCATAATCTTTGTGTCCATAGGATTATGGTCTGGTTCTCAATTCTGGATATGGGAATTGAGTTAAGTATTATTAAGTATTATTTGGGCCTTAGGAGCTTTGTAAGTTGCCTTTATTATGTTAAGATATGAACCAACCATGGCAATTCTCTCCAATGTTTTGATCATGAAGTGATGTTGTATCTTGTCAAAGGCCTTTTCTGCATCTATGGAAATGATCATGTGGTTTTTCTGTTTAAAATTGTTTATGTGGTGTATTCCATTGACAAATTTCTGTATGTTGTACAACCCCTGCATTCCTGGGATGAATCCCACTTGATCAAGGTGGATAATGCTTTTGATGTGTTACTGGATTCAGTTTGCAAGGATTTTGTACAGAATCTTTTTTTAAAAATTTTATTTTATTTTTTCTCAATTTGTAAAATATTTTCCATGATTATAAAAAATGTCCCATGGTAATACCCTCCCTCCCCCCACCTTTTCCCCTTTGAAATTCCGTTCTTCATCATATCCCCTCCCCATTTCAATAAGTCTCTCTTTTATTTTGATGTCGTGATCTTTCCCTCCTCTTATGATGGTCTTGCTCAGGATCTTTAAGTGAAAGTTCATCATGGAAATTGGCCGGTAGTTTTCTTTTGGCATCTCTGCCTAGTTTTGCATTTAGAGTGATACTAGCTTTGTCGAAAGGGTTGAGGAGCTTTCCCTGTTCTCCAATTGTGTAGCACACTTTGAGAATGATTCGTTTGAGTTCTTCCATGATGGATTGATAGGATTCAGATGAGAAGCTATCTGGTCCTGAACTCTTCATTTTGTGGGGAAGTTTTTTTTATTATTATTACTTTTTCAATCTTGATGAGTGTGATAGGTTTGTTTAGGAGATTAATTTGGTCTGACTTTAGCTTTAATAGAGGGTATGTGTCCAGGAATTTATCCATTTCCTCCATATTATACAGTTTTGTGGAGGAGAGGTTTTTGAAATAAGTCCTGATGATTCTCCCAATTTCAGTTATGTCTGTTATGACCTCCCCTTTTTATTTTGAATTTTGTTACATTGAAGCTTGTCTTGTTTTGCTTAATAAAATTGGCCAGTGGTTTGTCAATCTTGTTCATTTTCTCAAAGATACAGCTCTATGTTTTGTCAATTTTCTTAATTGTTTTCTTAGTATCCAATTCATTAATTTCTTTTCGGTTCTTAATTATTTGTTTCCATCTGGAGCTTTTTGGGTTGGATCTTTCTTGTTTTTCCAGTGCCTTTATATGTATGGTTAGGTTATTGAGTTGGGATCCGTCTGTCTTTGTTATGAAGGCATTTAGTGCTATGGATTTTCTCCTGAGGACTGCCTTCATTGTGTCCCATAAGAATTTCCATGTTGTATTCTCATTGTCATTTATTTCTAGAAATTTCACAATTTCGTTTTTTTATTTCTTCCTCTATCCATTTATTGTTAAAAATTGTGCTGTTCAGTTTCCAGGAGCCAGTGAGATGCTGGGTGGGCATTTTGTTGTTAATTTCTGGTAATATACTATTGTAATCATATATCATCCAGGGAATTATATCAATCTTCCTAAGTACATGGAGGCAGGCTTTGTGAACTAGTATATGATCTGTTTTACAGAATGTTCTATTGGATGCTGAGAAGAATGTGTAGTTTGTAGATTTTGGATGGAATGTTCTGTACATGTCTGTTAGGTCTAAGTAATCTATGGTTTTGTTGAGCTTTCTAACTTCCCTGATCAGTTTCTGTTTGGATGATCTGTCTATTGCTGATAATGGTGTATTGAAATTCCCAACTATGATGAGGCTGGTGGTTATTTCTGTTGTATTCTCAAGTAGGTTTTGTTTTATTAATTGTGGTGGCCCAGTGTTTGGTGCATAAAGATTAATGGTTGTGATATCTTCTTCATAGAGCATTCCCTTGATAAATAGGATATGGCCTTGTTTGTCTATTTTGATTATTTTTGGTTTGAAGTCTATTTTATCTGATATTAATATAGCTGTGCCTGCTTGTTTCTTGTTCCTGATTGCTTGGAATATTGTTTTCTACCCTTTCACCCTGAGGAGGTTCTGTCTTTAATGGTGAGATGGGTTTCTGTAAGACAACAGATTGAGGGGACTAATTTTCTGATCCATCCTGTTAGTTTATGTCTTTTGATGGGTGAATTAAGGCCATTAATATCTAGTGTAATAACTTTGAGATAGATTTGATCCGTGCCATATTGTGTTGGTATATGTGGTTGGGTGTTTGCATGGACATTGATGTTTTTTGAACCTTCTCTCAGTTTGGTTATTGTGATCTGCTTCTTATGGGCATTTGAGTGTGATTATTTGATTCTTCTCTGTGGAAAATTTCCTGAAGTACTCTGTAGGTTTGGTTTTTTGTTCATATTTGTAAAGTTGAGTTTTGTCATGGAAGGTTTTTCTTTAACCATCTATTATGAGGGATATTTTTGCTTGGTAGAGTAGTTTGGCTTGGAAGCAATAGGTTCTTACAGTTTGCAGTGCTACATTCCAGGCCCTTCTGTCATTCAGGGTTTACACTGAGATATCTGATGTGATTCTGATGGGGTTACCTTTAAATGTGATGTGTTGTTTTTCCCTAGCTGCTTTTAGGACTTTCTCTTTCATGTCCATGTTTAAAGTCTTAATGACAATATGTCTTGGAGATTTTCTCCTTTGGTCCAATGTGTTTGGAGTTTCTTTAGCATCATGAATCTTTGTGGGTCTTTCTTTTGAACAAGTGGGAATGTGTTCTTCAATTATTCTGTTGAATAAGTTCTCCATTCCTTTCATCTGAATTTCTTCCCCTTCTAGTATTCTCATGATATAAATGTTGGGACATTTGAGGGCTAGAGATGTTGGACTGACAGATTTAACATTTTTAAGCTGGAAAACTTCAAGCAAGTTAAATTTACTGGTACAGAGACTGACTTTAGGTTACTCAAGCTTTTTCTTTTTAACACATTAGCAACCTTAACGTGATCCAATTGCTTTACGTTAAAACAATGGAAAACATGCCTGAGAAAAGACTGTCATAGAAATGCAAAGTCTTGGAAAGAGTTGACTGCAGAAGGAACCTGCTTTTCAAGGCTATGATTTGTTTCGTTCCTGAATTAAGAATATGGCTGTGTCCTGTACAAGTGGTATTGGTTTCAGCAGCATGAAAGTTGTGAGGAGTGGTTGTGAATTGCACAGGGTTCCAGTAGCTGCTGCTGAGATGCAGCATGAGGTAGGGCCTGGTACCCTGATAGGCAGAAAGAGCCTTTGGAAGATGGTTCGTGGCTTGCATGGAGACCTGAAAATATATTTGATATACCAAGACTGTGCAAGGGCTACCATGGAGGGCAGCATTGGTCTAGGATGGAAGTGTTCCCTGGCTACTCTGCCCAGCTATAGGGGCAAATTGGAATATCTGGAGACTGTCAGTTTCTTGTTATATTGAACTTAAACTGCAGAAGTTTGATATTGTTTCATGGTGGTTGAGTTTGCATAGTTTTAGTTTCTCCATGCTATGGATTATACTAGTTGAAAATGTTTACTCTGTGAGTTAAGTTGTTAGAAGTGTTTAACTTGTATGATTTTACAGGTCTTAGTATCTTAAATTGGTCAAGACTGTGGGGACCCTTGAAGGTGAACTGAGTACAATTTACAAAGTATGATGCTTATAAATCTATTGGGGGCCAGGGGCAGAATGTGGTGGTTTGAATAGGTGTCCCCCAATATATTCCGTGTTTGTGTTTGCCTCTGCAGCCACCTGGCAGTGTCACTGGGTGGATCTTAAGGTGTGATGGTGGGTTTCAGATTTCAATCTAAAGATATGCAAAGTGTGCCTAGCTGGAGTTCCTGAAGTGTGCTGTGTTTTTGGCTTTTAGGCTTATGAACCCCCACCCCTCCCTCTCTTTCCTTAGACCTGTGAAAGCAGAGCAGCTTCTCTGTCATTTATGGAACTTCCTCCTGAATATGTAAGCTTCAAAAAATATCCCTTCCCCCATAACTGTGCCTCATCTGGAAGTTTATCTTAGTGAACCTGAAGCTGTCTGCTACACTACCTTACCATTTTTATGAGCCCCAAATTCTCAAGTTCCTATTCCCCATAGAACTCAGAGACCAAGGAGAAGTAATTTGCTGCAGCTGGCTTCTGTGACCTCACTTAGTGGCTGGACAGTCGTGCTGCCAATTTAAATCAGACAGCCATTTGGAGTAAATAAAGAGCCAAGGCCTGGCTCAGATGAGGAACAAGCTGACTAATGTGCTATTTTTGCTTCTATAACAGTGCTTGCTTAGCTATAGCCCCCGCACCCTGATTCCTAGAGAGCCTCCACCCAACAACATTCCAGAGATACCTAGCAGTCTCTTGCAAAAGATAAGTTCTGCAAACAGCTCTTGGAAAATATAGGTTCTGCAAACAAGTTACTGACCTAAGATAAGTAGGCTGGAGTTCCCATGCATGCCCTCTCTGAAATTCCTGTGTGTGACCTCTTAGAACCAATCATTTTAAAAGTCGCAATATGATATAAACACGGTGATCTTTTTTTCTATATAAACCCCTTCCCTCTGAGGGTCAGGGCTCTCTCACTCACTACTGCTGTGCCAGACTGTGTGGACCGAGGCCAGGCCTAGGCTTGCATTAAAGAAACATGCTGCTTTTACATTTGAGTGTCTCGGCTTCTGTGCAGTTCTCTGCGTGACTCCTGGGTGACTGGGGATCTTGGCTCCTGGTCAGGGGTCTTGGCACAACAGGACTAGGATGGATCACAGACATGTGTGGCAATGCCCAGATGTTTACGTGGACTCTAGGGAATTGTGCTCAGATGATTTCAGTAACACTCAGATCTTCATGCTTGTCTGGGAACTGCTCTTATCAGAAGAGCATCTCTCCAGTCTTGATAAAGTATCATTACCCCAAGTGTGGTGGTGCATGCCTGTACTTTCAGTGTTCAGAAGGTGAAGGTATACAGGAGTTATATGAGTTCAAGGGCTACATGAGACTCTATGCCAAAGAACAAAAGCCGAAAACAAAGGTCTTCCTTGTTAGCATAACGTTTCTTTGTTAATGTGGGGGAATTCATCTGGATATAAACTCTGCCACTTGGCTGGGAGTTTTGTAATAACTTGGAAGCCAGTAGTTGAGGAAATCTCCCTGTAGAATTCAACTATCACAGACTTCCAGCACCATGGTTATAAGTTCAGCTCCTGAAAATACTTGGACTTCGATAAAAACATGGTCAAATGTAAACTATGCTAAGTAAATGACTTAATACCTCAGTAATATAAAATAGCTTTAGTATGTAGTTACATAGAGGATTCATGAAAACACTTATTCTGCCAATGCTAAATTGACTCAACAGTGAGAAATGTATCTATTTAAGGGTCATACATGCTTTGTGGCTGATGGGCCCATATTGACTCAGCTAGTACAAATACTTTCCATATGAAAGGTATCTGAAGTGCAGACTCCTCAATGAGATTTTCTTAGAGGCTGGGAAGGTTCAGAACAACCCTTCAGGCTGTGTGGGCCAAGTGTTGTCCATTGCTTCTACCTACCTCTGCTGTTGTGGATTGAAAGCAACCATACATAGTGAGTGGGTAAACTAATAATCTGGCTGTTTTCCAAAGAAGCTTCTTTTAAACATCAAAATCTGAATTTTATCTAATATCCACATTCATGAAATATTATTCTTTTTACCCCAGCATGTTGAAAAAGTTCATATCCTACAGACATAAAGAAACACATGTCTACCCACAATAGGCTTGTGGCTATAATTTTCAACTTGTGCTCCAATTGGAGATGTGCATTATCAATCAATCTTCTATATATCTATCAATGTATCTGTCTACCATATATTACATATCATCTGCAGTTTGGTAACTATAAATTTTGTCATACTTTAAAATGCATAAACTTAAATTTTCCCAAAATAGTGTGGGATCACCTTGCTACATGATCAATTATTCATACTTGTTTATCACTCTAATGCTTTCTATGTTTATATGCATTGCTTTTCTTTTCCTTTCTCCTTCCTTCATCTCTCTCCATCCTTCCCTATATCCCTCCCACTCTCCCTTCCTTTCTATCTCCCTCTTCATAATATCCCTTTTCTGCCCTTTCTCTTCTCTTTTGTATCCAGCCTCTCACCTCTCTCCTCTCTTTTCTTCTTCCCTTTACCCTTTCTCCCCAGTCTCCCTTCTCTCTCCCTCCTCTTCTCTCTCCTCCTGTAAAGGTACACTGGTACGGAACTTATTATATATGCAAGGATGTTCTTCAACTTCTAATCTTCCCATCTCTACCTCCCTAATGTTGGGCTTGCATATGTGTGCCACCAAGCCTTGCTTACATATGATTTTATTTAAAGAAATATTGAACTGTTTGAGAGCAATTCCAATGACATTTCAGTTTCTGAGCGTGCAAGAACCTTTCTAACCTAGGAAAATATGAGCTGATTCATGTTCATTGGTGGCATGCAGTGGGTGCATTTTATTCAATTCGCTAGCCTGGCTCTGTAGAGGCCCATCCTTCAGGCTATTGGTCCTAGCAGTGCCTCCTCAGCTGGCTGTCAGCATCCCTCCCCTGTCAGTTCCTCATCATGAGTCTCATCTCTGATGGAAACCTGGAGTGCCAACATGGAGTGATAGAGCTAACACACATTCGAAATGTTTCTTCTAGAAATATTTTATTTTATCCTTCTTCACTCTGTTCTCATATGGAGCTTTAGATAGAGAGTACTACAGTTCTGTTTGAAAACCTCTACTTTCTGTCAATGTATTTTTGGTATAAAATAGCCTTTAATATCTTCATAAGTTGTCAGGGAAGTGAATTTATGTAATCAATCCATTAAGCCATTATCTTTCTTCATGGATGAAATTGTGATGTGTGTGTATATAAATTCATACATTAACTCAATTGAATAGTAATTAGGCTTTTTTAAATGAATTTAATAAAGTTTCTTTCATAATACTGTAAGCAATTAGAATGGTTTTTCCTTTGGGGTCCTAACTTTAGTGTAATTTATGTCAACATATGTTTTAATTCACACATTACGCTCAGCTTAATGAAACCAAGTAAAATACTATGTGTTATCTGTATTCAAAAGAATTAACTGAAAAAATGTTTAGAAAATTCTTTTATATCTTTTGTTGCTTGAACATTTTCTTGCATTTGATAGTATTGTGTTTCTTACATTATTAATATTTAGCTCAATTGTGATCATATATGTTTCCACATTTCATGAGGTTAATGATGACTCTATGTCAGACACTGACCTTTAAAACTGAGAAGCTAGACTCTAGTATAGATCAGGTATAACTGAATTATGTGGGTGGATAATTCTTGCACAATAAAATGAGGGGTTTAGTGATGTTCTGATTCTCATTACTAGGGAGAATAATAACACATGCACTTCAGGTGGAATTTTCCATTTGTATTTGCAAAAATAAGAGAACTCTTCTGTAAAAGATATAAACTGTAGGAAAAAACCCCCGCAGGGGGCCCCCACGCTCTGCCCGGATAAGGCGACACCCCGAATCACTCACGAGAAGCAGTCTTGATGCAAACTGCAAGAGGATTTTATTCCAAGCGCACTGGGGCTCACAGTCGTACACCTCACAGGGGTAGAGGACTGCAGAGCCCCGAATGCAGGAACGGGACAGTTTTTATAGGGTTTCTAACAAAGCCTGTGCCTTCCTATGACCTTGGAGGTCAGCACTTGTGTAATTCCTTAGGTGGGGGTAGCAGAGAATGGTATCAGCCTCCTATGACCTTGGTGGTCTGAGGCAGGCTTCTACAGCTTATGGTGCGAGCTACTAAGGCTAACAGTGTGGGCTATTAAGGCTTATAGTGTAAGGCTTATAGTGCAGGCTATTTACAGAAACCAAATAAGTGGTTCACTTCATTACTCATTTCCCATCCTTGAGGGCTATCTCATGCCCTTTTACCTAGTTTTATATTAGGAGTGGGCTCTGATACAATGAGAAGAGGGATTCTTTACTTGCTTCCAACAGAGAGTAAAGCCTGGAGTTTGAGGTATGCAGGGAGCCCGCTTAAGCTCCCCTTGGAGCGTGATAGTATTTCTGAGCTTCTGAATTCTTGGGCCTTTCAAAACATTTATGGCATTGAATTTTCTATAGCCCAAAATGATTTTGATAGTTTGGTTTGTTCTTTGACAAGGTTCTCATAATCTCTGTTTTGTTTTTTTGTTTTTTTTTTCCATTGCTGACTTTGTAAAATATATTAAAAGGCCAGCCAATGAGCAGTAGCTTTAACATTGGCTACTTGGCTGAGACATTTTTTCTTGGGGCTTAGAAGCATAGTGCTAAGACTTCATAAGAAATGCACTATTTTAAAAATGTTATAAATATGATAAATAATAATAATAATAAAATATAATAAACATAATTTATTTGAGTGAGAGAGACCAAGAGAGAGAATAGGTGTTCCAGGGCCTCTAGCAACTACAGGTGAACTCCAGACATTTGTGCCACATTCTTCATCTGGGTTATGTGGGTGTTCTGAGGGAATCAAACCTGGGTCCTTAGGCTTTGCAGGGTAATGCCTTAACCACTAAGACATATCTCCAGCTTGCAATGCATGGTTTTTAAATTGAATCTTTAAAAAAAAATTTAAAAAAACCAAAAAATTAGGCTTCATCTCACCCTCTTCAGGGTCCTTTGATTCTCTTGCTGTCTCTATGGACCTGTTGAGGTCTCAATCTTTTAGTATATCTTCTAAAATATAGGATTCTGTGGTACAAGTTCCACTTGGGTTAAGTTTTGTGCCAACCCTCCCCTCAGGCCCTACTCTCCCTGTTGCCCAGGCCTTCAGATGTCCACTAGGGATTTCAGTATCTATAAACATGGTTGATTAAATATCTTTGATTTGAAACTTGAAGCTTTTAGAGTAAGGGAATAAGAGGGACTGTTGGCAACTTTATAGTCAACCTTTTTAGGAATCTCCATATTGCTTTCCATAGTATTTGTAGAAGCTTACATTGCCACCAACAGTATGATGGTTCCTATTTATCCACATCATTGCCAACATTTGTTTTCATTTGATCTTTTAAATATTTTAATTTTATTTATTTATTTGAAAGAGGGAGAAAAAGATAGAGAAGCAAAAATAAGAAAGAAAGAGGCAAGTAGAGAATGGGCATTCTGGGCCTCCAGTCATGGCAAACAAACTCCATACACATGTGCCCCCTTGTGCATCTGGCTTACATGGGTCCTGGGGACTTCATCCTGCATCATTTGGCTTTGTAGGGAAAGGTCTTAAAGGATGAGCTATCTCTCCAGCCCTCATTTAATGTTGTAATGTTTGCTATCCTTACTGGGGTAATGTGAAACCTCATAGTGGTTTTAATTTCCATTTCCCTTATTGTTAGGGTTGTTGAACCTTTTTTTTAAAAAATATGTGTATGCCACTTGTATTTTTTATTTCTATGTGAACTCCCTATTCAGTTCACTGTCTCTCTTTGTGAGTGGGTTGTTTGATTTTGATTTTTTTTTTTTTTTACTGTTTAGGTTTTTGAATTCTCTGTAGATTCTAGAAACGAGGCCTCTGTCAGCTCTATAGCCAGCAAAAATTTTCTCCCATTCTGTGGTTAATCTATATGATCTTCTTATGGTATGTTTGTTCTTGAAAACCCTTTTCAGATTCATGAGATCCCAGTGGTTGAGGGAAGGATTAAGTCCCTCAGCTACTGGGTTTTGTTAAGGAAGTATTTCCCCACTATCATAACTTTAGTAGAAGTATTTCAGGTTTTATATTGAGGTGTTTGATTCATTTGGAGTTGATTTTTGTGCATGGCAAGATACGTGGGAATAGTTTCATTTCTCTGGATATGGTTATACATTTTGCCTAGCACCATTTGTTGAAGATGATGTCTTTTCTCCAGTCTACATTGTTAGGGCCTTTGTCAAACATCAAGTAGCTGTACTTACTTGACCTAAAGTCCAGATCCTCAATTCTGTTCCAATGGTCAAATTTCCATTTTTATGCCAGTAGCATGCTGTTTTTGTTACTATGGCTTTGTAACATAGCTTTATATCAAGTTTGGTGATGCCTCCAGAGGTGTTTCTTTGCTGAGGATCTGTTTGGGTATCCAAGTCCTGATGCTATTCCATATGAAATTTGAGATTATTTTTTATATCTCTGTGAAGAATAATGGAGGGATTTTTATTGCTATTGTGTTAAATCTGTATACTGGTTTTGGTAGGATTGCCATTTTCACAGTTTATTCTTCATATCCCGGAGCATGGGAGGTCTTTCCATCTCAATTTCTTTCTTAAGTTTTTATGTTATCATTTCATATGTATGTTTCATATCCTTTGTTAGTATTATTCCAAGGTTTTTGTATTTGTTGTTGTTATTGAAAATGAGACAGTTTCCCTAATTTCTTTCTCTGTATCTTTTTCCTTTGCAAACAGAAAGGCTATTTTTTGTGCAATGATTTTGTATCCTGCTGCTTTGCTGAAGGAATTAATCATCTGTAAGACTTTTGGGGTGGAAGCTCTAGGGTTACTTACATATAGAAACATGTTGTCTGAAAATAGGGCTAAATTGACTTCTTCCTTTCCAGTTTGGATTCCTTTTATTTCATTCTCCTGTCTCATTGCTTGAGCTAGAATGTCTAGTGCTATGTTGAAGAGCAGAGGTTAGAGGCACCCTTGTCTTATTCCTGATCTCAATGGGAATTTCTTTTGTCCTTCCCCATTAAGTATTATTTGGGATTTCAGTGCTTTATATATAGCCTTCATTATGTTGAAATATAAACCAACCATGTCTATTCTCTCTAATGTTTTGATCGTAAAGCGTTGGATTTTTTTCAAAGGCCCTTTCTGCATCTGTTGAAATGATCATGTGATTTTTATGATTAAGCTTATTTATATGCATATTACATTGACAGATTTCCATATGTTGAACCAACCATGTGTTCCTGGAATAATGCCTACTTGATCAAGGTGGATACTCCTTTGATGTGTTTTTGAACTCGGTTTGTGAATGTTCTTATACTGTATGTAAAAATATCTGTCATTTTCCTTTTTTAACTATTCTTTGAATGTGTACATATAGTATATTCTATTTATCCTAAATCCAAATTATTTGAGAGTGTTATCAAGTGCATTGGGAAATTTGTCCAGTCATCTAAAATATGTGTCAAGTATTTATGTAAGGTAATCTGATTCTTGTGAAGGCACTTGAAGAGGTCTTTTGCAATGTGTTGGCAATTTGTTTCAACTCATTGAATCTAAATCCGTCTTTGATTCTAGGACTGAAGGTTCTTACCTATGATATCTCACAGGATCCTTCTCTTTGGCTTTGACACCTGTCAGAGACCATGACCTGACCGCCCTAGGACAAAAGAAGAACTAACAGCCTTCATATGGCCCCTCACTGCCCTAAGGACAAAAGAGAAGTTGCTGCTCTCATTCAGCCCCTCCCCCGAGAACAAACAGCTGCTCTGGGAGACTTCACAAGAGAGATTCCGAGAAGATGTTCCAGAAGATTATGGCCAGGTGGCCCTACTTCCTCCTTCCTTGTACCCCCTCCCGCTTTACCCCCCTTATTGCCCTACCTGCCGGTTGATTATAAAAGAGCTAAAAAATCCAACATTAAACGAGACATTGACAAAACCTCCGCTTGGTCTCCTCCTTCTTTCCCATCCGTTCTTTCAGGTTGCAGCCCTCCTCAACCACCCCGCATAACATTGGCCCCACAGGTTGGGGGCAAGTGGCACCCAATGTGGGGCTCGAGGCATGGGTCTCGACCGGATGACTAACCATGCTAGAGATCTCCTCTGGACACCAAGAGTCATTTTGAAGAGTGCCCCGCCATTTCGTCGCTCTCAATTTCGGCTACGGGACATGGTAAGTCAGGGCCCTTATTTTTCATTCTCGTCAGATTTTCAGAATGGGCCAAAAGCTTAGTAAAGAGGCTCTTTTTCTTAAGGATTTAAAGAGCTCACTCAGGGAAAGAGGAATTAGAGTCAAGAAAAAGGACCTCGTTAATTGTTTTGTTTTCATTGACAAAGTGTGTCCCTGGTTCATTATTTCTGGTCCTGATATCCATCCTGAAAAATGGCAAATTGTCAATAAAGACCTAAATTGCTGTATTCTAGAGGAGGGACCTGATTCCGTTCCCTCCACAATTTTCTCCTACTGGGGATTCATAAGAGACATAGTGGAGGAAGCGCATTCAGATCCAGATAACCAACAACTCTTTTCTGTCGCTGAATACTGCCTCCGCCCTCTCTCGTGCTTTCTTCTCCTCCTGAGAAATCCCCTTGCCCGTCAGTCATTATTGATATGGGTTGTAGCTCCAATAACTCTGGTGCCCCCAAACAATAGAAAAGTTATATCCACCCTTACCTGAGCCTATTCCCCCCAAAACTGCTTCTCGATGTACGCCTCTCATTAACCCAGTTTTTTCAAAAAACTGTGATCCCTAGCCACTCTATCCGGGTCATGCCTCTTCTCTTGAAGATGAGACTGCTAAATACCACAATCCCAACTGGCCTCTGACTGCATCAGCACTCCCTTTTAGAGCCCCTCCTTATCCCTCTCCAATTTGCACTCCCACCTTGTTATCCACGGGGTTTTTTCCCTCTGCCCTCGCTGGCGCTAAGGAACATCTCACTAAACAAATAACTGAATTACAGGATGTTCTTAAACTCCAAAAGGATTTTGCCCAACTCTCTTCAGATTTTAACTTACTGCAAAATTCAATAAATGAGGCTATATTAAAGCCCCCTAAACAGTCTCTGGGACAGACCCCAGCCTCACTTTTAAAATTAAACTTCTTAAAAAAAAAAACCCTCAATTCTCTAAAGTTGCTATAGGTCCAAATCCCGTTCTTCATCAGCCCCCTCCCAGCCAGGCTGAAAACATACACCCCCCCACCTCTCTCAACACCACAAGCTGTTACTGATGTCACTCTATTTTGACCTACCCTACCGTTAGGATTGCCTTCATTGGCAGACCTTATTCTGACCATGGTTAACGTGTCTATAGAGGCCATACATCAGATGAATATATCTGAATTTCAGGAATTCTGGGTATGTTATTCACCTCGACCCCCTTTTTATGAAGGGATAGCCTTATATGCAGAATTAACGGTGACCAATGACACCATGGCTTTACGGTGGCAACGGCAAGATGGGGTTGGCCTCACGGTCGCCCAGGTATCTGGGTGTGGGGTGTGCCTCC